>NC_141900.1:107782272-108092368 GCF_057802395.1 Ceratotherium simum simum
TCCAAGACAATCAATGCGTCATTTTCCCTCCAAAGGTTCCATAAAAAGAACCATTCAAAACCCGCCAGACTCAAAGCTGCAGCACATTATACTCAGCTCTCTCCACGAGGGCTGCGTGGTGCCCAAAGTCAGGCCTCGCTCCCTTTGTCCTGGGGGAAGAACGGTGGCAATCCTCTAACGGCATCCCCATTATCCCTCCATTCTTCACCCGATTTGTGGATTCAAACAATTCCGACTCAGTGGAATAAGGAGCAATTAACAGGACTAGGGATTTATTACGGATAAGTCATGCCAGACAGTTTTGACAGCTTGTTTTGAGTGTGACAGAATTACAAAATCCAAGGCTAGGTGCCTCATGTATTTAGACTTTTGTGCGGCATCTAATGCCAGGCTTGTGAAATTATTCCCGCCAAGTGGTCTGAACCAGCCTGGATGAGAACAGTCTTGTGCACTGGAAATGAACTCAAAGATGAGGGACAAAGGCTAAATGGCAACTGGCCGCATACCCAGATGAGGTCAGGGGTGGGCGGAGGGGGTGGTGTTTCAGGAGGGGCCACAGAGGTCAGGTTAGGGTTTGTTCCCCCTCACATCTTTATTGATCTGGAGGGAGAGAGCGTGCTGCCAGCCACCATGCTGGCGGGGGGTGGGGTGGTGTGCAGCCTTCGAACAGGGAGAGCTTGGGCTGCAAAGGGCATGCTGCCCCACCCCGCAGAACCGCCTCTCCCAGAGAACACCCAACGGGAAGGGGAGGTGAGAAGAGAAAGCCACGAAGCCTTGTGGGATCAGAAAGACAGAGCCCGAAGGCCACACAGTCGTCAACTCTAAAGCCTGTTGTGGGTCAAGTTGTGTCCTCCAAAAAGATACGCACAGGTCCAAACCCCCAGTCCCTGTGAGTGAGGGTCTCTGCAGGTGTAACCAGCTAAGATGAGGTCATGTTTAATTCAGATCGGTGCTAACCCAATATGACTGGTCCCTTGTAAGAACTTGAGAAGAGACACAGACACCAGGCAGGAGCAGGCCATGTGACCATGGAGGCAGAGATTGGGGGACACATCCCCAAGCCAAGGATTGGCGGCCACCACCAGGAGCTTTGAGACACTGGAAAGGGATTCGTCTTCTGAGTCCCTGAGAAAGAACCACCCCGCCAACACCTTGGTTTTGATCTCTGGCCTCCTGAACTGTGAGAGAACACGTTTCTGCTCAGGGCCCTGGTGTGTGGTACATTGTTAAGGCAGCCCTAGGAGACACACAAGCCCGGTTTTAGAAACGAAGAACCAACGAATGGAGGTCACGGCCTGGTCGCCCAGGACTGGAGGTGTAGATGCAGCACCCCAGCACTCCGAGGCCACACTGCACTGCGGGGAGCAGATCCATTCTCCCCCGGCACACAGTGGCAAAAGCAGAGGTTTCCATCTTCATCGGGGTCAGGGGAAGATCGAGGTCAGTTAGGGAGAAGCCAGGACGGCCATTAGCACGTTGGTTAACGAACCCTAATTCTGTGCTGAGCTACTAAAATCTTGAATTCTCTCCCATCACTTTGTGCCCTCTGATAATTATTATTTTTATCTGCTTAAGAGTATTGAACCATCTGTTTCATTTTTTCTCCCTGAGGATCGTATGGCATTTAATCTTTCTACATGCCTGAATGTCAGTTTTCTCTGTTAACCAGAATATTTGATTAATTGGAAGATTGTGCCTCTGCCCACGTTATATATACTGTTACCAATTTTCAGCTTCATCCTGGTCAGCACCAGTAACAGCCGAGCGTGGGTGGGAGCTGAGGGGAGAAGCTGGTGCTGGGGACGCAGGGACCTATCACAGGACCACCTTCTGGACCAAGGGCTGGCTGTGCGTGGAGCTGCTCTCAGGTAAACGGGACTGACCAGACCACAAGCCACACTTCCCACGCCCACCTCCGATCTCACAGACTCCGTTTCTATCGTGCTGGGCTTACTCATCGAAAACTTGATACCACAGTCACTTCTAGCATCATCAGATTAAATGCCCAGGAGGTTAACAGGGGACTGGTGCTCTTTCTCTCTGGACATTCTATCACTTTCCTAGGGTCTTCACAAAATAGTGGAAATAGTCCCCAAACACCTCACAGAACCAGTAGAGAAGAAATGACACATCTGTCAAGCAAACATCTACTCTTTTATTCTTTCATTTCACACAAACTGAGAACATACAGGAGCACAATATGACGCCATGTGGTGTAGGGAACTGGGGTGCAAAATGAAAGGTGTAATTCAGGATAGATATGTGCGACGGGATACAAATAACCAGAATAAAATGTAGAATTTCACAACTGCTGTACGAAAGCTACTTTCGATGTTCAGAACGTGTGAGGGAATGTCTGTATTTCAGTTTCTGACAAGCATGTCTTCGTAAAAAGCTGACAAAGTGTCGCTCCAACTCAACGGGGAAGAGGAGAATGGTTCTTCAGTAAATGGGGCTGGCGCACGTGACCTGCTGTCACCTGGAAAGAAAGAACTCTGGACCATACCTCCCACCACGACCAAACACCACGTTCATACAGATCCAATGTTTGCACATAAAAGCACAGACTAGCGGAAGAAAATTCGGAAAACTGTTAGTATGACAAACGGTGGGGAGCCCTCCTTAAACAAGACGACACACCCAAAGCCATCGTGAAAAGAGTCGTCCATGTGACCACAGGGGCCAAGGACAATCTGAACGAGGAGCACACGTGTGCGTCCGTCAGACAGGGCTCCTGTTCCTGCACACTGACTTGCAAAATAATAATAATATAAAAAGCAAACAACCCAAAGAAAGATGGCTAAAGAATACAAAGAAGCAACCAAAACACAGGAAATCTAAATGAACAGTGCGCTTCTGAAAAGTGCTTAGCTTCACCAGGAGCCAAAGAAAGGGGAATTAAGACTGGTCAGCCATTCTTCATTGATCAGATTACCAAAAATTAAACAGCAATGCCAGCAAAGCTGGCAAAAATGCAAGAAAGCTCTCCTACGTGGCTGGTAGGGATAGAAAATGCAGCAGCCTTCGGGGAAAGTAACGTGGTGACACGGAGTTAAGTGGAAGTGTACCTACCCTTCGATCCCTGCCCTTCAGGGAACCTGTCCTGTAGAAATCAAATTCACGGTACATGAGGACATATGATCAAGGAGGCTTGCTGCTGTGGAGTGGCATGTCCATCTACAGAAGGGTCTAATGCACCAGGGCACAGCCACTTGAAAACATGTGTTGGATCCTGTCCGTTGACCTGGAGGGGTCCATGATGCATTTTCATTAAGTGCAGTGTCTCAGTCTGCTCGGGCTGCCATAACAAAACACCACAGATCGATATTTCTCGTGGTTCTGGAGGCTGGAAGCCTGAGATCAAGGTGCTGGCCTGTTCCTGGGGAGGACTCTCTTCCTGGTTTGCAGACAACCGCCTTCTCACTGTGACCTCACACGGGGACAGAGCAAGCTCTGGAGTCTCCTTCTCTTCTGAGAAGGACACCAGTCCTATCAGATTAAGGCCCCACGCTTATGCCCTCATTTAGCCCGAATCCCTTTCCTGAAGGCTCCATTTCCAGTACAGGCACATGGGGGTGTAACCGCGGGCCCTCCAGGACCAGTTCAACTGAACCCCGTCTTATCAACAGAGTAACTAAGAGTGTTTTTTTCAGAACTGAGACCCCCTTGTCCAGTTCAGGCTGTCTGAGACCACCAACCCATCAACTGGGCCTGCACAAATGCCTGATAAGTCACCTTTTTGACGTCAAAGGGCTGAAAGCTCCACCCTCAGGTCATGCTAACACCGCCATTTGTGAACAGGTGTCCTGTGAAGAGCCATGAAGCTTGACCACGCTTGTGCAGATCATCAGTTACCTCACTTCTCCTCTCCTCCAATCATCCATCTCCACACTTCAGATCCCCCTGCCCTTCACCCCATAAACTGTGCCCCAAGCCCTGGATCAGGGAGACGGATCTGAGTGCACATGTCTCCTGTCTCCCTGCAGATCAATCTCACAAATAAAGCTACTTTTCTTTTCCCAAGGCTGATGCTGTAATAATTGCCTCTTTATGTTCATCGGGTGGTGAGCCCTTGCTCAGTAACAGGGGTTAGGGCTTCAACATATGAATTGGGGGTAGAGGGGCACAATTGAGTCTATAGCAGGAGGAAAGCATTTAACCTTAACATTTAAATTTATTCAACATTTCCACATTCTTCAGAGGAATATATATAGCATGATTTTACTATTATTTTAAAAAGACAAAAACTAAAAAAATATTAAACGTGTGTTTACACAAGTTTGAGTGAGCATGGAGAAAGGTGGAAAGGATGTGCCCCTACCATCGATTATCTGAGTGGGTGGGAATGGAGTAGGTCAGGGGGAAAGGTAGATTACAAACTTTGCCTCTGTGTATCTCTAGTCAAAATCACCATGTATTACTTTTGTAATTCAAAATTTTTAATGAAGAAAAATTTGAAAACCCAAAGTAGAGTCATCAGACTCATCCGATTTATGTACCACCTGGAAACCGCTCAAAGCCCATCGGGGCTCCTGGCTCACTGTTAGCCCGCTGTCTGGGGGTCTGTCTTGACATGAGTACAGCCATGTCTGGCCGGTCCATGAAACTACAGCCACCAGCAGACAAAGAAATATAAAGTGGCTTTCTGTGTGGTAGGAACTGGCCCTTCTCCCACAGACATAGTTGCAATTTGTACAATTACAAGACTCTTTGGGCATTATGGCCCAGGACAGACTGGCCATCTGTGCCGAGCTAGGGCGATAACCAAGAAGCTCAATGCATGTACTCACCTGATAACCATTTGTGCATGAGAACACCAAATGCTTACTCTGGAGATTACTCATACTATATAAGCTGCTGGAAACTGGAGCCTGGTGAGAGTCTCGCCTGTGGGGGGGATGCCTGGCCCAGGACCACTTTCGATCGGCACTCCCGCCTAGCCATGTCAGTTAAAGGGACTCTCCCCGGTGTAAGGGCGTAGATGTTGTAAGTACCCAGTCTGATGTTTCTCTTTCTCAATCGATCTGATGTTTCTCTTTTTCGATAGATCTGATGTGGTTTCCTCTTTTTATTGACTTATTTGGATGTTATAAGTACCCAGTGTGATGTTTCTTTGTATATAGTTACTTCCCGTATTCTCCATATCTATTTGTTGACTTTCGCCTTTACTCTTCCCGATGTAATAAAGTGTGCATTCAGTCCATTCATTTGGGTTGGAAAATTCCTTTTACGCCTCTGATCGAATCCATCGAACCTCTTAAAACAGGGTCCCCAGGAGCCACGGAGACCCAGCCTCTGGGCAGTGTTGTCTGACCCCCTCTGTCAAGAGCTCAGCTCCTTCCCTGAAACACGGGGACAGCTTCAGAGCTGTCTCGCTACACAGGTGATCTTATTAGTGGAAGCCAGGGGCCCTCTAACATACTACAGATGACCCTTAATTCTACATTTTCATACTGAAGGGAGAGCAGAGCTCTCCAGACGGCCCAAACTCAGACAATTCAATGTGGCTGGAGAGGCCTCCTTCCCTCTGATGGTTCCAGAAAGTTCAGGAAAAGGGCATGAGAAGGGCCCAAAGAGCCTAATTATTTTCCACTTGACTTAAACAATGGGTAGGGGAATAAGACCCCCTTAAAATAAATTTTAAAGTCTCTCAATAGGAGCTTTGTCCCCACCAACACTTTCTTTCCTCAGTTTTGATTCATCTTGTTGGCGTTTGGACCACCGGGGGCAGGTCCCCGGGCCCAGACCAGTCAGTTGGGTGCACACAGCACTGACAATGCTGGCTCTTTCAGTCACAGTCACCTTCCTTCTCCATGGCACATTAAGTGTTGCCGGGGACACGGGGGTGGCATCTGCTGCTGTCACCATTGTAGAGGCCACGCTGGAACCAGAGAGAAGGGATGTTCAAGTTCATCACTGAAATCCATGGACTAGACCCCCACGCACCTGACAATACAAGCTAAGGCAGCCCCCCATCTGGATCCCACCCCGAAGAAGGGGGGGATGCCTTTACTTCCTTCCACAGGGCACCATGCCACTCCCATTTCTCTGGAAGCAGGTGCCATCTTGGTGTTTTAAAATGTCTCCTTTTGTTAGAGACCTGGTTATAGACAAAGATTCTCCACTGGCACAGAAAACAACTTCTCCCCAGCAGAGAATACCGGGCTCTAACTCCTGGGAGGCCCCAGGAGGGGGAGCTGTGGACGACTGCAGAGAACACGCCGGACAGAGGGATGGGAGAGGCCCCAAGTGGCCTGTTTCTGGATCTTCGAGAGAAACCAGAAAAACCACCGTTTACAGGAAATCTTCGATATACAGTTGTTGGCTCGTGGTTTAGTTTCATTTGTTTTTCACGTTGTGCGGGCTGGACTTGCCTGAGCCTCCAGGCTCTGACCCCTGCGGGACCCGTTAGCAACCATCCTCTCCACGCTTCAGATGCTGCTGGCCTCACTCGTTTCCTGTGGCCGCCGTAACCGGGGGCTTCAGACAGCAGAGGGGTCTGTTCAGGAGGCCAGAGTCTGACATCACTGACACACCTGACGGTGTGTCAGGGCCGTGCTCTCTCCAAAGGCTCTAGGGGAGGATCCTTCATTGCCTTGCTCCGAGCCTCCAGTGTCTCCCGGCGGTCCGTGGTACTCTCCGCTTGTGGCTGCATGGCCCAGCCTCTGCCCCCATCTCCCCTCTGCATCTCTCTGCGTCTGCCGGCCTTCTAGTAAGGACTCCAGTCATGGATTAGGGCCCACCTTAGTCCAGGATGACCTCATCTTAACTAAAACCATCTACAAAGATCCTATTTCCGAATAAGGTCACACTCTGAGGTGTTGGGTGGACGTGAATTTGGGGGGCACTATTCCACCGAGCGCACTGCCTCACACTGGGCGTGGTTTTCGTGCACCGTCATCCCTTATGTCCTGCTGATGTGTCACTCTCTCCACACTGGATCTGACTGCAGTTGAGGTCCAAAACCGGCAGCACGAGTTTGCAATCATAAGACTGCAGTGCAACTCTAGGGGGTCATCCTCCGTGTGGTTACAGCCACTACTTTCTCCAAACGCTGGGATTCCTGATCTGAGTAAAGAAAACTCCTGATTTCCATAGAACAGGCCTTCTCAACCTCGGCACTACTGACATCTCAGACCAGACAATCCTCTGTTGTGGGGGCGTCTTGTGCATTTTAGGGTGTTTAACACACCTCCCCAAGTCGTGAAAACCAAAAATGTCTCCAGACATTGCCAGACGTCCCCTGGGAGCAAAATCACCCCCAGTTGAGAACCACTGACATAGAACCTGGTTCCAAAGTAGAAACTTCTGCGGAATAATTCTGACGGGACAGAAGGCCCTCTGCCCGCCAAGCTGATGGTCTCACTGCCGTGGTCTCCACGTTGTGGTGTCCAGGCTGAGCCCTGGTGCGGCCTGTCCTGGCATCCTCGGCTGGTAGACCCAGCCCAGACCCCCTGCCAGGCCCCGCCCCACCAGCCTCTGCCTGCAGCAGGTGCTGCACGGTGTGGGACCCTTCACACCTTACTGGTTAACAGGCTGCTCATTGGAGACAGACTTTTTCAAAAAGGAAAAAATTGGGTCTCACCATGCCCAGATTCTTGACAACTAATCTTCTCTGCCTTCTACCTTCAACGTTTACTTTTTAAAATCGAAATTCAAGGAACAGTGCCCATATTTGGCACTGGCCTCTGTAGCTTAATACTAAGCCAAATTAAAGAATTTCTTTCCCTCGAAATCGTATGAACTTAACATGTAGGTAATTAGACTAGTCATGACATTTAAATTTGGGAGGTTTAGATAACATTTAGAAGGTTAAAAAGTGTCTTGATGGTGGGAGAGGTCCTCGAATCTGAGCCTGAGGATTTGCTGAGCTCGCAGCCTTCGCTGGCTGGCCCTGATCTTGATCAGGCCGTGTAAATCCTGTGTTTCTCATCATCTCCCTCTGCAGTTAGGAATCGGGCGCCTCCTTGTCGGATGGAGGTGTGCCGGACGACAGGCAGCCCACAGTCAGAGAGGGGGCAATTCCTTATTTGTATTTCTGTTTCCTAAGAGCTGCTCATCTGAGCCTTGGGGAATCTCCGCTGCCTTGGGCCTCACACAATCCAGCAGGCGGACGGCCACAGGGAACCCTGCAGAACGCCAGGCCGAGTGGGTGACCCCTGAGGGACAGAGTTCCAGGAAATGCCTGGGAAGCGGGAGAGGGGGAATTTGCCTCATCAGTTCCCTAGAGGTCTAAGCTTGACCCCTGCACTCTGTCAACCCAGGATGCCGGGAAGCATCAGAAAGGACCTCGGAGAGAACGCGTCGCCTCCTCGCTCTGAACCACCCTGACTCCCACAGCGGATTCTGTGTTCAAGTGTGAGAACCAAGTCAGCTTGGAGTCCAGATGATAGTTTGAGAAAATAAAACAGAATACGTGCAAATATCTCTCCAAAATAAGAAATAGGACTTTACTCAGATCAGCGTCTGGTAGGGTATTCCCTAAGTCAAAATGATACTGAAACCTAGAGAGGAAAAGAAATTGGTTCTGAAAGTTCAGCCTGATTTTCTTTTTTTATAGCTGATTTATAACAAAGAAAGTTCCATCTGTTCTGCTTGCAGAAGAGAGTCGTATCTATGGACGGTCCTGAGGGCTGTTTCTCTCTCTGGGTCACCGTCTTTTCACACCATGCTTTGACAGCAATTCTTCACCATCTGGAACAGGACACCTTTATATACCATTGCTTTGTTCTATGTTACCTGCCATCTCCTCCTAAAAATGTTGCCGGAAAGTTTTCTTAAATCAAACCCAACTGAAAAGAATCTGCATTTAAAAATCCCACAATACCTCCAGGAGATTATCCCCTATCACAAAAGTGGAAAGTGTCCTCATGGAGTGTCTTCCAGGCTGACCACAGGCCAGGCTGTGCCTCCTCCTGCCTGTGGGCATCCTGAGTCCTTGGGAAACAGTATAAACAGAGTCCATCTCACAAATCAGATATGAAAACTCATTCCCTCAAATACCACCTGTCTCAGTCTACAGTCAGAAAACAAAATATGCTAATTTCTCCTTTATCACTCAATAACAACCAAAACTCTCAAATGGATCTCCATTCAAGCTTGCCGACTTCAGATGAGAGACAGCAGGACGTCTCCAGGGATCTTCTGTCCCCGTTAGAGGAACTAGGAATAAACCGCATGGAGACAATGTGTGTGGTGGCTCGGGAAAGTGCACGCACCATGTACAGATAGGGAAAGAAAGAGGGTTTCCAACGTCTCTGCCCACTGCAGTCACCCGCAAACCCGCTGAACCCCAGAGAGAAGATGCATGTGCTTCTCTGTCCCTACCTCCTATCCGGTCCACACCAGGGAGGCAGATGAGAGGAAACAGCCGGAACAGGGCAGTTCAGAATCTTACTTTTGCTGAGTTGGCAAACAGTGAAACTGCTCTGTGTTCAATCCTGGAGCATGCTGAGTAGTCAGGGAGGGAGAGGAAAACAAGATAGTTTGTGCCATCTCCAAAAAGATCCTCAAAGCAAAGTTGATGCTTGTTCACTTTATTTTTAGGTTCACGCCCAAGTGAGGGGCAGGAGAGGCTGCGGTTACCCAGTTCACAGCAGGGTAGAGTGTCCCCCAGAAGGAGACTCGGGGACCTGTTTACCCAGGCCAGCGTCGGGAGCTCTTTGGGACCGCTCACTTTCCACAACCCCCTTGTCTGGTTGGAAACCCTTCGAGAGGCAAAAGTTGATATCAAGTCCGAATTCTACTCACCCACAAAGTCAAGCATTACGAAAATCTGAGCACCTTTGACCAGGGAAGCAACCTCTATGGGATTAAAGTGATTTTCCTATTTAGAGGAGAAAAACACGCAGTTTGTAATTACCTGCTCCTGGTGGCAAAGTCTGTCCTTCATGCCTCAATCTAAAGGGACAAACTTTCAGCAGCTTTGCTCTCCCTTCATTGTTTCAACACCCACCAAGAGGATTAAAAATAATCTCTTTCCCTTTTAATTTTGCATCACCCCTCTGCCCCACATCCCTGGGAGACAGCCTGAATTTTTAATCCCCGTGGTGTGGGTGGGGGAGGAGTGGTTAACCCCTTGTTGGGGCGGCCAGGACGGAAGCCCTGGGGGAAAGGTCCCCCTGCTGGCCCTGCCGGGAAGAGCACGGAGTGCCCCCACCACACGTCTACCCCGTGCCTGGGCAGCGGGCAGCCGGTGGCACACTCCTGTTAAGCAGGAGAAACGCGCCTTTCCTGGCTCCCAGGGTGCAAACAGTCCTCGGATTCCTGTGTGTCCCAACCAGGCCTGCCCACGCTGGCCTACCTGCCCTATGTCACCTTCCAGCGACCAGGTCTCACCCTCCCTCTGTCTGCGCTATGAAAGGCGACTGCGAGCCAAGGCGGTTGTGTCATGTGCACATACACACATCCACACACGCAGTGCACACACAGGCATGTGCACACACATGCATACACTTGCACAAACGTACTGCACACACGTGTGCACACTTGCACACACATAACAGCATGCAAATGCTCGCTCCTGTCCCGCAGGTCTGCATCCTCCCCCGGCCTCTCTGGAGACCTCTCAGGCTGAGAAGGAAGGGGACTTGGCTGCAGGGGGCAGCTTCCGCCCAGGGCCGTGGCCAACTGCACTGGCCTGGAGGCAGCCTTGGGCAGGTCCTGGGCAATTCGGAGAGTTTGTCCTCTCTAGCAGGGGCAAGGAGCTGGCGTGAGATTGGAAAGTGGGTGGGACTCTAGCCTCGGGTGAGGAAGAACTCGACAGTACCGCAGGTCACAGAAGCCCATCCAACAAAACGCGGAGCAGAGGGCTCACTGGGCACTGACAGAGCAGGCGCCGGGCAGCTCTCTAAGCGACAAACCAGGGCTAGGGATTCGGAACCTTCAGCCCTTGTCCAAGTGTCTGGCAGGCAAGGGAAGCGGGAACGTGTCATCTTTTCAAGGAGAATGGAGTTGAGAGAGGCTGATGCTGGAGGAGGTCGATACTCACTGGGTCTGGAACATTCTCTGGGAAGGGAGGCTAGGAATAGCTTGGGGGTAGCCTGGCTAAGGAGGGCGAGATGGGGCTTTGTGGAGGTGGGATGTGCGGCACCAAGTGAAGGGCGGGGAGAAGGCTCCTGCCACCAAAAAATAATCAAACAAAATGAGCGGCTGAACTCCCCGGACCCGATTCCCTAATTCGAATTCAGCATGGGCAGGGTTTCTGCTGTTGTGTGTGGACCACGTGCGAGCACCTCCGGGACAGACCCGGCCTCAGTGCCACGTCACTGAGATCCTGGTGCATGCTTTCCTCCCCGTGTTTGCTGCCCCGCCGGCCCCCTGGGGTCTCAGGCCCCTTGCTGCCCCTGCCTCCAGGGGGGTTAATATTGAGGCCAACGGCAGAAGTTTCAGGCGAGACTCTTCTCTCTGCCAGGCTCTGAAGGCGCTGGGAGGGGGACCAGCACACTCTGATCATGGAGCAGCAGTTCTCCAAAGACGGGGAGCCAGAGCCTGTGGTCCACACACAGCCACAAGAATGACAAAAACACAATGGGCGCAAGCAGAAACTACAAATTTACGGACCCCACAGGAACGAGATGAAAACGCTTTACTGAAGGACATAAAAGACGACTGGACGATCAGAGCACACACCGGGACAGCAGCACCACCCCCAGTCGACGCTCCAGTACTGGTCTCTCCTTTCCTCACAAACAAACCCCAATTTCACTCTGGAAGACAGGGGAACGTGGAGGTTGGCACTCAGCACCCATCCGCCGCCTTCCACTGTGACTGCAGAGGCTGGACAGCAAAGCCCTCCAAGTCCAAGACTAGAGTTCTCTAGGGGATTTCAGTCTTGCCAGCTGGATGCGTTCGTACGTGACTCGGAAGGCAGAGGGAGGCCATCATTCCACTGCTTCTGCTGTTGTCTGGTGAGTACCATCCACAGCCCTCGGGTTTCTCTGGAGCAGTTCCCAATGCCCATGTGGGTATTGAGGAGGAAGAGCGTATCTGTGGCATGAAGAGGAAGGGGAAGGCTTCCGTTCTCTTCTTTTTGTGGATGCAGACCCAGCAGGCGTGTCCTGGCTCTGATGTTGCACTTGCTGAGCCCTGTACCACAGGGAACGCAGAGCATTCCTGAATTCCACAAGCTGGGGCCTCCTGACTCTCCTTTCTCCTGTTGGCAGCAGAGGGAGCAGCTCCCTGGTGGTCTGGGTGTGCTGAGTAGAAGCATCTGAACCCCTGCCTTAAATTCTTTTCTGTTTAAAATAGCTGGAGTGACTCTTATATTCACAGCGGAACCCCGACTGAGATATCGTTTGGTACAAGAGCTGGCTGCAGGCAATAAACCCTCCAGGGTGAGACTCTGGGCTCAGCTCTTCTTTCCTGGTTGTATTTGGAGGCAGAGGACCTGGTTACATTTAAAACAGGACCTTGCTTATTGGGAAAACTGGACAGCCACATGCAAAAGAATGAAAGTAGACCATTATCTTGCACCATACACAAAAATTAACTCAAAATGGATTAAAGACTTGAATGTAAAACCTGAAACCATAAAACTCCTAGAAGAAAATACAGGCAGTACACTCTTTGATGTCAGTCTTAGCAGCATCTTTTCGAATACCATGTCCACTAAGGTAAGGGAAACAAAAGAAAAGATTAACAAATGGGACTACATCAGACTAAAAAGCTTCTGCAAGGCAAAGGAAACCATTAACAAAATAAAAATACAACCCACCAACTGGGAGAAAATATTTGGAAATCGTATATCCAACAAGGGGTTAATTTCCAAAATATATAAAGAACTCATACAACTCAACAACAAAAAAACAAACAACCTGATCAAAAAATGGGAACAGGATATAAACAGACATTTTTCCAAAGAAGATACACAGATGGCCAACAGGCACATGAAAAGATGTTCAACATCACTAATTATTAGGGAAATGCAAATCAAAACTACAATGAGATATCACCTCACACCAGTCAGAATGGCTATAATTACCAAGACGAAAAATAACAAATGTTGGAGAGGATGTGGGGAAAAGGAAACCCTCATTCACTGCTGGTGGGGATGCAAACTGGTGCAGCCACTATGGAAAACAGCATGGAGATTTCTCAAAATATTAAAAATAGAAATACCATATGATCCAGCTATCCCACTACTGGGTATTTATCCACAGAACTTGAAATCAACAGTCCAAAGAGATTTATGCACCCCTACGTTCATTGCAGCATTATTCATAATAGCCAAGACACGGAAGCAACCCAAGTGCCCTTCTATGGATGAATGGATAAAGAAGATGTGGTATATATATACAATGGAATACTACTCAGACATAAAAAAGACAAAACTGTCCCATTTGCAACAACATGGATGGACTTTAAGGGTAGGATGTTAAGCGAAATAAGCCAGACAGAGAAACACAAGTACCATATGATTTCACTCATATGTGGAAGATAAACAAATACATGGACAGAGAGAAGAGATCAGTGGTTACCAGAGGGGAAGGGGGCTGGAGGTGCGGGAAAGGGGTAAAGGGGCACACATATATGGTGACTGACAAAAATTAGACTACTGGTGGTGAACACGATGAAGTCTATACAGCAATTGATAAATAATAATGTATACCTGAAATTACACAGTGTTATAAACCATTACGATCTCAATAAAATAATTGAAAATAAATGAATAAATAAAATGGGACATTGCTACTCTGTGGCATGCAGTGGCAAAACAGGGATTGGACTGCTGTCTGAGCTCACCTGGAATGAAGCACCAACGGAAGACAAGGCTTTGGGGGGCCGTCCACCAGCTGCGGTGGACGAGCCCTGTGGGGGAGTGGGGGCTGTTCTTCTGCCTGCACTGGGAGGCTAACACGCTTTGGGCTGCTCTGTACTTGAGCTCTGTGGCAGTAGGTTTGAGGAAACTTCGCTCGGGTTTCCAAATGCTTCCATCCTGTGACACGCTGGATGCATGTGGGAACCTGACACAGGCTCTGCACCAGGATGTGCGCTGTCACCAGGCTTCTCGCCCATGAGCAGCACAGCAGAAACCGCCGTACGGCCACCACAGCCCATGTCTCTCTCCTCCTGTGCACACAGCTCAACTGTTTCCAGCCTCTCCCGCACTGGGGTTAGGATGCGTGACAGAGTCCCAGCCGTGGCATGGGGGCAGAAGGAAGGTATCCCACTTTCAGGTCTGCCCACAAAACCTTCCCGGGGAACGCCCCTGCCCTCCTGTCCCCACGCTCCCGCCGAGTGAAGAGGACTCGAAGGGCTGGATACAGGGAGCCCGGGTCCCCGACGACAGGCAGAGTAGGCGCCCCTGCCCGCCCACACTGGACCATGGCACGAGGAGGAAGCCCGCCTGCACTGTGTGAAGCCAACCCCGACAGACAATGCCAGTAAACAATCGTGCCGGCGTCTTACATAAAAGCTTGAGTGGTAGTGTTTCTCTTTTTAAAAAAAATGGAGAGAGAAGGAGAAGTAAAATAGAGGATGATACACAATAAAAACCACCAAACGAACCCAAAATAAAGGAGTCGAGAACCCCGCGTTTCATGGTCTTGAGGACTAGAAGCTCCATTTCTTCTTCTTTAAGAGGAAAAGACGAGGAAGAGTGTCGGTGAGTCAGCCAGGGCTGTGTGTTACTAACTTCTGTTCACTTCCTGCGGATGGCTGAGCGAGACGAGAGCAGCTTGTCTCCAAGGGCAGGTCCTTGGAGAGAAGAGACTCGTCCCAGCGGCAACGGCGAAAGCCACTCACTCCAACCCCATCCTCCGAGGACTCGCAAAACGTCCAAGGAGAAACAGTGCTTCGGGAATGAAAGGCTGCCTCAGTGCTGACGCTCACGGGGGCAGCGTGAGCCCCAGGAACGAGGCGGACCCACCAGGAGAGGCCACCTGGCGGCTTCCAGTCAAGTATTTTGTTCAAAAGAAAACCTCACGTCCTGAGTGGCTTCCCATCTTCCTAAGAACAGTGCTGCTGCTTAGAATTGGAATTCCTGAAATGACACGGAAATCTTCTGACGTCTCAAAACAAACCCCCAAACTTTGTGTTTTTTAATTATACAGTAATAACGTGTTTGTTATGAAAAGAGTTCAAAAGATAAGCAGAAACTCACAGCAATCCTCAGAGATAACCACTATCACCGTTGCAACGTACACTCTGCGCACCGTTCCCCAGAATAGCTACGTGTACACACTGTTAATAACCTCTTTTTTGCACTTAAAACCCGGAAAATCCCTTTCCGATTTTTTTTACATGCTGATTTACAGGTTCCTGCAAACATAATTCATTCACGATTGTTGTCAAAGTAACATTTATTAAGGTGTTCTCCACGGGCTGACACATCCACAAACAATTTAGGGTCCTCCTGAAATTCCTGCTTGCTAGGCAGAGTTTCCAGCCCCGCAATCCATCTGCACACCAGTTCTGTCTCTTGCTTACAAGAAAACCCAGGAAAGATCTCAGGCCTGGCCTCCCATCCCATTCTCGGACCCCTCAGCACACTTGGGCCTCTGGCCAGCTGGTCTCACTGTCTCTGAGCTCTCCCCACTCACAGCCCGTGATGCTGTGGCAGACCTGGCAGCGGCTACCGGAGAGCCATCCTCCCACCGTCACGCACAAGACCCCACTTATGTCGCCCCCTCCTGTGCTCGAGAGGTGCCCCCACCCCGGGGTTGGGCCTGGACTGACGGGGGCCGTCACAGTGGGCTCACTCCCGTGCCCCGTGGTTGGCTTAGCCCTGGGCGTGCAAGGCTTTCCTGACCATGAGATAGGAAGGGGGTGTTTGGGGGGGTGCTTCTGGACAAACACCCCTCCTATTAAAACAGGAACATAATGCAAAGCTTCTCCGTTTTCTGCTCTGAACACCGTTGTCTGCATGTGACACCTGGAGCTGTGCAGCCATTTGGGGACCATGAAGAGAACCAGCCCGAGGCCAAGCTCACGCTCACATGCTGAGAATGGCAGAAAAGAAAGATGGAAAGGAATGCGGCCACTCATGATGTCCCCAGGCCTCTGAACTCCCCACCGGAACCCCCCACACTCTGACTTCAGACTGTGTAAGGGAGGAAGCGCTCTGACAACCTGGCGGCTTTTGGCTGGCTCATCTGTCACGTGGAGCCAAGAGCGTCCACTGTAGCATACACGGAATGAGGAGTGCCCATGTCATAAAGTGCCACTCCTGCCCCAGTGTTGGTGTCTCCCTCGCTGCTATAGACCGGATGTCTGTGTCCCCCACACGCATACTTGAAGCTCTCACCCCCAACGTGACAGTATTGGAGATGGGCCTTTGGGAGGGAGTCAGGGTCAGATGAGGTCATGAGGGCGGGGCCCCCATGTTGGGTTAGTGCCCTTGTAAGAAAAGGAAGAGAGACCAGACCACTCTCTGGGCGGTGTGAGGACAGGGGAGAAGGCGGCCGTCTGCAAACCAGGAGGAGAGTCCTCATCAGAGCCTGGCCCTGCCAGCACCCTGATCTCAGACATCCAGCCCTCACAACTGTGAGAAATGAGTGTCTGTTGTCTAAGCTACCCCACCTGTGGTGTTTGTTATGGAGCCCAAGGTGACAGACACCTGGCCTCTCCTCGTTCCCGGCCCATTTAAGGTGTCTGCCCCTCAAGACAGTTTCAGCAGTGCGATTAGTAGCACAGCATTTGAGCACACGGAGCGGGGCCCCACCCTGGCTGTGCCACCCAGCGCTCGATGACCTCGGGCTGCATCTCCAAGCTTTGGCTTTTTTATCGACAAAACGGGGGACAGTCACGCTGTAAACTTCGGGGGTGCTGTGAGGGTCGGTGAGGATGCTGGAAGTCCTTAGCACTGTTCTCGCCCTGGACAAGCCCCAGACAAGTGGAGGCTCTAATAATTTCTAAGAAATCCCACTTGACCCCCACCTTGGCCCCACCATCTCCCCTCCGAGTCCCTTGGAACTTTGCGTACATCCTACACGATTTGCCAGTGACTTCCTGTCGGGTGCTCTGAACTGTTTTCTCTCACACTTCTGACTCCAAATGTGGGGGTCCTGTCCTCATCAACGGCCAGCTCTCCAGCTCTCTGTGTACCACCTGGGTGTCCCATGATTCCGTCCAGTTCCGACACTATCTCCCTGGAGTTAGCGCAGACCCCACAGGTTAGGGGCTCGGTCACAAGACAGACCCCCTCAGACGCCAACTGCAAGTGCATGTTGTCACCTGTGGCTAGAAATCGGGGGTGCCCACAACCCCCCATCAGGTCTGATCCCTTGCTAGCATGACTCATGGAACTCAGGAAAGCAGTTTACTTACCATCACCTGTTTACTATACCCAGGAACAGCCAGATGGAGGAGACGCACGGGGCGGGTGTGAGGGAAGGGCGTGCAGCCTCCATGTCCTGTCCTCGCACCACCCTCCCAGCACCTCCACTCTCTACCCGCCCACCAGGAAGCTCTCGGAACCCGGCAGGCAGGGTTGTTAAGGGGTCCCATTACCAGGCATGGTGGATTAAACCATGGGCAATTAGTGATTAAACTCAGTCTCCAGCCCCCTCCCCTCCCTGGGGTCCAGGATGGTGCTGAAAGGTCAACCCCAAGGGTTGCCTCATTAACACAAACTCAGGTGTGGTTGAAGACGCTCCCCTGTCCCCATCACTCCGGATGTTACAAGGGTTTTAGCTCCGCCAGGAATGGGGACAAAGACCCTATCTATTTCTTATTGTCACACGTGGTGTTCTCAGTGGCTCCTTCTGAGAGCGCTGGTCAGAGCGCTAACTCCTTCGGGTGAAGAGCCCTTCTCTAGTCCACACCGCACTCGGTAAGGCTGACCCTGCACCTGGAGCACTGGCTCAGGGCGGCCCCGGTGCTGGAGCCCCGCTCTAGAGGCTGCAGTAGCAGGGAGCCGGGAGCCAGGCCAGCTAGGCTGGGGCACATCAGTCCCGCTGTGTGCCCCAGCTCCCTGGTCTGTAAAATGTATAGACACCAAACCCTAAGCTATTTCTGCCATAATATCTGGTCTCAGAGGAGAAGTTCTGGTTGTTTCTGTGTAGGGAGTCAGGAATTATTGTGGCACTGTTCGGGTATTAATAATCTTTCCAAATGAAATATCTTTAGGCTACTGTCCCATGCTGAGAACAGCCATCTGCTACGGTGGCTTTCAATTTTTTGGACATGACCCACTTTTTACATTGTAACTCATTACATAAAATGTCACGAGACAATAGTTTCCTTTTCTATAAGATGCACTCTGATATTTTATGCATATTTTTACATGTTGGTTTCACCCCCACTACACTGATTTTATGGCCCACTAGTGGGTGGAAGCCTCCAGTTTGAAAATTACTCATGACCTGAATTCCCCTCTGCCTCCTAGCTGGCCTGTTGCAATAGCCCACTCCTCTTATCTTGTTAGCAAATAGGGCCCCATGTACAGCTGTGCAGGTTGTGCACTGCACAACTCCAGGATGCCACAGTAACCTGATGTTATGCAGTATGCAACAGAATGGTGTAGCTCCATCAATAGCAAATGATGTGGAATGTGTCTAAATTGACTTAGCAGATTAAATTAATGCCAATTTGTCAAAATTAAGTGAGTCACTAAAACTGTCTGAACCTCATCTGCTGTATTTCTAAAATGAAGCTCATTAAAGTGGCCTTCTTTACCTCCCAGAGTTGTTAAAAGAATTTAACAGAAAAGACATTAGATTCTAGTCTAAACAGATATTGGTCTCATCATCACTATTGTTTGATGATACTTTCTCTATTTGAACTTTCCAAATTTTATAGAGAACTTGGCATATTCTCACACTTAGTTGAGGCAAAGGTATCCTCCATGCTGTCATCATCATTTTCTGCTCAGCCAGTTGACAAACACGTCCGGGGTCCCCACTTGGTGACAAGCAAAGAGAGCTGGTGATCTGCATCCAGAGTTTCGACGAGTGAAGGTGGACGTTGAGCCCCCAGCCCCTGCTTCCAGCCTCTGGTCTCCATCAGGACAGAAACTCGCTTATACCCTCATTCCCGGAGGTCGGGCTTTTGTAATTTTCAGGCGAGGAGGATAAACACTTGCCTGAGAAGCAAACATAAAATACTTGCCTCCAGCTTTTGTTGAGCTGTGCTGTAACTGTGTTTTACTAAAACTGCCATTAATCCAACTTGTTAAAAACAAAGGAAAAGTCACCTTGGTGCTGAAATGCTGGCTGCGTTTTGCTGAACAGACGTGGCTTTGTAGCATCTCAGGGGGAACGTCAAGCAGGCACACCCCCCTTGAATGCAGCAGCGGGAGTGGCCCTCACCTGTCACCAGCCACCCGGGTGCCGGCACCAGCTCTCTGAAACCCCCGACCCGAGTGCCCGTCTGGGCAGATCCTCTGTGTTCCCGTTCTCTGCAGAGAGAAACCCGCCAGAGGAGGACAAGTGTGCACCTCACTACAACATCAAGCGGAACGTCGCTGCGTGTGGACGTAATTTCTTCTTTGAGAGAAAGGAGAATGGCACTGAAACCTTGGCGAAGGAGAATATTTCCAACAAAGCCACGCGAGCCTCTGGGAACTGCACTCTACGTAGTCGTGCGTCTCTGAACCGCCACGACTGCCCGCCTCTGTTTCTGTGGGCTGGCCCCAAGAGGGATGACATTGGAGACCTCCAGGCCACCTCGAAGATGGAGTCAATGAAGCAAACGAGACTCATTTTCTCATAACGCCCAGCACCACACGACCCTCCCTTCTCGCCCGCTCAGCAGGACAGCCCCAGCCGGGGGGGACCCCAGCCTGACTTTGAGGCCCGAAGCCCCCGCAGTCCACTGAGTCTGTGGGGCAACTGTCCGCAGGCCTTGCTCGGTCACGACTCTGAGAAAACGGGGGCCTCTCCCCAAGGGTCTCGCTGCCCCCCAGGCCGGGGTGGAGAGCTGCCAGTGGCTCCCAGGCCTCCCAGCGAATATCCACAGTTTCACACTCACCTCGACAAGCGCAGCTCAAAGGAGGGGTGCTCGGAAACACATCCAACCCCAGGGGGCAGTTCGCAGAAGGGGGCCTTTCAGCGACTGCCTTGGGTGGAGTTTTCATCTGGGAGGTTCCCCGAACACAGGAGGGGAGGGCAGCAGATAGAGGTCTGATCTCCAGGGGCTGCTGGAGCCTAATTCCACAGGGACATTCCAGAGCCGTGCAGAGACACCCCAGAGGTGCTACCCCTGAGGATCCTACAGACCTTCCCCTGGGGCTGCCCCCAAGTGCATGCCCTTCCTGCTTTGCTGGAGAGAGCTCTCAGCGGAGAGCCAGGGGGAACAGAGCGGCTGCATCTACAGCTCCCCACCCCGACCCTGGCCCCAATCCTGACCCCGACCCCACCCCGACCCTGACCCCACCCCGACCCTGACCCCAATCCGGACCCCAACCCCATCCTGACTCTGGCCCCAATCCTGACCCCGACCCCACCCCGACTCTGGCCCCAATCTGGACCCCGACCCCACCCGACTCTGACCCCAATCCTGACCTCGATCCCACCCCGACCCTGACCCCAATCCTGACCCCGACCCCACCCTGACCCTGACCCCAATCCTGACCCCAACCCCACCCTGACTCTGGCCCCAATCCTGACACTGACCCCATCCTGACCCTGGCCCCAATCCTGACCCCAACCCACCCTGACTCTGGCCCCAATCCTGACCCCGACCCCACCCCGACCCTGGCCCCGCTCCCCACCCGAGTCCCGCCCTGTCCTCCAAGGGCCAGCTCTCCTGACATGCCCACCTCCCAGCATCCCGCAGGTGGCCACGCGGGGAGCCACGCCCGGGAGTCTGTGGCTCCAGTGAGCGGCCCAGGGCAGGCCGCCCTTGTTGGTGGGTGTGTGGAGCCGAGGGAGGAAAGGCCAGAACAAGGGCTCAAAGCAGCGCCAGCTCAGAGCAGACAGAGAACGAGACGGTGCGGCCAAGCCAAAGCAACGTGGGGCCCGCGGTGGGGAGGGGCCCGCAGGCCGTACCCTAACCACGAGGCCTGATTGCCACAGATGATGGCACTTCTCGGGGTCTCGCAGCGCCCGGGGGGGCTCACCCAGGCTTCTGGACTGCCAGGATGCTCGTGGGAAGAGTCATTGCAGGGAACGGGGCTAGTGGACTGCTCTCCAGGGCCTAGTGCTGCTCGTGGCAGAGGATGGAGAGCAGAGAAAGTGCCAGAAGGAGAGAAGCTCGAGGAGGAGCAGGAGGGCCATGGGGAGCTCGCGGGACGGGCTGGAGCCACATGTGCAGGGCGCCACAGGCCCTTAGGGCCGCTTCGCCCATGGCGACAGCAGAACCCACATGCCGTGTGGAGGACCCGCAGGCTCCCTTAGGCTCCTGCCCTGACTGCCCTGAGCCCACGTCCACAGGGGACAGAGGGCGCGGGGGCCGTCTGCGGTCTGCAGCCACTACACAGGGCACTTGCTCCCTGGCCGTCCTCTGGGGACAGAATACGCCACAGTAGCCCCTGGAATCTTCTCGCAGAGTGAGACCTCTCCCAGAGCAGCCAGTCCACCCCTCCCTCCCGTCCATGCCACCCTCCAGGCCGGCCCCAGCCGGGGCCAGCCACGCCGGGAAGAGCCCTGCACAGACACTGGCCACCTGTGCGTTTACCGTCCAGGCTGCACTGAAAGGCCGCCTCACGTCACGTCACCCCTGCCCACTCAGAATGAGGACTCTGAGGGTGCTCCCACCCTCCCTCTGAAGAAGGGCTGGCTCCCCAGGGACCCCGCAATGTTCTCCCCCTCAGCGTTGAGGACACAGGTGCAGTCTGGCGTCTCCTTCCAACCTTGGAGAAACAGAATGGAAAAGGACAAGAAAAGCAGAAAAGGCCAGGAAGACGTGTGGTGTCGCCCCTCTGGCCAGCCGTGTCCCTGGGACCCAGGAAACGCCCCTGGCATCTGAGGCCTCTCCGGGCCGGGCCAACGGCCCAAACCTCCCCTCCCATCATCGGCCTGTGGGCTGCTAGGCACTTGTTTTGTTCTTCTCGAATACCAAGCTGAGAGCACACACCCTGCGAGCTCACAGCAGAAGGACAGAGAACTGCCTCCAGACCAAGGCGGCCGCAGGACCGTCTGGCCCCAGTCCAGGGCGGGCAGGCCAAGGCCCTGACTCCCTGCCTCGAGGCCGCCCTGCATTTCAAGTCAGGCCAAGTGGCCTGCTGTCCAAGGAAAATAACGCCACAGGGTTTTGACTCACAGCAGGGAGAGTGCTCTGAGCAGGAGAACGCAAGACATTCCAGTAGTTTCCTGGGGAAGATCGCCAGGTTCTTTAAAGCGTGGGAGCCGTTGGGATCACTCTGCCGTGAGTTGGCCAGAGGCAGGGAAACTGACCTCCACCCCCGACTCCAAAGCCACACCATCCGAAACATGGTGGCTTTAAAGACCAGCCTTCAGCTGGCACCACGGACCCACCCCCATGTCTGCAGGAGTGTCCTGCTCCAGGGCCACGAGGCTCTCCCGGCCAGGATGGGCCAGGCAGCGGCTCCGAGTGGAAAGATGACCCAGGACGGCACCTGCTCATGGCAATGGTGACTGAGGTCACCCTGGTCAAACTGATGAATTCAGCAGAATGACGGCTTTCCAATCGCTCTGCAGAGCCAGTGTTTGTGGCAACACTGAAAAAGTTATTTTGACTTGCTTGTTTCAAAGTAGAATATGCTGGAAGACAATAGGAGGGAGAGGAGAGCAGCCTATTTTTTCCAGGTAAACGTGAGGCCACATCAGGAGGGCTCAGAGCCCCTAAGCATGGACCCCAGGAAAGATCACCAAGTCTGAGAGCGAGGAGGGTGGAGGGCCTGGGTTTCCACCATCGGGCCCCCACATGTCCCTCCATCCACCTCGGGACCCAGGAGCCACTTAACCAGCTCTGCATGTTCTCATTGGGAAAACAGGGATCCTGTTTATTTGCCAGTCGCTGTCAGGATCTGAAATCATTTCAAGGCTGTCATCTAGCAGGTTCTCAGTGAAGAACCGCCAGCTTCCCCAGGTCCCCCACAGTGACCCCCGGCCCAGTCCCTGCCCTCCCCCTCCTCGGCTCTCCAGTGTCCCCTGAGTCCCTCTGTTTTGCTCTTTCACCCCTTAGAGAAGGATTTCCTTTCTCCTGGTCCAGGGATGCTAGCAGTGGGTCAGATAGCCCACACTTTAACCTACGGTAACCTTAGCACTCCGTTTATTTCTGACGCTGTTTTGGTCCACACACACATCTTCCCTGGCCCTGCCTGACCGGTGGAATCACTGTGGCTGGTGCCAGGGACCAGGGCTGCCCCATCCCTGCAGTTCGCTGCGACCACATGGGGCCTCAGGACCTGCAGACACAAGAAACGAGGGCTGCAGTGGAGCCACCCGTGGACGCGCCCGGCTGGCAGCAGTCACCACGGCCCCTCTGGGGAAACTACCTGGATGGAGCCACTAACAGTCGGTCCTTGTGTAACTGCGGGAGGCACTGAGCCCAAGAAAGACCCCGAGCTCCCCACCCCACTCTGTGGGAGACGCGGCCGCCCTCCCGCAGGGGGCCCCTTGACTCAGGCAAATTAACACATCACGCTTAGGCCCCCGTACAGGGGTGCTGTTCTACCCGCATGTACTCCCATCCTCTCCGGATGGGCACACCATTCCAGAAAGAGGTAGAGAAAGTACAGACAGCCCCTTCGATCATGTGCTCTGAAATAGGGTGCAGTGCGCTGGGAGAGAATAAGACAGCAAGAAACCCCACACCAGTTTCTGTTTAGCTCTGAGAGAGTTGGAAGATACCGTGGAACAACTTTTCCAATCACAGTTCACTTAGGACGCCGCTGGAATTGGCGTATGTGCTCTGAGCACTCACCGCCTGGGTGCTGGGTGGGGAGGAGACAGGAGCCTACATTCGTGGGGGCACCACTTGTCCCTCCTGGCTTCTCAGACCCCACTCTCCCAGCCCCCCATCAGATGCTCAGGGGCAGCCCCTCTCCGGATCGTCTCTGTGGAGGAAGAACATCCTTCTCTCCCCTCAGACAGTGCCTGAGTCTGCCCCTGAGCGGGGGCGGGGGGGGGGGGGCTCGCATCCTCACCCCTGCCAGAAATCTCTGCAGATCCTGGAGTGGGCAGCCTGGGGAGGGTGCTCAGCCTTTGCGTGTCTCCAGGCAGCCCCCAGAGCCGCTCTGGGCCCCCTGCTGGCCTTGCCCAAGAACCATGGAAGCGATATTTTTATCCTGATGAACCATAGTGCTGAAATGTCTTCTGACTTCACAAGACACAAAATTTAGGTGCTGGGAGAGACACTTCAATTTCAAGCTTAAAGATTACTTTGGGTCCCCCAGGACTCAGAAGCAATTTAGAGCTGATACCCTGAACAAGAGAAAGGTTAGAAGATTAAGACCAACTGCTGTTTGGATAAATGGTTGGTAATTGCCCATATCCGCAATTATACACTGGCACATAATTTCTTTTCCGCTACCTTTCTCCTCTCCTGCGTCCCGTCAGGATTGACTCGGAAGGAGCCCACCTTGGTCTTCTTCTGCCGAGCCTTGGTGATGTCGTACTCCACCTCGTCCATCAGGGCCCTGCATGCTGAACAAGGCACAAAGCATCTGTTACTCCAGCAGCAGGAGCCAGGCTCACTCCGAGCTGTGCTCTGGGCGCATGTCAGCAAGTCCATCGTCCCCAGGACCGGCGAAGGCTTTTGTCCTTCCTTAGCCAGAAAAATTGCAGAAATGTGCAAATTTTCAAAGATAGCCAGACTGAGACTAGTTTTTTTGTATATCCTTTTGTACTCTGTGTTTTTTTAAACTACGTATTTTACTTTTTCATTCGAAATATGCTTTTTTAAAGAATAAAGAGCCCCTTGCTGGAGTCTGTCAGAGACCCTGACACCCGCTGGGCCACAGTAATTACACACCAGGAGCCTCTGCATGTGGAGAAGGTCTGTCCACCCTGGGCCTGCTCCCAAAGATATGTTTTTGCAGGATTTAAAATCTCAGGCAGCCTCTGAAACTTAGCTCTTAAGGGTGATACAGACGATTTAGCCCCTTCTTCCCGGGCACGGGCCACCCAGCTGGAGAATTCTCACCAACAAAAAGTAAATGAAGTGACACCCTGTTTGCTCAACAGGAAACTGATTTTGGACTTCTGTCTTTGCCCCGACTGAATGAGGGACGTTGGAGGAACCCAGTTTCCTGAATGACCCTGTGAAGCAAAGCTTCGCCCCCAGTCGGGACCACGCGCTCGGTCTTGAATGAGGCATAAGCACGTTCTGTCTCACTCGAGCTCTGTATCTCAGAGTCTGTTAGAACATAAAGCAGAACCCCTAAACGCCCAGAACCTGAATTCTGGCACTGCCAACCCCACGGTGTTTTCAGAGATTATACGTCAGAACACGACAGCTGCTGGCCCCCCTAGACTGACGACAGAGGCCGCCCGCGATCATGATGATGACAGCCAACGCTGTAGACAGCTGGCTGCCCTCCAGGCACGCACCATTCTACACTCCTCACAGCCAGGGAGAGCCACCTCATACCGTCCCCACAGCATGGCCATGGTCAGAGAGGAAGCGACTCCCAGGTTTCACTCCTCGAGTCACCCAGTGCCCGTCCCCAAGTTGTCCCAGAGGTCAGCCGTCATGTCAGCACCCGGATTGGGAGCTCAGCCCCTGGAGTGGATAAGCCCGTCTGCCGTCCCGCCTCTGTCCCTTACTGGCCAGGCAACTCTCACTCAACAAGAGCAGTCGCTGATGGTTACAATCACCTGTTAGGGAATGATAAGTCCAGTGAGTGTCACCCAGTCCTTCTGGGTCCCCAGGCCCCCTAGAACGGCCAGTCTCTCCAAGGCCACTGCCAGCAGGAGGTGGAAGTTTTGTCGGCCCATTGCCGGGCATCAAAGACTGCCCGGGCCACCCACTCAGCACTCTCTACCGTGTGCCGAGGCCGCACAGCTGCCTCCCCAGTAAAGGGACTTGTAGCCACACTCTGGAGAACACACACTTCCTTTCCAGCTCTTTACAGCTCGGTGTGCCCACGTAACTTGGCTCTAGAACCACGAGCTCCGGGACCTCCCTGAAGAGAGAGCCAGCGCTGGTCCTTGGCCCCAGTGTTGCCCGACCCATCCCACTATCGGAGCCTGGACGGAGTTCGGCCATCAGGACCAGGGCACACCGAGAGACGGCAGGCAAAGAACTGCAGGGGCCTGGGTCGCTGGGGACTGTGGGGCAGATTCCTGCCAGCCTGGCCAGTAGTTCTCGGTCCTCCAGGAGACTACTCAGCCACTATTTTGAGTCTACTACACTCCCAGACGAATGTAACCTTGTTCCCTAAGGCAGGAATCTGGAAAGACTATCCCATATCAGCTCTCTCAGTGGGGACCCTGATCAGCTGCGGGAAGCCCGTGATGGATGCCGGAGGCTCACTGGGAGGGCACTCGCCCAGGGGCACACCTCCCGGGCCTCACAGGCGACACACGGCCAGCAGGCTTGGCGAGGAGGCCTCTTGGGAAGAAAGCGAGGGTGACCACTGCACGCTGAGAGCCATTCAGGATCCTTGCAGACAGGCAAGAGCACAAGAGGGTGTTGGGGCCAGACAGGAGTGGGAGGAAGGGGTGCGATTTTCTAGAGGTTCTTGATGTCCTTTACTCCTTGCTCCTGTGAGAGGGAAGACAGTGGGAACTCGTCTCTTGGAAGCGGAGAAGGAAACAGTCAGTGTGAAGGAGGCCACTGCTGAGGAGGAGCAGTGTACCTCAGAGGGAAGCAGCAGGCTGGCGTGAAGGGTCCCTGAGATCAGGGTCGGGTCCAGCAGGGCCACCACCAGGGCCCTGGTGGCTCTGTGCTCTGGCGGTGCCTCCAGCCCTTCCTGGTACAGCTGTGAGCTGGATACACGCCACACTCGCGGACGGCAGTGCAGACAGGGAAAAGGATGTGGCCCTGCTGTTACCCGTACGTGGCTTCAGATCCTGCTCACTGTGCATTGCTTCATTCAGCCTCATCGTAGGGTGAGGATTAAGTCTATAAAGCACGTACCAGCAGGCACACACAGCTCCTTACTCAGGGCTGGCCCTCTCTGGCCCCTCTGGAAGAGTTCAGATTCTTAGAAGACCCGACTCGACCTGGCGGCCTGCCTGGGAACGCAGATGCCCGAGTCTGTCTGCTCTGCCTCTGCAGACCCCATGTTTCAGGCTCCAGCTGGGTCTGGAGTGTTCTTGGCTCTCTGGAGCCTGCAAGGTTGGATGTAGCAGGCATTGGGTATGCCCGGCCCCAGGGCTATCCGGTCACACGTTAATACCCTGTTCCCTTCAGCTCAGACCCTGTGTTTCAGAAGCACCAAGACAGGCTTGGTGTAAAGGAGGGCTCCCTGAAGAGGGTCCCCCTGGAGAGACTGAGCTGATGGCGGTACCATCCTTCATCCACAAGTACTCTTGGTGGTCCAGTCAGCCGGAGGAGGAGCTTCCACCAGATGCTCCCGCCTTTCTCTTCTCTGGCAGCAGCGGCCTGGAGTCGCAGCCCCCAGGGCCGGGGAGGGTCCACTCTCATTGGTCAAGGAGCGTGTCTCAGGGTCACAGGTGAGCCCCACCCACATGGAAGGTGCCGGGCTTCCAGGACAGGCCAAGAGGGGGTGAGGTCCCCCAGGTCTGCCGTCCCTGACCTCCCCACGGAGGGGAGGGGCGGCTCGATGAGAAAAGATCATTTTAAATTTCCGCCCCAGGTCACAGAACAAGTTAACAGAGCCACATCAGCGACCTGGGCCTCTAGATTTCTAGTCCGGCGTTAATTTAAATGTTAATCTGAAATCTTCACTTGAGTCACTGGAGTTTCGAGTTTATTAGAGCAGGCGGCAGGAGTGGAGCCTCATGGGGGGGTTGGCGGGTCACATTGCCTGCCAGAGGGCGAGCCCTCCTCCCAGCTGGGCCCGCCAACCCTTCTGTCTGTCTGCCTCCTCCCTTCTCCTGTCTCTGTCTCTCTCTCTCTGTCTCTCTCTCTCTGTCTCTCTCTCTCTCTCTCTGAGTGAGATTTAGAAATGGGGAGGAGAAGGCAGGGGATGTCAGGTTCGGATAGTCCCTGGGGGGCTCGGGTGCTAGAGCCATCTAGGAGCTGGAAAGGGCAGGTGTGTGCATCTCTTCCCAGCCCTGCAGGTAGTGACATGACACAGGTGGCCTGAAACTGGCCGTAGTGCAAGTATTTGCACAAGGGGAGTAGGCAAACACTGCAAATCAGGGCCCCCCTGCTCTGCACATGCCTTAGAGGCTAATGCACCAACCAGTGTTGGGGCACCTGCTGTCTTTAAGGGTAGGAGCTAGGCTCAAGAAAGTCAGGGAGGCCTAAGTCACAGCCCAGGCCCTCAAAGGAGCTGGCGTCTGATGGGGGTCAGTGAGCTCATGGACATGAACAGGAACCAGGGCTGGGCAGAGGCCCCTGCGGACACCTCCCCAGGCAGGGGTAGGGGGTCTCACATGGACCAGCTGCAGGAGCAAGGAAACCTGAGCCTCAAAGAGCCACCAGCGATAGTTGGTCCTTGGGCCACAAGTGCAGGTGACCAGCAGACTCACCTGGGGAGATGCTGAGATATGGATCTGGGTCCCAGCCTTGGAGGGTCTTGGTCAGTGGTCTGGGTGAGGCCCAGGCTTTGCATGCGCCCTGACAGGCAGTGAAGTCGATTTGCACCTGTGATCGCAGGATGGCCACTCAAAGGCCACACTCTTCCCACAACCCAGTACCTGTCCCCTGCTTAGTGGGGCCCTGGCTCCTTTGGGGGAAGACAAAGCCCTGATTCCCACAGTGGGGGAATGTCCAGAGAGGGTAACATGCCCCACTCCGTCAAGAAACACTCAATCTCCCGCACGTGGAAGTGGCTGACGCCTGAGTTTTTCTTAAAAGTTTGGCCGCTAGACATCCGAAAGCACGGTCGGCGGTCGAACAGTGGCTAAGAGTGGGTGGATGAGAAATGAGCAGAGAGACCCAAAGACAAGCCGCACCGCGCTGAAACTGAACGACCTGGAGCCCAGCCCTACAGAGCCTTCTGGGGTCCTCCTCAGAGGCGGTGATGTACAAGCTGCCTAGAGCCACCAGCAGAGACGTGTGTCAGCCCCACAGGCGCAGGAAGCAGCCTGGGCTTTGAAAGCGAATCAGCCTCAGAGGGCCTCAGATCATGGACCCCAGATCAGGGAGCCGCTTTCCTTATTCCCTCACTTCCTTCCTCATTGTTATGGGCAGAATCATGTCCCCAAGAAGGATATGTCCACCTCCTAAGCCCCATACCTGTGAAGGTGACCTTATCTGGAGATAGGGTCTTTGCAGATGATCAAGTTAAGATGGAGGCCCTAATCCAATATGACTGGTGTCCTTATATGAAGAGGAGAGACCCAGAGACAGACGCCCACAGAGGGCAGACCACGTGCAGACACACAGGGAGAGCACCACACGACGGCAGAGGCAGAGATCAGAACAATGCATCCACAAGCCGAGGATCGCCAGCCACCACCACAAGCTGGAAAAGGCAGGATCCTCCCCTGCAGGATTCAGAGGGAGCATGGCCCTGCCAACACCTTAATTTCAGTCTTCTGGCCTCAAGAACTGTGAGGGAATAAACTTGTGTGGTTTTAGGCCATCCAGTCACCCACAGAAAACTCGTATGCTCACCTTACCTTGTGCCAACACTGTGCCAGGTGACAGAGAGGCAGCAATGAGTAAGACAGTGTGCCCTCAAGGTTTCCAGTCCAGCTGGGACAACGACACGAACAAGCTGAGAGAGCCGAGTGTTACAGAGCTGGAGCAGGGAAAGTTGCAGGAATGTACGACGGTTTCGGCCTCAGAGAGCCTCCCGGGGGAGTGACATTTAAGCCGTAGCTCTGCAGATGAGCAGGACGTGGCCATGCTGGGACCAGAGAGAAGCGGTCCCGGGAGAGGGGCGCACAACCGTGGAGGAGGTGAGCTGGAGAAAGGTGCATACAGCCCTCCCTCGGTATCCACAGGGGATTGGTTCCAGGACTCCTGAGGGTACCAAAATCCACAGACGCTCAAGTCTCTTATATAAACTGCGTAGTATTTGCATATAACCTACACACATCTTCCCATATACTTTAAATCATCTCTAGATTACTCATAATACCTAACACAATGTAAATGCTATGTAAATGGTTGTTATACTGTATTGTTTGGGGAATAATGACAAGAAAAAAGGTCTGTACACATTCAGTACAGATGCAACCATCGTAGGCCTTGGGATCCGTGGTTGGTTGAATCCACAGATACGGAACCCACAGATACAGAGGGACGTCTACTTCAGCGATGGAAAGACATTGTTATAAAATCACATACTCTTTTTCTCATTTTTTCTTTTGAATTTTATATCATAAGTATTTTCTAGACTAACTGCATAATCATGACCATTATAAAAATTGTTACATAATATCCCATCAAGTAGATGTACCATAATTTCCTCAATTGTCTATCTGTGCGTGTGAGGTTTTTTCAAATGTCTAAAAGATGGAGAATTTAGCCTCACAAGTGATCCTCAGTTGCAAGAAGCTGCCTCTTCGAGTTAACCTGGGGCATAACTGTTTCTCGTTTGTTCCATCATTCAACAAATATTTAAGCCCTCTCTTCTGGGCAGGGTACCAGGTACAGGAGATATAATGCAGAGTAAGAAGAGCCACCATGCTTGCCACAGCCACTCAGGAGTTTGCAAATGAAGGGGGAGTATTAGTCAGTTCAAGAAACGAGAGCTTCTTGTGCTCTGAGATCCCACATGATGGGGTGAGGATTAGAGACTTCATGTGCTCTGAGATCCTACATGATGGGGTGAGGATTAGAGACTTCACATCCTCTGAGACCCTACATGATGGGGTGAAGATTGGAGACTTCACATGCTCTGAGATCCTACATGAGGGGGTGAGGATAAGAGACTGCAGGTGCTCTGAGATCCCACACGATGGGGTAGGGATTAGAGACTTCACCTGCTCTGAGGTCCTACATGTCGGGGTGGGAGATTAGAAACCATGACCACAGTATTTCGCCATTCTCCCATTTCCCCATCTCAAGCCTGAGCTGACGTGCAGCCTGCTTTGACCAGTACAATGTGGAAGCAGTGATGCTGTGCAAATTCCAGGGGCCAGGCCTCAAGGGGCCTTGTAGCTTTCACCTTTGCTGTCTTGGAACCCTCTGGCCACCATGTACAGAGCCCAGACTGAACTGCTGAATGATGAGAGGTCACAAATAGGGGCAAGGTGAGAGCCAGCACCCAGGCCCCAGATGTGTGAGGTAGCCAGCCTAGACTCTCCAGCTGGGGGAGCCACCCCTCGCCTGCAGCTGCACGAGTGAGCACAGGGGAGAGCAGCAGACGGCTAGCCCACTCCTGACCTGAATAATCAGCTCCTGTTTAGGCCTCTGAGTACAGGGGGGCTGTATATAGGTGGGCTGGACTTTGTCAGGACGGAGGGGAGGTTTCCCTAGAAAGTGATGGGGAAGACTTGGGAGATGAATAGGCATCTACCAGGTGAAAAGCAGAGGGAACAGGGTCCCCAGGAGAGGGACCAGCTTTAGTGTAAGCTACAACATCACAGTGGACAATAAAACTATAGTCATACACCTGAGGAGGAGCACATGGGAGGAGTGTGGCACGTGATGGGGCTGCAGGGGTGGGCTGGGGCCAGACCAGGCAGAGCCTTGCAGGCAGAGGTAAGGAAGTGTGTCTGCATTCTAAACCACATAGAATGACTGCAGTATTTTGAGTAAGGTGAGACCTGTGCTTTTCAAAGGTCATTTAGGCTACAGTTACAAGAAGACACTAGAGGGGACCAGAGTGGTGTAGGCGAGCCAGCTGATAGGCTCCTGCAAAGGTCCTGGCCAGAGATGACTGTGGCTTGGATCACAGTAACGGAAGGGGGGATGCAGAGAGGACGATGAATCCAAGGGCTCTTTGGGAGACAATCAACGGCATTGGTGATGATTGGGCACGCCGGTGGGGCAGATCCTGCTGTTGCACCCCAACCACCTCTTCTGTATTAATAAAGCACCACTCATATCTAGTTACAGGCAGCCACATGTGACAGAAGACTGGCTCCTTCCCAGTTCAATCCGACCACAGTAATCCATGCACGCTGGTTTGGGGAGGACACGTGTTGTAGTTCTGACCGACAAGACACGAGGAGAGGGCTTTCCTCCCTTTCACAAAACAGAGACATGCAGGACATGCCAACACTTCACTCCCGCTTCAGCACAGTGTCATCCGCAGGACGCAGCTGGAAACGTGGCAGCCATCCTGGCACCACGAGGAGCCAGCCTCAGGTTCACAGCAACAAGCAGAGCGGGCGGGAAGATGGAGGAACCTGGGTGTGTGGCGGCGCTGCTGAGACCGCCATGGGCTGCCGTACTTCCTGAATTCTCTGATGGAGCTTTCCCCACTTTCTCCTTATTGCTGAAGCCATTTCGAGTTAGGGATGATGACACTTGCTTCCCAAGCCTGGACGAGTTTCCTAGGGCGGCCGTGACAAAGGACCACGGATGGGGTGGCTGAAACAAGAGATTTATTTTCTCACAATTCTGGAGGCCGCAAGTCCAAGAGTAAGGTGCCGGCAGGGCTGGTTTCATTCTGAAGCCTCTGTCCTCAGTGTGTACGTGCCTGTCTTCTCCCTCTGTCTCCACACTGGCTTTCCTCCATGTGTGCATATGTCTGTGCTAAACATCCTCTTCTTATAAGGAGCCTAGTCATATTTGATTGTGAGTTATTGATTATAATTTATTGGTTATTGATCATAACCCTAATCCTCATTTGGGTTAGGGTCCCTAAAGACCTCATTTTAATTTAATTACCTCTTTAAAAACCTTATCCCCAAATATGATTACATTCTGAGGTATGAAGGGGGTGGGACTTCGACATATGAATTTTGGGGGAACACAGTTCGGCAACATGGGGGAAGTTTAATTCCACAGATCAGGACATCCACAGGTTGGTGAATCATACTCAGTGCCCTCCCAGCTCTGGGTCCACCTCTTTGCGGCGCTCTTGGCTTCTCCCATGGTTTTGAGATGTCGTCTGTGGTTATAAGCTTCAGATCCTCAGACTCCTACACCTAGAGTCATAGACGAGGGGTCTCCTCACCTGCCACCTTCCATTTGTAAGGAGATGCCCCCGGCAGACTTCTTCCCACTCTCATTGGCCAGAACTGTCCTACGGCCTGGCCCAACCCCGTCACTGGCCTGGAAATAAAATTATTATGTTTAGCTTAGACCAGTAGAGATTTACACTCTGAGGCTAGGAGGGGCACAACCTGTCCTCAGAGGCACCTGGCTCTAGAGCTGAACAAAATCAGGGTTCTGTCAGCAAGGACGTGCCCAGCCGGAGAGCCCAGGAAGTACCCTCCTCCGTGGTAATCTCAGGACTGGGCAGTGATTCAGGGAGGCAGCAGGTCGGGGGGCGGAGAGGAGGCCCACCAGCTGGTGCTAAAACAAAGCCCAACCCCGAGGCTCTTGCAAATACCGCCGGCCGCAGGCCACACATCTCCCTCCCCAACACATCACCACGGCAACCCGGCCGTGTGAGCGACTCCCCATCGAGTTTTAACCCAAATTATATTTTCCAGGTCTAAAATCAGAGTCACTGTGAGAAGAACTCACTTTAACAACTTGAAGATGCGCCGGACATGAGGCAAAGATGAGAGATGGATGGCAGAAGAGAAAAATCTTATAAATAATATGTTTTAATTGAACGAGCTGACCCTGGATATGCAGAACCCAAATGACAGGCCTTTTTCTGCTATATTCTTTTCAGAAAAAGCAGCAGGATTAGGGTTGGTGGTGGTGTGTCTGTTTTCCTGGAAACAGTCCAGTCTCACTATACTGTGTTTCCAGGCTTACTCCATCATCCCGATGCTCGGGACACTGGCCTTTAGTCACCAAGAGAAGAGACACTATGATCAGCAAATGCTGTCCGCTCTGGGAGAAATGCGCACAGACGCACAGTGGAAGGATGTTCGGGACTGACGAAACAGGGTCTCTGGTCAGTGTTCAGGTAACCAGAGACCAAGCAACCAAAACACCATTGAAATCTCGCGTGTCATCTCTTTCTTTTATTCAAGTAATGCTCATTTGATTATTCTTTGAAAGTTTTTATTTGACGTTTGTTGAGTACTAAATTTCTCTTCTGTAAGACTTGATAATGTTAAGAAAAGTCTGGAAAAAGCATAAAACAGGCTGTCACTCACCTATTTTCACAAGGCATAGGGCAGAGCTATTTGAATGGGGCAGGAGCCAGGGGTCCCAGTCAGTTAAAACTATCCATGATGTGATTAAAGATCATCAGGAATAGTCAAATCTAGAACTTTCCATGGGGGAGCTGGAGAACCACAGGCAAGAATAACAGCTTTCACCTGTGGAGTGCTTATCGCATATCGGACACCATGTTGAGCACTCTACAAGTCATCACATGGAAGCCTAAGGAAGACTCTGGAGCAGATGCTGCTGTTATCATCCCATTTGACAGATGGGGAAACTGAGACTTGGAGCAAGTAAGCACTTCGCTTCTGGTCATACAGGGCTGCAGAGCCAAGACCCCAAAGCAGGTGCGTCTCCAGAACCCACCATCATTTCACCCAAAGGCATTCTGTGTAGAGAGGCATCAAGGCAAACCCATGATAGGGAAAGCTGGCATGTAGGGTGCCTTCTAAGGACAATGGCGAGAGCATTTTCATAACACAACCATCCCATGAAGGCTCTGCAGAGACTCGCAAGGGCCCATCGTTTCCATTGAAGAAGTTTTGGTCATAGAAAGAATCTTAAATGCAAAACTCAGTGAGTTCGAATAAGCCAATTAAGAAATAACCCAGGCTGACTTGATTCTGTGTACAGTGAGCCCAGCCGCCTTGGTCTATGCACTCTACCATCACCAGAGACCCCTCCAGTCCCACCAAAGGGAGTCTACCTACTGCAGTGGACTCAGACAGCTGCTCTTCCTAGGAAGAAAGCAATTTCCCAATAAAGTATGAAAAGATGCCCACGTCTCTTCCAATAAGACCACAGCTCCCCTGCCTGAGGGGGGCCTATGGCTTGGCTAGTCCCTCTCGGCGGTGGGGAAGCGGTTACCTGGCTCGTTAGGAAGCCGGCCTTTCCAGAACAGCGACATAAACTGCTCTTAGAGGGTGCAAGCTTGACTTGTAGAAGGGTGGAAGAAGAAGACCCATCAAATCCTGCTGCCCACACCCTACTTTGGTGGCAAGCCTGGCCCTCTAACTAGCACTGTGCACATTAATGTGTCCTGGCGTGGACACACAGGCCAGGCCCCAGAGCTGCGGTGTCTGATGCCTGTTCAGACGGACCACTCAGCTTCCCAGCCAGCTCTTGCACAAACACTGCTGAAGATGTTCAGAATCCGCAGGGCATGGCACAGTGGCCAGCTGAAAGATGTGTTTCTGGTCAAAAAGCCACAACAACAAGCCAACTCCCAAGACAGCCCAAAACCACCTTCAACTGATGTCAGAAAACTAGCCCACTCAGGGGCTGGTCCCAGTGGCCTAGTGGTTAAGCTGGGTGCACTTTGCACAGTTCCCAGTGTGGACCTACACCACTCCTCAGTGGCCACACTGTGGAGGTGGCTCACATACAAAATAGAGGAAGACTGGCCACAGTTGTTAGCTCAGGGCGAATCTTCCTCAGCAAAAAAAAAAAAAAAAATTAGTCCATTCAGGTAACTGAGGGCCAAGGGAAGGAGGCAGGAGGAAGGTGGAGAGTGAAAGAAGGGGGAACAGACAGGCCACCAGACCAACCATCCGGGCATAACTGACCAAAGCAGCCCCTTGTGGAACATTCCACTTAGATCAAGAACCTTATGGACTCCACCACCACCAGCCACCACCATTTCCAAGAATAAAACAAAACAAAACCAAAGTCTGCAGGTTTTTGGGTTTTTAACCAGGGTAAGTAACCACTGTTGTGTCTCCATTTTTAAAATGCCATCTTTATGTTTCTAAGTAAGATTCAAAACTGAGGAAAAATACTTTGAAAGCAGGCATTTTGTGTACAGTTTACATTTGAAAAATCAAGTGCAGAGGACTCAGAGAAAAACTCACAAACCATAGTCCCCTCATTAACCTCGCTCTTGGCGTATCCGTGCTGGTATTCTCAGGACACAAACCAGCCCTCACCGTAATGCAGGGAGGTGAGACCCACACGTACACCAGTGTACTGCTTTCCTCAGAGAGGGGTGAGCTAGGCTGCCTGGAAAGAGGCAGCCCTGAGGAGCAGGCGCCGGGAAGAGCACCGCCCTCGCTCGGCAAAGCCCTGAGTTCACTGTCAGAGAAGGACAAGGCTAAAGGTACAGGTCAGTGGGGACTCTGGCCCCAGGGGGGAGGATATTTAAAGACAAGGAGAGGAGTAGTGGTGCAGCACATCAGGTGACTGTCCCCATCTTTCACCCTCTGTCCATGCTGATCGCTACAGCAATCTACAGTTCTTTGCAGCCCACCTTTGACAGTGGGCTCAGCCATCTGACTCAACAATGGACTATGGTGGGAGTGACGGCCTGCCGGTTCCGAGCCTCGGCCTCTCGGGGCATCATATATCTCCCCTTGCCCTCTTGTACCTCCGCCCTTGCCAGAGAAGAACACGTCCCCGCCAGCCCAAGGGTCAGAGGAGGCTGAGTCACACACGGGACAGGCCTGCACCCATCCTCCCCCTTAGAGCTGCCTGCTGAGCCCCGTCTAGACAGCTGACCCCCAGTCAACTGGCAGGCTTGTGAGAAGAATGCCATTGAGACTGTGGTTGGTTGTTATGCAGTAATAGCTGACTGACTCGGTGTTAATAAAAAAAAAAGAGTGTATGAATGGGGGAGGAGGAATGGGGCAGTAAGGTTATAAAAGGGAATTGGTTTATGCACTTATCTCATCACATACGCTCACAGACGTTTCACTGGTCACATTTGGCAAAAACTCACTTTTGAAATGTATGTCCAAATCAATTAAGAATTTAGCACTTAGAGGCTGGGGGTGGATGCTAGGTGCTGGTTTGTTTGTTTGCCTTTTCATATCCAGTAGCCTATATAAGACACAGGGAAGATGGGCATGCAGAAAGACCCCCAAATGATTTTATTTCCTCTAAATGAAGGATGGTGGGTCTACGTCAAGGTCCGCAGCAATGTCATTAATCACAAGGGTACCTGGAATTGCGCTTAGACCTGGGCACATCTTTAGAGACGTGTTGGTCACCAATGCCCGTCAGCAAATGGTTCCAGCTTATCATTCCCAGGCACGTGGGAGGGCAGTGCTCTCTAAAGACCCGCCCTGACCAGGGAATTATGGGTGGAGGGGCTGAGGTCACTCCTGTGTCCAGGCACTGGAGTTCTGGCCAGGGTCCTCAGAGTTCTGCCCTCCGCTGTGACAACCTGCCACACTCACGGTGCTGCCACGGAGAGGGGAGTGCAGAGCGGAGCCCAGCTTCCCACGGCAGGCATGCAGCACGAGTGACAAAGAGACCGTGCTCGTCACACCCGTGCAGATGGGGGGACATTTGTCAGGCCGCATAGTCCAGCCTGTCCTGACTGAGACCTGTTATCTTCACCTGCCATGTGAAGAAAACCATGAGAACCACTGTTCCGAGAGAAACACAAAACGAAGGAACAAGTGACGTGCCTGGGGGTCACTGGGATGTGGAGCTGGCAGGTGGGCCTGTGGGGTCTGGCTTTAGGCCCCCCAGTTGAAGGGACCCCCCCAGGGAGGCAGACCGCATGGGTTGGACCCAGGGGCTCTGCCAGGGCCCCTTTGGGCAAACGGAAGACACAGGGGCCCAGAGTCACGGGTTTCAGGGCTTCTGGGCGGGTGACCCACAGAAGTCTAGACGCGCAGAGCATCTGCATCCATGACCCCAGTGCCTGCCACACAGACTGACAGGGAGAGCGGGGCAGGGGCCTCGTGGCAGGACTGGCCCCACGGCCTGCTGCCTGTGGTCCAGGAGCGCTCTGCTGCCTGAGATTCACACTGATTCGTGAACAGGGGCCCCGCGTCTTCATTTCACACTGGGCCTCACAAATTAGACAGCGGTTCCGTCTGGGGTACTAAGTGACCAACAGCTGACCACCGACTCAGCACAGGGGTCAAAGCAGAAGGCCAGCCCTCTGCACCAGGCCAGGCTGTGACCTGAGCTTGGGAGAAGAAGGGCTCCGAGGCCAGAGTGACCCAGGAGCCGGGCTCTGGGGTGCCCGGCAGCAGTCAGGCCAGAGGCTCAGAGAGCTGGCTGGAGGCCCCACAGCCCAGGGCACCTGACCCAGCACCCCCAAGGCCGGGCCCCGATGGACAGCGCTCTCGATGAGTCAGGTCACTGAATACTCACGACCTCCCGATGAACGAGCGATATCACCCACAGCCACACAAAGGCACCTGGAGCACAGGGGCCCAGGCAAGGAAGCTGGGTCCACACGTGGCGGCAGAGCCGGGGCAGGAAGGGGCAGAGAAACCAGATAGAAAACACTGAGCTCCCCACGCGCAGACATATAGCAAGACAGGAGGCAGCTGAGGCTTTTTAAGGACAATGACCGGGAGGCCATTTGCTGGGGAGGGGGAAGAGGCAGGCCCTGCGGACAGGGCGAATGGGAAGCCAAGAGACCACACTGAGCATTTCCAGGCGGAAAGGCCTGGCAGAGATGGGGAGGTCTCCGGCCTCTTTAGGGGGTGGCTATGCAGCATGTCCCGGGGAGCTCTCATCCCAGAAGGTCCCCTACACGTCACCCTCCTTCAGGGAAGGCGATCAGAACCGAGCAGATCTTTACCATCACCGGATTCTGAATGAACTTGTTAAAGCATTTTTAGTGTAATGAAAACATTAGATCAATTCCTCGCAGTGATCGCTGTCATGAAATCAATAGTCTTCGCGGTCCATCATGCTGACGGCTGACACACACACGTGAAGGTCTGCTAACAATGGTAGAGACCCACCGAGTGCCCCCTACAAAGCGACTGGCGTGAGTGCGGGTAAGGAGGGGTGGGGAGAGATAGCAATCTGCTCCGTCTACCCATCTGAAGCGCATGAGAAGAAAGAGGTGACTGTCTCCATATGACCAAGGCCTGAGACTAGCAGGGTGACAACGGAGGTGGTTCATTAAGAGAAGCATTTGCACAGATGACTCGTGCAGTCGGACAAGCGTAGCGTTTTGCAGAGTTCATACCCAGTGGGATTCTTGCTACCCACTCTACCTTTATCTCTTCCCCAAATGAGTCAGACCAAAGAAAGGGTTGGCGAGAGTAGGGGCAGAAATAAATCCTACACCACGAGCCCAAGGTGAGCCCTGGGAATAACCGCTGATGCAAAGCCAGGGTTTGCAGGGCTCTGCTCTCCAAGGGCGCCTCCCTGCCGCCCCCCTGGCAACAGCTAGCACCTCCACCGAGAAGTGTGGGTTTAGCGAATGCTCCAACTGGGTCCAGAAGCCACACATCTGTCAGCTTTCCAAGAGGGGTCTGTTACAAAGAGAAAGGGGAGCTGGTCTGGGAGGACAAGAACGGGTACTCAGTGCACCCACGCATCCAGCAGAGGTACAGCCATACACATCCGTTACAGGCATGCACACGGACACATGCACACACACACTCCATGGGCAGTGCCTGGGGTGCAAACAAGTTCACGTGGGACACGGTTTGCCCAGAGCACGGCAGGGTGGGTGTCTGTGGGTGAGCCTGGGGACCCCAGGAGCTCTGGGCCCAGTAGAAATGGGCAGATGAGGCTTTGAATGTCTGGAGTCCACATCAGAGTGGGAAAGGGTCCAGCTGGAGAAGCAGAACAAACTAGAAAGGTGTCGCTATTGCCAAGACATAAGCAAACAGAATTATTTGCAGATGATACCTGGAAAATGTAAACCAATCCACTGAAAAAGTATCAGAACACTGAAAGAATTCAGCAAAGTGCCTGATGACAGAATTTATATATATAAAAAATAAATTTCCTATATATAAATAATAACCAATTAGAAAATACGAAGGAAGAAAAGACCTCATTAACACTAGCAATAATTAAAGAGACAACCCAGCTAGAAATAAACTTAAAAACAACTGTGTTTTAGGGCAATGAAACTCCTCTGTGTTACTCTACAGTGGAGGATCCATGGCATCACACATTTGTCCAAACCACAGAACGGACACCACCAAGAGTGGACCCCAACGTAAACGGTGGGCTCTGGGTGATGATGATGGCTCAGTGTGGGCTCATTGCTTCCAGCTAACGCCCCACTCTGGTGGGGATGACAGTGGGGGAGGCTGTTGTGTGTGGGGGCAGGGGGTGTATGGGAACTCTCTGCACCTTCCTCTCAATTTTGCTGTGAACCTAAAACTGCTCTAAAAAATAAAGTCTACTTAATTGGGAAAAAAAAGTGCCTGATCTATACCAAGAAAACTTTTAACCCTTCTGGGAGATAGTGAAAAGGCTTGAGTAAAGTAGCTTGTTATTGGATAGAAAGTATTGTGAAGATGCAAATTCTAAGTTTATCTGTATACATTCAATGGATTGCAATCAAAACAACAGGATTTTTCCTGACCTTTCTAAAATAATTAAAAAGTTAACAGAAAATATGAGTAATATGGGATGCTAGAATATATTATAAAGCTATGATGAGTAAAATAAAATAATACTAGTACAGAAATAGATAAATTGTTTAAAAAAAACAGCAAAGAATCTGGAATAGATCCTAATCCATATGGGAACTGGTTAGAAGACAATACGTAAAATAATCACAATGAAGGTAAGAAGCCAACACTTACTGAGCGTGAATTACGTGCCAAGGGTCAGCTCACCAGCCTCGATTTTCACATAACTCTTTACACCAACATGAATTCCACATGGGTCCAATACGATTGTTTAATCTTCAAGTGGGCTAAGTCTTTATAAGCAAGGGAGGAAGCCAAAAAGCCATAAGGCAAAATGTTTATCAATTTGGTTAGATTAAAATTTGTAGAGAAAACGTACAACGGACAAATTCACAGATAAATAAAAGCTAAAGGAAAACTCACAGTCCATCTGGGAAGAGCTACTTTAATTGTGTACAAAGGGCTCTTCTAAAGCTCCAGGTCCGCCCGCCTCTCTCCTGCAGGAGCCTCCTTGGGTCACTTCCTTCATTCATCTGTTCAACTGCACTTACCCGGAGCCTACCGTGCGCCCCCGACAGCGCAGTGAGTACCACCAAGTTCATGCTCACACGGAGCTTTGGTTCAAGAGAAGAGACAACAATTAACCAGCAAAGGAATAAAGACGACGATCGCACACTGTAGCCGTTGCTCCAAAGCAACTGGGTTTTGAGATAGGCAGTATTAGAGAAATCTCTCTTAGAGAAGGTAATCACGGAGGGAATATTTATATTACTTAAGGTACTGCTAAGCAGCAGTAACAAAAAGACCCCAAATGGAATGACTTAGATAAGATGAAGCATGCTCCAGAGGGTCAGAATTCAGAGGTGAGAGGTCCAGGGCTGGCAGGTGGCTCTGCCGATCGACAAGTGGCTTCCATCTCTGGGTCCAAGAAGACTCCCCAGTGGGGAGGGGGAGGGGAATGGAAGGAAGGCGAGCAACCCTGAGAGCTGCAGACATCATTTCTCCTCACAAAGCACATGGCACGGGAGGCTGGGAAGTGTAGCCTTCAGGGGATGGCCACGCGCCCTGGAAAACCTGGGTTGAGGTGGGGGTTCAATTACCAACAGGACAACAAGAGTGGCCAGTGATCAGTAGCCTCTGCCTCAAATGCCTCTCTGACGAGGTGACACTTGAGCAAAGACCCAAAGGATGAGAATGGGGCAGCCACGAGAAGAACATTCTAGAGAGGACCAGAGCAACGGCCTTGTGGCAGGGAAGGGCACTGAGCTGGACAGCAGTGAACAAGGGCTCAAGTGTGCTGGCCCAGAGTCTGGGCAGGCCACAGGGCAGAGGTTTGGAAAATGAGGTCAATATGGCAGAGGAGTCATGAAGAGCCTCACAGGCTATCATAAGGAACTGGATTTTATCGTAAGAGCAACAGTGAGCCATGGAAGACTTTAAGAATGGGACTAAAATAAAATAAAACGCCACTCTGGCTTTGTGTGGAGAATGGGTTGGAGGGTGCAGGGCAGGAAGTGGAGGCTGGTTAGGGACTAGCCAGGCACGAGACGACGGCAGCGTCACGGGGTTGTGGTGGCAGAGATGAGAAGTGGATGGCTTCAGATGTTCGTGGAGTAGAACCATCAGGATTCGGTGGGGGGAAGTCTTGGGAGGGAAGCAGAGGAAGGAATCCAAGACGGCACCTGGTCCTTTGCTCTTGGAGGCCGTCAGCGAGACGGGAAGACTGAGCAGCAGCGAGACGCAGGTAGGCGGTCCATTGCGGACACTTTACGTCTGAGATGCTCTTGGACTGCTAGGTGGAATACTCAGTGGGCACCTGTACATTCAACTCTAAACTCAGGGAAAAGGGCTGGGTTGGGGAGGGACGTTGGAGCCGTTGGCATGTAAGTGATGAACGATGCCAAGGACCTGGCCGGGATCTCCCAAACCGACCAGGTAGATGGATTCGTCTGATGAAAAACGTATTTCCTGGTCCCTGGAAGAGCGGAGGGGGTTCTTTCTCCCCTAGGTGAGGGGTCTGTGTCCCTAGACACAGGCTTGTGGAGGATGAGCGGAACCTCACCAACCCTTCTGCTGCCTGTTCCTGCCGGGGCCCAGTAGGGAAGAAAGGGGCTGACCCCTTGGGGAAGAAGGGAATCAAGGATTACAGTTTCTTACTACTGCAAGCAGGCCTCAGCCCTTGCTGGTGAAGAGAAAGGATGGGATGTGTTGCACTGACAGCCTCAGAAAGGCAGCTGCTTCTTGTGTGAGGAGAGCCAGCGCCTTCCTCGCAGGGGCAGGTCAGCTCAGCACCGCCGGCCCTGGGTTCTGTTGCCTCAGGCTGCCCCGGAGAAAGGCCATTGGCCCCACCGCCCCCCACCACACGTGGGGCCAGCTGGGTGTAGTCCTTGGTCCTGCGTGGCCAGACAGCAGGCGCTGGGAGCCTAATCACATCCAGGGGGACCAGATGTTTTACGTCGGGCTCCCCAAGCTCATCAACAGGGGCCTGGCATTCAGGGGTTGGGACACCGCAGCCAAAAATTAAACACTAAATATTTAAAAAAACAGACTCGTGTCTCATGCTGTTGTATTGCAGTAAAATTGCATCAGCCAGTTCTGTGGCTAAGGCCCACAGGCTTCAGCTGCTCCAGACCGCTGTCTGGCAAACAAAGGCCTCCAGAGTGGCCTCTGCTTCCAGAGGCCGAGGTTCCATGGCGGGGATTATCTACAAGGAGCCTTGTAGCAGGAGAGCGGAGACCAAGGGGCTCACGTGGTGTAGGCCTGAGCCGCCAACGTTTAGAGGTGCGCAGAGGAGGAGAGCCAGCAAAGGAGACTGGAAGAGGAGCAGTCGGGGAGCTGCCAAGAAAACCAGGAAAGCGTGGCAGCAAAGACGCCGAGAGAGTGTTTGCAGAGGTCAGGAGGGTCAACTCTGCCAGCCCCGCTGAGAGGTCAAGCATGGTCCAGTGGATTTTGCAATATGGAAGTCATGGGGGGAGGGGCAGGGGTTCTCCCCTATCCCTGCGCCCCCCCAGAAAAGGAGTAGGTAGGAGAGTGGAGAGGTGAGCAAAGAGGATGCATAAATGTGGGCAGTTGGGGTTCAGTCCTTTGAGGACCCAGGAGACTGCATAGAGCAGGGCTGGACAAACAAACAGATTTGCAGCCCACAGAGCAAATCCAGCCCACCACCTGATTTTATAAATATAACCTTATTGGACCACAGACATGCCCAATTGTTTGCGTGTTTTCTATGTTACAGGAGCCAGGTGAGGCCAAGGGGGTCAGCAGGGTACCGACAGGTTGGCGACTCCACCACCTCAGAGAGCTGTGAGAGGTCTGAGTGAGGCTATCCATGCAAAACACTTCAGCAGTGCGATGTAAACGCTGGACACAAAAGCTAGATATGATTTCAGTTATTAATCCTATTAGCATCTCCCACAGGGTCTGCCAAGAACAGGCTGACTCCACAGAAGGAAGGGTCTCGGAGGTAAGGTCACCGATCCCAGCATTCCAGGAGAGGAACCAAGTCCAGAGCAGGCTGCTCCCCAAAGAGCCTCTCCTCAGTGAAAATAGCAGTGATTAGTGGGGAAGTGGCTGATTTCATGCATTTTATTCCTAATATGACTATTACTAGAATGAGGGCAGGCAGGTTGCCCCCTTTCCCCAGGTGGGTACAGGTTTCTGAATTCTACTGCTTGGTAAAACAGAATTAGGAGAATTGCTTCAGGACATAGAGCAGCTGTGTTGCATCTGCTGCCAGCATTCAGGCCATTTGTACAAGAGACGGGGATTCACCAAATCAAAGGGGACATCCCCTCCCAGGTTCCCTAAATGAGTTTGCTTCACATGGAAGGAGACACTCAGAAAGAGGCTTTAAAAGAGGAATACAGAATGAGAGAGAGAGAAAAAGAAAGAGACGCCTTCCATGAAAGAGAGTTTTCACCAGTGGAGCCGGGGCTGGCCTGCTGAAGCAGCGATGTCCACATGCACCCCCTTCTCACTGCCTCAGTTTCCCTTCTCAGCTCACCCTTTCCACCTACCACAGCTACCCCCCAGGGCCCTGAGACCAACTTCCTGACCCTCTATCCTACTTCTCCAAGCTTTGCTTCTGCACCCACCTGGCGTGCCCCAGCCCTGCACCCAGTGTGTTCAAAACTCCTCAGTAAGTAAACAATCTGAGTACCCCAACGCAAGTCTATCTAAAATTTTATACATACCTTCTAAAACACTTTTATAGACTATGTCTAGTTTCAAGATAAAATACACATAAACAGAAGCTCTACTATTTCCTTCCCAGCCCTGGCTCTTCACCTTCTTCCGGAGCACGCCCCGCAGGGCACACACCTCGTCTGGAGAGCCTGGGGCAGGCCAGGGGCCCCGCTTTATCTGCTCTTCACATCGTGCTTCTCTGTACGATTTCATCTGAGGAGAGGGATCTATTGCCAAAAACGATTTTGAAAACCACAGCTCTAGACCACTCCAGACCTTCTTTCTCTTTGTCAGAACTTACCCATCCCATGTCCCACCCCCTCGGAGCCCTACTCTGCCCTAGACCATCTGACATGCTACCTGCGTGTCTCCTCAAGAAGTACAGTGGGTCCCCCAGGCTGGGTTACATGTTTGCATTTTAGCAGGAACTTTCTGGAACTGATGCTCTAAAGTAAGGAAATGACGTCAGGCACCGGGTCTGGACAAAGCACAATATGTCTTGGGTCAGGGGATCTTCTGCTTCATCTCAAATCACCCCACCTCAGGGGTGCCTGCTGATTACACGTGTGGGGTGGGGTGGGGACCAACTCCAAGGCTACATGGAAAGGCTCAGCTGACACCACAGTGAGAAGATGGGTGCTCTGAGCAGAGCACCTGACACTCACAGCCCCTCCATACCACCCCCTCCAGCTCTCGCTCCTCGGCCCCAAGCCCACTGTCCCCTCTCTACCCTTGGTTCACACGGTCTCCAGGGGCTCCCAGACCCACCCTCCATCTCCACCCTATCCCCAGCCCTTGGCCCCACACGGTGCACCTGCAGGACTCCCTCCCCCGACCCAGTCCCAGAGCCAGGCGGGGGAAGCCAGCACCCGTCAGAGAAGTAGCCTCTGGCTGCGCAGACGGAGCTTGGACAGGCATGACGGGCCTGCCTCCACCCAGAGACTCAAGGACCATGTGATGGGGCCCCAGAACTGCAAAAGCAAACCGCAGAGCAGACTCAACTCTGAGTCCCGAGCCAACTGGAAACATCCAGGCTTCTGTGCCAACACCGGCGGCCTCTTCCCTACATGTACCCTGTCGCCACCACAACGGGCATTCTTTACACAGACATGTGCTCTTCACCAGCATCACCCGAGTCTCATTAATCCCGCCCATTACCTCCGTGTCACTGAAAGAATGCCCCCTGCCTTTTGTCCACTACACGACGAAAAAGACTAAAAACCACCTGCGGATTCTATAGTCCAAAGGGCAAATTATAGCCAGAAAAGCTGGGAATGCATTTATTTAAATCAATTGTAACTAACTGGTACCCAGTAACTAGTAGCCCCATGAGAGATGTCACCAAAGTGCTCCAGGGCAGATGTGCCAGCCTGACCCGCACAGCTGAGCCAGTGCCCCCAAGCCCACCCCAAAAACGAGGCTCTCCGAGGTGAAATGACCGCCCCAGGCCACAGAGCCAAGGCCGGCAGACGGGGCTCAGCCCCCCGCGGCTCCAAGCAGCTGCCGCAACCTCTGGCCCCCAGGCCTGGACTGGTGGGGGCTGAGTCGGTACCAGAGGGCTTCTTGCTTGGGTGAGGAGTGGGACAGGGAAGGGGGCTGTCCAGCAGCTGTCCCCCTCCGAAGTCCCGGGCCCGCGCGGCGCCCCCGTGCGCACTCACCTCCGCAAAACACGTCTGGGTCCCGGGGGTCCCGGGCGCCCCGGGCAGGCGCCGGCCACGCCAGCAGAGCCACCAGGGCCACGGGCAGCAGCGCAGGCCCCATGCTTCGCAGCCGGCCTCCTCCCGCGCCGTCCGGCCGCTGGTCGCCCCGCAGGGAGTGGCAGGTCGAGGCCCGGCCGCCGCCGCGTTGCCCTGGAGACGGCGCCCGCCCCGCAGGTGCTGCACCTGCGTCCGCGTCCAGATGCGCAGCTGCCTCCGGCCGGCTGTTCACCGCCGGGGTCCCACCCCCGCCCCCGGCCCCGCCCCCTCCCCTGTCCTCTCCACTCCCGTCCTCGGTCCCCGGTTTCCACCCCCATCCCATGTCCCAACCTCCATCCCCATCCCGGTGCCACCCCTCGGTCCCCACTCCCGCCCCGGGCCGCACACCCCCGGCCCTGCCGCGTCTGCTGGCTCAGCTGTCGGCGCAGACAGCGCGTGGGAGCTAGAGCGGGCTCTGCCCAAGCCCTTGGTGCAGACCCTCCCCTGCAGGTAAAGGTGTGAGTTCGCGCAGGTCACTTAGCCCCCGGGGGCCTTGTTCTCAAGGCTGCTGCAACAGGCAGAGGGAGTGTCCTCCTGGGGGTTCTGAGAAGCCCCTGGTTGTGGTCACTTCTCCCTGCAGGCCTCCTTGCCAGGCTCCTGTGAGGACACTTGCCCTGCCTCCTCCGGGCATGCCTCATCCCCTCCTTCCATCTTCCATTAGCCAGTTCCTTCCCTCCTTATCCCCACCCTCCCCATAAGCTGTGTCCAGTGAAAGGGGCTGATGAATTGTGTCACATTTACATTTTAACAGGGCACTGCCCTACAGAATCAGCAGGGCGTCCTTTTTTTCAAATGAGTCTCGTGGAAATCCCAACATGAAAAGCAGCTGTGTCTCAGGCTCCTCTGGTTGAGGCTCTCCACCCACATGACTCCTTGCCCTCCTGGGTCGCCCTCCTGGGTCATCGTCCTGGGTCGCCCTCCCCACCCAGCCGCAGGCTGAAGGGGCAGAGTTTGGGTGGAGAAAGAAGGATAAGTATTTTTGGTACAGTGAGGAAAATACTTTTTAAAGTTCCTCCAAATAACCTGAATAATTTCCTCCAAATTCACCTGAGCCCCACTTTCTGTGAGTGTGTGGAAGGTACTTACTGTGTCTTGTTTGATTTTGAATGCCTGGTCCCTAAAACAGCGCTAGCCCATTGAAGATGAAAGTGGGGAGTATTTAGAGGGAAATGAGAGGCAAGCGGAGGATGAGAGAGAGAGAGGAAGAGGAAGGATGAGGAGGAAAGGAAGGGAGGGAGGTAGGGAGGATGTCCCAGGATCGTCCTGGATTAGCCATTACTCTAAGGAGCCCTTTTAGTGGAGAAGAGTATTTGGAAGCCAAATGTGGGGTACTCACTGTTTATCACTACTGGGCGTCACTGCTCCCAGGCTCTCTCAGTGGACAGACGAGGAAATACATGTATATACCAGTATACACCGATGCACTCACCCAGACACACACACACACACACATCTCCATGGCTGTTTCTAGATGGGGGAGTTGACACGGATACCTCCAACCCCAATCCAGCAACCCAGGTTCTCTCTAACCTTCTCCCTTTCTTTTTTTTTTTTTTGGTGAGGGAGATTGGCCATGAGCTAACATCTGTACCCATTCTCCTCTCTTTTGTATATGGGACACCACCACAGCATGGCTTGATGAGCAGTGCGTGATCTGTGCCCGGGATCCAAACCCGTGGACCCCAGGCGGCAGAAACGGAGTGCTCGAACTTAACCACTACGCCACTGGGCCAGCCCCTCCCTTTCTGATATTAGTAAATCCCTTCTCAGAAACCTGGCTCCTGTTTTCCTTGAAGTGTTTCTTTGCTCAGTTCCCCTGCATGTCTCCCTAAGCTTCCAGTCACCTCCATGGCCCTGCTGCCCATCACTTGGTCCCCAGCTGTGTCATGTTATCAGAGCTCAAAGAATGGCGATTGGTTTTAATAAATCATAACTGACTGTCATATTTACTGAGGGCTTTCTGTGTACCAGGATCTGTGCATAGGTAGATATTCACCTTTCACTCACACAGGAACCCCATTCTACAGGCAGGAAACTGAGCCAAAGGGGGATTTAGTCATTTGCTCAAGTGCACTAGTTTGTGGCTTTATTTTTAATCAGGGCAGCAGTGAGCCCAGCCAGAAGACTCCGGTTCCCAGTTCCCTTGCTACTAGGTATGGCCATGAGACTAAGTTCTGGCTAGTGAGATGCAAGTAGAAGGAGTCGGGTGGGATTTCTGAAAAGCTCATTAAAAGTGGGAAAACAGCTGCCATGGGTCCTTCTTGACTTTCCTTTGTTCTTCTGGCTTCCTCCCTGCAACATAGATCTGATGGCTGGAACTCCCGCAAGCATCCTGGACCCTGAGGCAGCCTTGAGGCTGGAAAGCACAGAGCAGATGCAGAGCAAGAACCCAGGAATCCAGATCCTGATACATTCATGGAGCTTTCACACCAGCCAGTAACTATCGACTTTTGGCCTTCTTTTAATATAAGAGAAAAATTAATTTCCACCGGGTTTAAGCCATTGTAATTGTTAGTGTATATCATTAGAAGCTGAATGAAATTCATAACTGAAAAAGCAGAGAGGTGGCATAGTGTAGAAGTGGCAACTCCAGGGAGCCCCAGCCCCTGGGCCCAGCTGACTGGAAAGGGGGAAACACCCGATTCCAGGGAACCGGTCAGTAAGCTGGGCTGGGCCAATGCAGTTGTCGGGAGTGAGACCCCAGAGCCTTGATGAGGAGCCCATAGGAAGGGAGGAGAGTGGGATCCCATGTAACTCCAGAGAGAGCACAGGAGCCAGAGGGGCAGGTGAGAACCTTCTGCACCCCATGCACCCTGGCTTTCCTTCCTCAGCCACAGGCTCTGGATCCCTAATAAACATCCATTTGTCTTCTGTCCGCAGGCCCACCATCACCTGTTACAGACTAGAAACCAGGAGGTCCTCCCTAGCCCTTCCCTCTCCCCACGGCCCCCCATCTAATTCATTACCAATCCTCTTGATTTTGTCTCCTAAATATTTCTGGAATGGTCTACTTCTCTCCATGTCCACCACCACTGCCTGCCCCACGCTGCATCCTCCGTCCGCACAGCGAGTCAGCCAGTCCTGACTAGTGCGCCTGCGCCCCCGGACCACCCAGCTGTTCTCCGTTTGCCGCCAGAGGCAGGTTTTCACAAACTGGCCTTAGGATTTGATGGGAAGGTGGCGTTTCCAATAAAGGGCTCTTCAATCAATAGTCTAGGCGTATACCTTACACCAGGGGAGACTCGGGGTGGATTAAGAAACAAAACCATATGAATGCTCCAGTAAGTTACGTGAGAGTATTTCTACATAGTAAATAAATGATCACTAGGAAAACCAGTCGTGTGATCAGAGCGTCGGGGCTTTGAGCCAGGCGCTCTCAGCCCCACCTCTGACCCCCGGGGAGGGGAGGGTGCTGGAGGTGGAGTTCAATCACACAGCCAGTGAGTCGATCAATCGTGCCACATAGTGAAACACCAGTGAGAACTCTGGACACCGAAGCTCAGTGGCACTTCCTGGCTGACGAACACTCTGATGTGCCAGGAGGGTGACACGTCTGATTCCCCTGGGAGGGGCATGAAGCCCTGCCTTTGGGACTGCCCAGACCTCGCCCTGTGTGTGTCTCCATTTGGCTGGTCCTGAGTTGTGTCCGTTACTGTAAAAATATAATCCTGATGACAGCACTTTCCTGAGTTCTGTGAGTCATTCCAGTGAATTATGAAAGCTGAGGGGGTCGTGGGGACCCCCATATGTGTAGCCAGTTTGTCAGGAGTGTGGGTGGCCCGGGGACCCCACTGGTGGCTGGCATCTGAAGTGGGGCAGTCTTTGGGGGACTGAGCCCCTAAGCCTGTGGGGTCTGAACCTAACTTGGGGTGGCTGGTGTCAGAGCTGGAGTGCAGGCACCCGCTGGTGTTAGAATAGGGACAAAAGAGGGAGACGGATTTTTGCTGTAACCAGTCTGTACTTTTTTTTAAGTATATTTCCTATTTACAACTAAATACATAAAATTAAAAGGAAGGTATTATTAACTCTGGGAGAAACAAATACTTGTGCATGAAAGCAAGGTCTAAACCTGAAGCAGACTAAAACGAGGTGGAGTTTGGAGCACCCGAGGGAGCTTAAGGAAAAAGACTTCCTTTACCATTGACGTGTGGCACGGTCTCCTTGAAGAGGAGTCTGGTGCTTTTCACTTGCTCTCTGTGTCCCCAGCAGCTTTTGTCTTTCGTGCTCTGTTGGATTTCCTGACTAGCTTTGAGCGCACAGACCGCTAACCCTGGGAGTCAGAAATGCTGCGCTGCCCCTGGAGACACTCAGGGGGCCGCAAGCTGCTGGGTGGGGAGAGGACTTCCAGTCACAGAGGCTGCGTCCCAGGTCTGGAGGACTCAAGCCCTGGGTGTGTGACTTCACCACAGACAGAAGCCTGGTTCAGGAGCACAGCAGGAGCACGGGGAAGCAGCCGGGCATCAGAACCCAGTCCCCACTTGGCCCTGGGCGGGCCCTCTCCTCGGGGTCCTTCCACCTACTGGGCTTTTCCTTCTCTTTGCATCCTCATTTCTCCTCTGGGCTCTTCTGTTACACAAAACAGAAAAAGAGAAGGAGAGCACTTAGCAGATCATTCTTCCTGTGGCCCCAGGGAATCACAGGTGGCAAAGCTGGCCAGAGCTTAGGGACATTGGTCCGCTCGCTTGGTGAGGGGAAAGACCGCAGAGCAACGTAGTAAATCCGAGTGCGGAGCTGGTCTGCGTCTCAGCTCCTGACTCACCTGGTAAAACCTGGCATGTTCTCAGGGTCCATCACGTGTCAAATGGGCCTCATAGTCATCCTGCCCCGCAGGTGAGACTCGTGCGGCGACTCTTGCCCCACCTGCTGATGCCCCTCCGCTGCCCCCTGGTCAGTAGTTGTCGTCTGCAGAGAGGGGCTCGGCCAGCCTGTCCTCTGTAGAGTCCGCGGCCATCATCCCCTCCTTCCACCCCGCAGGCAGGTTCCCAGCTGCAAAGCAGCAGGAAGGCCCCGCGGCCTCCCTAAAGGATGGGCACGTCTCTGGAGCTGTCCTCCTGGGGTGGTGGCGCTGCTTTAGGCCGCACGACCACTCTGAGGAGTGGAGGAGAGGCTGGTGTCCTGGGAGGGCAGGGTGCACACGGGCCATGGGGTGCGGGATGGGTGGGCTGCCCTCTTCCCCTCTTCATCTCAGACCATTTACATGACGTATCAGAGCGGTGTCAACCACCTCGTGCCAGGACAGGGTATTTGTCCAAGGCTCTTCCGTCTTTCAACAAGAGTGATCAAGCCCTCCTGTGCACTGACCCTGGGGAAGCCGGATGAAAAGGCACAACTCACAGGCTGCCCACGCACCGCCCTTTCCTTGAGACCTGAGCCCACGTCTCAGTCCCTCGCCACCTTCAGAGCGGGGCGTACTCATACTCCCTGTAGGTGTAACTTGTCACTGGGAGCAGGAAGTACTCTTGTTACCCTGTAGGTATAACCTGCTGCTGGGAAGGAGAAGTTTTCACATCCCTCTGTGAGGGTAACGTGCTGGGAGAGGAGGTACTGGTGTTGCCCTGTATGTGTAACATGCTGCTGGGAAGAGGCAACGCAGAGCAGGGCTGGAATTTTCCAAGGCATAGAACGTGGGCCTCTGCCTCCAGGGGCAGGATTCACGGCCTCCCCCACTACAGGCAGCAAGGGTGATGGCTGATGCTGGGAAAGCCAGCAGGCGCTGGGGACAGGTTCCAAAGCTGCCCTGCAGCCCCCTCACTGCCCAGGAAAGTGGCCGTGAGCCTCTGATTCTGAGTCAAAAGCAGCGTCCGTGCCAGGCAGCCATTTCCATTTAAAACCAGTATATGTCATTTTCCTGGATACCATCAACTTGTATTAACATAGCATTTCACATTTAAAGGGTTTTTGTGGCAAGGTAGTGTTAAGAGTTGACCCTCAAGGCAAAAAAGAATGAATAAGAGAAAAAGCCAATAACCTCGCCCCCTCTGAGGTTTGACGCGCCGTCTCATTTACTGGGATAGATATTTTCCTTCATTGGATTGTTTTGTCTCTTTTACTTAGACTGGAAACCTCCTGGGCAGGACGGCGTGACCCTCTGCCCCCGAGCAGAGCCAACAATAACCGCTTGCTTTAAAGAGACGAGCGCACGTGTCATTGCCTTATGTCTGAAGAGATGTGCAAACGTCTCTGAAAGGGAGCCAGCAAGTGCTGCGCACTTCTCGTCCCAGATCCCTTCCCTGTGCAGACAGAGCCAGCCTCTCTCCAGGTACCCTCAGGCAGAGTGGGTGCCAGGGCCAAGCGGGGGCTCTGGGATGCCTCCTCCGCAGCCCGCCGGCACACAAGCTTTTGCTTCTCAAAACCACCATCCTTAATTTTGGCTGGGACCTGTGGAGCACAGAGTTCTGGGTAATTCGCTCAACTGAGGAGCAAAGGAGCCAGCTCTCTCCTCTGGGCTTAAGGAGAGACCGGCAGGAAAGGGCTTTTCCTTAGTTGCCGCAAAGAAACCCTGGAAAGAGGAGGGAAAACGAGCCGAGAATCTCCTCTCTCCTCCAACCTTTTCTGCCTGTGCTCCTTTCTTTCTTAAATGTATTGGCCCCAGAGGCTGAGAACGGGAGTCTTTGTCTTCTGGGAGAAATCTGCTGACCGGGAGCCTTTCCAGCCCTGGGCCAGGGAGCTGCAGGATTCCCCCAAAGCGGGCGGGCAGGACAGATGGGAGACGGGGACAGAGGAGCCCAGGGATGAGGACTGGAAAGGACCAGACAGCGCCCTGGGGTGGAGCGAGAAAGACGTGTAGGGCGTAGGCCGTGGCCTCTGCAGCCTGTGGGAGGAGTGGGGTGGGGTGGGAGCCGTGGCAAGAGTCACCCCATGTTGGGGTCCTCACCCCCAGGCACAGAGCTAGGGGTAGGTTAGTCAGAGTCCCCACAGAAAACAAACGGTTGGTGCAACCTGGGTGATTTAAGGAGAGTTGAATCAAGGGCTGGGCAGGATTTAAGCCAAGAGAGAAGAATGGTGCCGTCCCTGGGGCCGTTACCAGTCCTGAACCCAAAGGGGCATCTGGAACTTGGAGGACAGTTGTAGGAAGGCTGCACTTCAGGAATGGGACCTCCAGTAGAGGGATGCACTCATGCAGGCCCCCGAAGAGTGGGCGGGGACAAACATCCACCCCGAGTGCTCCAGCCTTCAGCTCTGCTGTGGACGCCACCCACCAGCCACCCTCCCTGGCACCAAGGGCACAGAGCCCAGGGGTGCCAGCCATTGGGTGGAGAGGGGATGTGGAGGGAAAGAGATGTCCAGCGCAGAGGCCTGGGCTTACACAGGCCGCACCCTTCCTGCCCCCATCATCAACCCGCTGAGCCTGGATGGCTCTTGTCTCCTCTTGACCCCGTCCTCACTCTTCCTCCTCTGGATTTCCGCAGCTTCATCTTCCAGGATCCTGCACCGTGGAGTCTCTCCAGTCTATCTCCAGTGCTCCCGCTTGACCTTTCTTTAAAAACCAACCTAATCATGATTCAAAGACCAAATACACAAATTCCACCGATGTGCCAGCATTTCCCTGAGGATAACCCCAGTCTCCTCAGCACTGGTGTAAGGAGTGGTGCAGGACCGGACCCACCTGTCCCTCTGTGTCATTTCTCTAGGTGCCTTACTTAGATGCCCCCAGTGCGCCTCTTCACACAGGCCGGCCCCTCAGTCTGAGAGGCTGATCCATGCGCCCAGACTCTTCCTTGTTCACCCAACTGCTCCTGGTCCTTTGGGATTGATTCAAGTGTCACCCCCTCCAGGAAGCCTGCCCTCTAGTCAGAGTCTGAGCCCAGCTTTGGTGCCCCCAGGGCAGCACCCTTCCCTCCCTGTGCTGTGACCACCCCTAATGGTGGTCCATCCACCATGGTCTCAGAGAGGAACCCCCAGGGCTGGGCCAGTCACCGCTCGCTGTGTCTCGGCACTGAACACTGGTGCAGAGCAGATGCGCGGGCAAGTTTCCCAAGGCACACAAGCTGATTGACCTGAGCAGTGCACACGTCCACGGGACTCGACCTTTCTGACTATAAAATGAAGGGACATTATTAAATGAGCTCCAGGAGCATTTCCAGCTCTAGTGTTTCAATTGTCCTTGACCTAAAAGCCACAGAAACAAAACTTAGCATAAAAGGTCTCTTTTTGACGTAATGTTAACCGCTCCCATCATTTGTCACATTCTGTGTGCCGCTGCACCGCGGGATCTGGGAGCTTGGGAACGCAATTCTGACCTAGCCAGTGACCACTGGCCACCTCCAATCATCATCAAGCTTCCCCCAGCAGGGCAGTGACCAGCTCAGACCTCAATTCCGATCTCAGCTGCGGTCGGAGTCAGAGCCATATATGCCTTTTTGCCCAAGGCACCGCGGGGCTGTGTTTAACGGGCTCCCGCCAGGGAAATAACGTGGGCGCGGATCCTAACCAATATTGTATTTGCATTGTGCATGTTTTCCCCATTTCCTCTGGAAATTATCAAAGCTATATGTATTGGGATCCTCCTTCCCAGAACCGCGTCCTGCCTGGTGTCATGGGGAGCACGTGGGGAAGGAAAGCTGTCGAGAGTGCGGTTAATCCAAGCACCCCTGAGGCTGTGCTGGGGCCCCAAAGAAAGGACTGGCACACCGGGCCAGGAGGGGATCTGGTTGTGCATCAGCCCGTCCCCTCCTTCAGCAGGACCCCTCGACGTCCCACTGCAGGGCCTTGCCTCCTCTCAGTGGATTCTGACTTCTTAGGCTGCACCCTAATGTGTGCTCATACTGCATTGTTTAGTGGGGGTAGAGGGGGATATTACATATTCTTTTAACGTTGATCAAAGCAGCACATGCAGAGAGTTTAAAAAGCCAAACACTCCTGCAAGACATTCTGAAAAGCAGGCTCCCGCCCACCCCCAGCTCTCACCCACCAGGGGCAGCACCTCCAACTTTGCAAATTGTTTCCTGCGCATTTGAGCTCCATGTTTCCAAATAATAGCTTATGCCGCTATTCCTTGACATACCAGCGGTAGACATTCCCCAGACTTGCCATTTTGGGAGATGAGGAGCTAGCCGTGCACCACCGCCCACGGCTGCACACTCCCTCTGCTTCTTTCTGCACAGTTTTATCGTATTTTTTGCTAAATCTGTGTTGAGTAGTCGTGTCACGATTATAGAGACCCCTCTGGCTGAGCCCCAGCGCTCCAGCCCTTTCCTCTCCTGTACAACTTCTGCGTATTGTTAATAGTGGACATTTCCATTCACTTCATTTTCTACGCCCATCTTGAACTCATACCCAGATTCTCTGACTGAACCCCACGCTCCTCTCAATAGTCAACACCACCACTGGGTGATCTATCCCGGGGCCGGGGACTTCCCAGTTGGATCTTGGGGTTCCGAACTCCAGGATCCCCTTCTTCAGTTTATACCCGTTTAAGTGTAACATGCTCTCTAGTAGCTTCCAACAGAAGATGCTTTGGAGATAGTTTTTGAGACCTTGTCAGATTAAAAATATCTTTATTCTACCCTCAGACGTGACTGACGACTTGACTGGGACTCCAGGACCGGAGTCATTTTCTTTCTGAATTCCTAAGGGTTTTCCCACTGAGTTTCACCTTCTACTTTGTTGTTGAAAGGTTGTGGGGCCATGAGAACGCACCCCCCCACACCTCATCCACCCCCCATACCTCCATCCGCTCCCACACCGTATCCGCCCCCTACACCTCCATCCACCCCCCACACACACCTCCATCCACCCCCCACACACACCTCCATCCACCGCCCACACCTCCATCCACCCCCACACCTCCATCCACCCCCACACCTCCATCCACCCCCACCTCCATCCACCCCCACACCTCCATCCACCCAGACACACACACCTCCATCCACCCCCACACACACCTCCACCCATCCCTCACACCTCCGTCCACCCCCACACATACCTCCACCCGCCCCAAACACCTCCACCCACCCCAAACACCGCCATCCACCCCACACCTCCATCCACCCCCACACCTCCATCCACCGCCCACACCTCCATCCACCCCCACACCTCCATCCACCCCCACACCTCCATCCACCCCACACCTCCATCCACCCAGACACCCACACCCCCATCCACCCCCACACACACCTCCACCCATCCCCACACCTCCGTCCACCCCCACACATACCTCCACCCGCCCCAAACACCTCCACCCACCCCAAACACCTCCATCCACCCCACACCTCCATCCACCCCACACCTCCATCCGCCCCACATCTCATCCACCCCCACACACCTTCATCCACCCCCACACCTCCATCCACCCCACACCTCCATCCACCCAGACACACACACCTCCATCCACCCCCCACACACACCTCCACCCATCCCCCACACCTCCGTCCACCCCCACACACACCTCCACCTGCCCCAAACACCTCCACCCACCCCAAACACTTCCATCCACCCCGCACCTCCATCCACCCCACATCTCATCCACCCTCACATACCTCCATCCACCCACATACCTCATCCACCCCACACCTCCATCCACCCCACACCTCCATCCGCCCCACATCTCATCCCCCAAATACCTCCATCCACCCACATACCTCATCTACCCCCACACCTCCATCCACCCCACACCTCCATCCGCCCCACACCTCCATCCACCCCACATCTCATCCACCCCCCACACACCTCCATCCACCCACATACCTTATCCACCACCACACCTCCATCCACCCCACACCTCCATCCACCCTCTACACCTCAATCCACCTCCTACACCTCCAACTACAGGGAACACAGTTGGCCCAGGGTTCCAGCTGCTCTGCTCTGAAATCTGTGGCCACATTTGTGCAGCCCAGCTTCCCAGGGGCTGCTCCCAGCCAGGGCTGAGCCGGAGAGGGATCCTAAGGCAGGACTGTTGTTGGGAGACATGGGTTGCCTCTGATGGGCAACTGGTGTGAGAACCCCCATGACCTTGGGGAACCATCCTGAGGCTGTGCAGCGCCCCCCATCCTCCCTCCACTCTCCTCCACTTGGAGCCAGACGTTATGAAGCTGCTCTGGCTCCTCCCACTCTATCTCACTCAGGCCGCTCCCCTGTGAAATCTTTGCATTTTTGGTCTGTCTTCTCAGAGGAACCAGACAGACACAAAGGTCTAACTCCACTTTACCTTCGGGTCGCTTGTCTGACCTGCGTTTTCTCTGGACTCTTTTAGGAGCTTCTATGTCACTGGTGTCTGAGGCTTTGTGGCAGTCTGCTTCCATGAGTCTTTTCTCATTCACAGACCTGGGCATTCAAAGGGCCTCTTCTCGTCTCCTGGGGCTGTGCTGAAACAAGTTGCACAAACTTGGAAGCTTAAACAACAGAAATGTACGGTCTCACAGTTCTGGAGGCTGGAAGTCCCAAATCAAGGTGTCAGCAGGCTGGTTCCTTCTGAGGGCTGAGAAGGAGAATCTGTTCATCCCTCTCTTCTGCCTTCTGGTCGTTGCCAGCAACCTTTGGCGTTCCTTGGCTTGTGGCAGCACAATTCCAGTTTTGGCATGGCCTTATCCCTCTGTAACCATCTGCGACCAAATTTCTCGTTTTTGTAAGGACACCAGTCATGCCCCAGTGTGACCTCATCTTAGCTGTTTACATCTGCAATGACCCTATTTGCAAATAAGGTCACTATCTGTGGTACTGGGGTTAGGACTTCAACATATGAATCTGGGGGGACAGCGCTCAACCCATAACAGCGCCCTTTCAGATTGTAAACTTAGCTCCTTCCACCACCCCGTGTTCTTGATTCTCCCACCCCAGATCTGCCATTAGTCGGATACCAGACTGCTACAATGACATTATTTTCTTATCTTTTTCCATGTATTTTCTAATGTTTTGTCTTCTTCTTTTTGTTTTTTCCCTGGAACATATCTTTAACTTTATCTTCTAATCTACTGACAGTTAAAAATTCTGCCACTGTGACGGGGCCGGCCCGGTGGAGTAGCGGTTAAGTGCATGCGCTCCGCTTCGGGGGCCTGGGGTTCGCAGATTTGGATCCCGGGCGCGCACCGACGCGCCACTTGTCAAGCCATGCTGTGGCGGCATCCCATATAAAGTGGGGGAAGATGGGCACGGATGTTAGCTCAGGGCCAATCTTCCTCAGCAAAAAAAGAGGAGGATTGGCAACGGATGTTAGCTCAGGGCTGATCTTCCTCACCAAAAAATAAATAAATAAAAATTCTGCCCCTGTGTCCATTATTAACACAGCATCCTGCTCCCGCTGCCTGGAGTCGCATCCGTTTACGCCGTGAGGGTGGCATGCGTCTCAGACGTTGTCCGCTTCTTGTGTTGTCTCCTTTTCCTCTCCCACTGGCTGCGGTTCAGTTTTGTTTGGTTTTGTCTTATGTGGGCCCCTGCCTTGGATGGAGGGGTGTCACTCAGATGTTAGGGGAACGTTGGCTATCTGTCCTATTTTTAGACAGCAGAAGGCTGATGGGAAGTGAGTGTCTGGGTGGGGCTTGTTGATGTGTGGGCTTTACTGGAGGGACCTGAACGTCGGAGACTTTCTCTCAGGCCCATCAGTCCCCGACTGTAATTCCCTTGTCTATCGTCTGGGGTGCAGAAGACTTACTGGGCTGCCAGTGTTCTGGAACATGTCAGAAGCGTGTGTCTGAGGAGAGAGAATCTCATGACTTGGGGTGAAATAACTCAATGGCCGGTTCTCAACAGTACTGAGGCTGTAGCTCCTTTCAGAGGCTGGGGGCCCTAAGCCTGGGTCTCTTCTGATTCAGCATCTGCAGGGAGCAAACCTCCCACCATCCGTGGGGTGAGGAGGGGCAGCACCTGGCTGAATGGGGTCAGGGTGCAGGGGACCCGTGACCCTGCCACTCTAAATGCAGGGTCAGCCTTCCAGACCTCCTGGTGCTTCTCCCCTCCGAGGCCTGCCTCTCTCCCTCCCTCCCACCTGCCGTCGGTCTGTAGCCACCACCGTTCCTCCTCTTCCTCTTCTCTCTGTCTTTCTGCGTTCATATCTTTTTTAAATTCCTGTGCTGTCCTTCTAGTGGGGTTTTCAGTAGGAGCGGAGATAAACCCTGTGTTCAGTCCCCACTATCGACTGAACACATGAATACAATTGACCTAGTGAGGGGACACAAGGCCCTCCCACACAGCGAGGACAGAAAGGGTGGCAGGAGGGCAGAGCTGAGGGAGTGGTCTGCGTGTGTCAGGGTGTGAGCGGCCCACCTTGGCAGCGTCCGGTGCATCACCACAAACACCAAAGGCGCCACCAGGGGACACCCCTCAGTAGGTCACCTGTCATCACAGGGAAGTTAACAACATTTTTAAAATAAAGAACATTTGCCAACATCTCCCAGACTCTACCGAGTGGGGTCTAACTCCCTCCCTTTGGAAGCAGCTGCTCTGGTCCGAGGCCGAGTGTGGGCAGCAGAACTCGCAGGCGGGCAGGCGGCAGGGCCCCCCAGCCCGGGGTTGGACCTGCCGCGGCCCCCGCTGGACTGGAAGCGAATGTGCTTCAGAAGCAAAGCAGGACCCGGCCGGCATCCCCACAGAGGGCCGATGACTGGCAACGGGGTCAGAGGACCCCAGAGTGACGGGGCGAGGAAGACGAGGAGCTGAGAAGGCCGGATGCCGTAGCGGAGGGTGGGCACGTGGGGAGGCGGGACGGAGTCTGAAAGCCTGGCCAGCTCCTGGCACCTCTGCTGAAGGACGACAGGGAAAGACGGGGCCAAGGCAGGACAGGGAATGGGGACTCACCCCGAAGAGAAACAGGAGATGCGCTGTGGGCTTGGAAGTGGGGGTTTCCACTCCTTATTCCTGAGGTGTCCTCGCTCAGGGAGCCAAACGTCATGGCCACCAGAAGCGTGAGCAGCCCCACAGCTCTTCCTGCAGAAGGACAATCAGCTCATGGACCTCTTGTTCTTCTTGTTCCTCTCGAACTCTCACCACAACCTGCAGCAGCCAGGCCGGAAGCCAACCCACTGTCCACAGTGGCCAGCCCAGGAGGCAGCCTGGCTTGCAGGAAGTCAGACTTGTATCTCGAGCAACCAGCTCAGGAGCCCCTGTAACAGTCGGGCCAGGACTTGGTCAACATCTGCCAGCTTCCCTCATTTCTGCCCCGACTTCCAGCTTAGGACCAGCTGGGGAAAGTTAAATACGCTCCCCTAACCAGTCACACAGGAGCCCAGCTTCCCCCGGCCCACAGCCTCCATCAGGCACAGCTGAGCCCCCCTCTTCCCACTGCGGAGCTGTCCCGTCCTCTGCCTGCCTTTGAGTCCCTGCCAAGCAGCTCTGCCCTCACGGGGCCTTTGTGAACTCCATCGCAGTGAAGGAGCGCTTAGCCCCAGGCCTCCGGGTCCTTCCCCAAGCTCTCCCAACAGAGCCACGCTGTCCAGAAGCAAAACGTGGGTGGTTTCCCCAAATAAGTTGTGGCCCCTGGTTGCTAGCTGCAGCAAGGCCAACCAGGCTTCCCAAGGAGCCGGCCCGGCATTCGGAATCCGTTTCCCTTGGTAATCCTCATTTTAAGCTCCAAACAGTCATCTTGCTACTAAACTTTTAGAGAATTGTTTTCAAACCAGGCACTTCCTGGCTGCAAGGAACCCGTATTCACCCGCGTGTATACTGGGAGTCACGTCTCTTACATGTGATTTGCACACATGATATTTTGCAGTTCTTCTCTAGAGCTGACTGGCCTCTTCCCTCCCCACCCCTCGATCATCGGGGTTGCCCAGTTCCCAGTGGAGGCCAGATGTCCAGAGCATGTTTCTGTGTCACGGTCAGGTGACTTCAGGTGTGGGTGAGCCTTAATCCGTCAGGGAGGCCATATCTCATTTGAATGTTTCTTCAGTCACTATGCAGGGACGATTTTTTGTGTGTGTGTGAGGAAGATCAGCCCTGAGCTAACATCCGTGCCAATCCTCCTCTTTTTGCTGAGGAAGACTGGCCCTGAGCTAACATCCATGCCGATCTTCCTCCACTTTATGTGGGACACCACCACAGCACGGCCTGACAAGTGATGCGGTGGCGCGCGCCCGGGATCCAAACCCAGGCCACCAGCAGCGGAGCGCGTGCACTTAACCGCTACGCCACGGGGCCGGCCCCTGCAGTGACGATTTAAAATACGGTTCACATTACTAAGTCAGATTGATTTAGAAATCTGACACATTATTTTTAGAGTAAAATTTCACTATGTTTCCAACGTATCCCATTGGAAACAGTTTTGAAGAAACAATATTATTTATAATCCTAAACTCCAACTCCTCCTAAAAACAAATATTTCAGTGAACAACCTCAGAGGGAAAAAAGTACAAAATCTCAATGTCTAAAGAGAAAAAGTGTTAATTTTGCAAGAAAGAAATTAACATTGAGTTGTGAGAGAGAGTTCCTATGATCCAAGGGATTTGCAGCTTTAATATTAATGCTCCATAAACCTGAAATGTAGGAAGTAAAAGACAGGACTATTAATTTTCATTTTGAGCAATTATTTGGCCCCTCACAAATGATCTTTTCTAGCTTATTTGCTCATATATTGCCCTTGTGATGGGGAAGCTGGGCGCGCGGAGCGTTTTTCTCCTGCTGCACGGGACTCTCCACCTGTGACTCTGAGCACGTGATCCCCAACAAGCCTTGGTTTTCTAAACTGGTAACTGTGGCATGCCCCTTTGCTGCCACATTATGAGATGAGCTAATGAATACAGATGTCTACAAATAGCTTTGTAAATTCAAAGAACAACATCACTGGTTGGGGAGGCTGCTGGGAACCGAGGATTCATTTCAACATTGGAGCCTTTGCAGAACACAAAAGCTGGGTCCTCTCTCCCCTCCCCAAGGGAGGGCAGGCCAGGCGGTTTCAGTAGAGAGCTCTTCAGAAATATTCCGACTCGTTTCCCTTCAGGAAGTGTGGACGGGCTCACTGGCTGTTTCTCTACCTTCAAACCACTGAGACAAGCCACATAGAACTTCCCTGAATAAGAAGTCTCCTTAAAACAAGCTAAATCAGTGAGGTTTTAAATCAGGTTAAAATTACCATCTGGAATGGCCTCCAAAAGGCAGAGAAGTCACAGACGTGGGGAGAAGGGAGGCAGCGAGCCACCGAATTTGCCTGGTCACGATTTGCATCAGCTCTGCTACCCTTCAGGCAGCCAGGCCCCACCCTCTGTGCTCGGCCATCCCCCCGCCCTCCCTCCCCTCTCACTTGACCCTTGCCCCCTGAGCCCTGGTCATTCACATAATCTGAGCCCATTTACTTCATTGCAGGGAGGCCGGGGACCTTGGAGCAATCTGTTTCTGGACCCAAAAGAGCACAGAACGGTGAGGAGAGACGAGAGAGACACTTAGCTACTAGAGATAAATTATATACATTAGAACAACGATTACAAGAAGGCAGTGAGGAAAACAAAGTCAAGAATTTGGGCTTACCCACAGTTTCTGACTCTCAAACATGCATTCCTGGAACTGAGAAACACCGGGAAACCCCTGGAGGATTTTTCCCCTGGGAGTCCCACGTCCAGTACTACTGTTAAACCAAGAGCAATTTCATTTGTTCCAAAGTGTTTTAATCAGATTTTAAAGATGCTCTACTGCCTGAAGATGAAAGGAATGCTTGTCGGAGTAATTTCTCATAGTTCTGCTCTTTTGTCCGACTAGATCAACACACTGAGTGAGTGCCCAGGAAGCGAGTGCACTTCACACCTGCAAGAGCTTCAAAAAGCAAAGGAGATGCAAAGCAGCTCTCACGTATTCAGACGTGTTTTGCAAGTGGAAATGTGTACATACTCATTTACCCTCAAATTCCCGAAATGATGACTTCTGCCGTGACCACAGCCTTGCTCTTTGTTTACGATGTCTGTCAACGCCTCCTCCCAGAAGGTGGGAGATGCTCTTTTTGCTGCACAAAGAAGGCGAGATCCCTGAGACTCACCCATCTGTCATGAATACTCTTTAATTGCAAAACGGTCCCTCCAAGGCCACCTGCCTCACCTTAGGCTCTGGGTCCCCACCCAGTTAGATGCGTCACACAAGGCATAGAGACAGGGCATCTAGCTTTGGGGCCTCTTCAGAACCACAGCAGTGAACCCAGGAACGCCATCAGCACTGAACAGTTAGGGGGAACTTTGCTGAGCACCCTGGGTATCAGGGTCCCCCGGACCCTACGAGAAGGGCTCCTCATGCACTGGAAACTCCTAAGCATTGCAACACCCAGGATTGTGTCGATTCTTTGGTTCCCAAAGCTCATTTCTGTTTTGTTTTGTTTTTAACATGCGTTTGATGGACTGCAAACTCCTAATGAGAACAGCAGCCTTGGATGAAATAAACTATGAAGTTGAGAACTTGGGCATCCAAACAGGCATATCTTCCTCAATTGCAAATCATTAGCTGGTTCACAGACTTTCGCTGTGACAAACATATTGCATTGTTTAAGTGGCCTAAATGGGTTCGTTCTGCCTGTAGATCAGCCCTAATGCTCTCCCAGCAGGAAATTTATTGTGAAAAAATTGTTCTGACTGGAGAGGAAAAGAAAAATGCATCTTTCACCAAATACTAAAAGACAAATATCTGCTGAGTCACATTTCAGGTAAAGTGACTTGTGATGTGTGTCCCCCTGTGCTCTCCTGTCTCACCCTGTAACCCGTGCAAAATCTGTGTGTGAGAATAAAAGAGAATACAGGATTGATGTGATTTTGCATTTCAAATTAATGTTAAGATACTGTTGTTGCTGCACTGGAAAAAAAAGAATGGTATTATGAAAACTGTGTCAACTCAGCTATTTTAAATGGGCAAAAAGAGCTGATATTTTAAAGAAATATAAAGTATTTTTTTCCAGACTGAAAAATTCCTTTGTAATGCAATCACTCAGGTTCTAATTTTAAATTATCCACTTTATGAACCTGGAGTTTTGGAAATCTTGCTTTCCTAAAGCAGAATGTCCTACACAGCCTGGTTTGAACTCACCTACTGCCCATCCGTTTCCCTTTGAATAAACAGAACAAAGAGAAAGTGTACACCACTCAATGTGATGACTTCTTTAGGAGTTTGAATTTCCTGACCTTCTCTAAAGGAACTATAATGATGTTGCTATCAAAGATCCTTTATATAACGTCAGCAAGATCTCTAGATATCCTTCTTCCTCCTCTTTCTCCTCCTCCTCCTCCTCATCATATTCATCAAAGTGGTTGCAATATTTACAAATGAGATTAGAGAATCAAATTGTGGATCTGGTTGGTTTTGAAGCATTTATTCAACTGTTGCTCCAATTAACAGCTCATCTTTAACAACTTATGGTTATAAAATGCATTACATGTTATCCAGAAATATGAAACAGGCTTAAATCCTCAAACATAATTACAGCCTATGTCCCAAAACGGTTCCTTTCCCGGGGAGCTGTCCCCTGCGCAGTGCTGACGGCCACCCGCGGGTGTCGTCACCAAGGCTCACACGGGACAGGAAGGGAAAGCCCGGTGGGGTTAGGTGCCTACTGTGACATTGTCAGGACATCTAAGAAAGGCAAATTATGTTCTCTCTTCATTGCTTTCTTTCTAAACATATTTGACAACCCATCTTTTATTAACATTTGCGTTCTCTGAGACGATTCTTTTGAACGCGCCATACTGCTTCAGTACGAGGTATCAATAATGGATTAAGAAGGAGATGATCCTATATAAAGAATATTTATGTCTTAATTGTCTTGAAAGGTTGGCACAGTAACTGAAAATTCAAAGGTCAAAAATTCTACTTTGTTTTCCTTATTTTTCAAGAAATCAAGAGACCGACAACACAAAGATTGATAGAAATACATTTTCCTTGTCTCTTCTGCACATTATACCAACTGGAAAAAGACGTCAAGTTGACAGGACTTTGTGATGTTTTCTCTTTAAAGATGAATATGCCTCAGTGTGCCCACTGATAGAGATGCCACCTTATAGGTGAAGGACCAACAGACAAATCATGAAAGTGGTCGTTGTGAAGGAGAGTGAACACTGGAAACATGTGTAACCTCAGTAGCAATCAAATAGAAATAAAAGCCAAATCTGAGATGTCATGATTCACCAATCAAATTATCACAAACAAAATGTATTAATCACAAGTACTGTGTGAAAGAGGATGAGTGGAGCCAAACTTTCTGGGGGTGGGGGGGATGCAGACAGAGATTCATGAGCATTAAAAATGTTCATAGCGGGGCTGGCCCTGTGGTGTAGCAGTTAAGTGCGCGTGCTCCGCTGCTGGCGGCCCGGGTTCAGAATCCCGGGCGCACACTGATGCACCACTTGTCAGGCCATGCTGTGGCGGTGTCCCATATAAAGTGGAGGAAGATAGACACAGATGTTAGCCCAGGGCCAGTCTTCCTTAGCAAAAAGAGGAGGATTGGCATGGATGTTAGCTCACTGAAAAAAAAAAATGTTCATAGCAACTGACTCATTAGTGACCCTCTTGGGAATCTAATCCAAGAAAAAAATCTCAAATCCAAAGATATATGGACAAGGTTGTTCATTCCAGCAATACATATAGTAGAAAAACACAGGACACATTCTAAATATTGCCAAAAGAATCATTAACTAAATTATAAAATAGTCATATGCTTCTACATATTTAGTCAATAAAATAATGCCTATACATACTTTCAGAGATAGGCTTCTGAAAGGATATAGGCAAACTGTCTCTAAATAGTATGACTAAGGATATTTTTCATGCTATTCTTTGCTTATCTATATATTTTTGTTTTATGCAATAAGCATGTTCGTTTCAGTAATAAGGAAAATTCTTAAAAGAGATTTCATTTAAGACATATATTTTTGGGGCCAGCCTGGTGGAGTAGTGGTTAAGCTTGCACACTCTGCTTTGGTGACCCAGGGTTCATGTGTTCGGATTCCGGGCACAGACCTACACACCACTCATCAAGCCATTCTGTGGCAGCGTCATATATACAAAATAGAGGAAGATTGGCACAGATGTTAGCTCAGGGACCATCCTCCTCACCAAAAAAAAAGAAATATATTTACTAGGAGTGTATGAGCAAGTGCTTATGATGAAACAGTAAGTGGATAAAAGGAAGATATAAATTTTATATACAGTATGGGCTAAACTAGGTAAAATAGTATACATAAAGGGAGGAAACACACTGATAAGTTGAAAGTGGCTATTACTTACAGCTGGGTTAGGGGTGATTTTATTCTTTTATCTATTTCAAGTTTTCTACAATGAGCATGCATTACTTTTAATATCAGAAAAAAATAATTTTTAATGAAAAAAATGGACCTTGACCCATAACCTGCACCATAATAAAAATTAACTCAAAATGGATGATAGATTAAACGTTAAAACCTAAAATCATAAAAAGCTAGATGAAAATCTTTGCAACTTTGGGTTAGGCAAAGATTACCTAGGACACCAAAACCACAACCCATAAAAGAAAAATTGGTAAGCCTGACTTCATCAGAATTAAAAACTTCTGCTCTTGGAAAGATACTGACGAATATGAAAAGACAAGCCACTGCCAGGGAGAAAATATTTGCAAAACACACATGTGATAAACACTTGCATCCATCATATAAAAAGAATTCTCAAAACTTGATAATAAGAAACAATCCAATTTAAAAATAAGCAAAAGGTTTGAAGGAAGGTAGTCGGGTGGCAAATAAGCACACGAAAAGATGCTCAACTTCCCTAGTCATATTTGAGAACTGCAGATAAAACCATAATGAAATACCACTACACATCTATTAGAATGGTTAAAAATTAAAAAACAGAAAAACAATACCAAGTGCTGGCGAGGATTCAGAGCAACTGTATCTCTCATACCCCACTGAGCAAATGCAAAATGGTACAGCCACTTTGGAAGCCAGCTTGGCAGTTTCTTGGAGTTAAACAATACTCTCCATATTACCCAGCAATTTCACTCCTATTTGCCCAAGAGAAATGAAAATTATGTTCACTGAAAAACTGTCTGCAAATGTTTACAGCACTTTATTCCTGATCACCAGCAACTGCAAACAACCCCAATCAGCTGGTGAACGCATCAAAGAAACCAGGGTCCGTATTTACAATGGAATGCTACTCAACATGGATCCACTTAACAACACAGATGAATCTCTAATGCATTGCACCATGTACAAAAAGCCAGACTTAAGAGGCCATATATTGTGTGATTCCATTTATATGACATTCTAGAAAAGGCAAAAAACAGATTAGTGGTTGCCAAGGGCTGGGGTTGGGCAAGAAGTTGACCATAAAAGAACAGGAAGGAACTGGGGGAGATTTGGAATTATTCTATATCTTGAGTGAAGTGGTGGTTATATAACTCTATGCATTTTTCAGAATTCATAGAATTGTACAATAAAAGCAGTGAACATTACTCTTTAATTCATGAACAAAGTTTCATAATTATTGGAAAGATGAAACAGTTCTGGAGATGGACGCTGGTGACGGTTGCACAACAATGTGAATGTTCTTAATGCTACTGAACTGCACATTTAAAAAGGGTTAAAATGGAAAATTTATGTTTTGTATATTTTACCACTATAAAAACAAAGTGGCATAATTGCTAGTCATTAATTTTTTTAAAAGTATTCTATTTTACCTTTGGGTAGCAATTGAATTTTAAAGCATATTCACCTCTGTTTCATCATCGATCCTTACACCATCCCAATGAAGCCCACTGGGCTTCAAATCACCTTTGAAATGTCGGAAAACAGGTCCAGATGGGCCAGTGACCTAAGCCATGCAGCCTGCAGGCAGCGCCCTTCCGCTCCATGTTATCAGCACCAATCCGGCCATCTCACCTCCAGAAAGGATAAGATGCTCCTTCCTTTTCCTTTGCTGAGTGACAGCAGAGGTGTTGTCTGAATCTATGTGTGGATTTTTGGAAACAAGGCCAATTTGGTCACTAATTAGTTTCCTTCAGTAGCCCAAGCAGAGGTTTGAGTCAATAAGATTCAAAACCCACTTTTAACAAATTCCTCAGTTCTGTTAATTTTCTGTTATACACAGGAATCAAGAGTTTTCATGAAATAACACTTTAGCTGGGTGCAATGCACTCTGAGGTTTTTATTCTATCCTATACTGTTTCGTTTCTTTAACTACTGGTCATGACCCCCTAAACTGACTTTATCTCCCCTAGTAAGTAGCGACCCACGATTTGACAAACAACTCTAGTGAGCCTGGCTACACAAACTTTAGTGTCTCATTAACAACTTTTGTTGGGGAAAGACTCAAAGTTACACAAAGAGCCTGTTCAGCTATTTTGGGAAGTGAATATGTATTTAAAAAAACTGAAAAACTGATTTAATGAAAGAGTCCTTACCTCTCAGGTCTCATTTCCTGCTCCTGTGACCCACAGCATGGCTGTTCCAACCACACAGATGGCCTCACTGTTACTCATACCTCCAGGCACTGCCCTGCCTCAGGGCCTTTGCACTGGCTTTTCTTCTGCCTGAAGTCTTCCCCAGATATCCCATGACTAGGCCCTCACCTCCCCCCAGGTCTCTGCTCCAGTGTCACACTCTCAATAACGCCTACCCTGTAGTCACACTCTCAGTCACAATCACCCTTCTCGTTTTCTCCTATTCATTGCACTTTCACCTCCTAACATACTATTTAGTTAATTTATTTCCTGTTTATTTTCTGTTTCTCCCAGTTAGACTATAACTCCATAAGGGCAAGGATCTTCACCTTTCCTTCACTAACACATTCCAACTGGAATAGAGCAGTGCTGGTAGATATTTAATAGATACTGATGGAATGCTGCATAAATAAATGGATAGACAGATTCGTTTCTTATATATTTTCTGTAAGTTAGAATGAGTGAATGACAAGCTTTACGTTGTACACTAGTCCCCCATTATCTGCAGGGGGTACATCCCAAGACCCCCAGGGGTGCCTGAAACTGCGGATAGTACTGAGCCCTGTATACACTATGATTTTTCCTACGCACACATACCTATGATAAAGTTTAATTTATAAATTAGGCACAGTAAGAGATTAACGACTAATAATAAAATAGAACAATTACAACAATATGCTGTCACAAAAGTTACCGTAGATCTTAGCAACCTCAGCATACGATTCTTTCTTTCCTTATTAAGGCAAGAACTTGCACCTTTTCACTTAAAGGAAGCACTTTACGGCTTCTCTTCGGCATATCTGAATCGCCAGCATCACTACTCCTGCGCTTTGGGGCCATTATTAAGTAAAGTAAGGGTTCCTTGCACACAAGAACTGCGATACCAGGACAGTGATCTGATAACTGAGAGGCTGCTAAGTGATAAATGGGCAGGTGGCATCTACCATGGGGATCCGCTGGACAAAGGGATGAGTCACGTCCAGGCAGGATGGAGCGAGACAGTGTGAGGTTTCATCATGCCACTCAGAATGGCTCACAGTTTAAAACTTATGAATTATTTCTGGAGTTTCCCATTTAATATTTTCAGACTGAGGTTGACTGCGGGCAACTGAAACCACAGAAAGTGAAACCATGGATAAGGGGGACTACTGTACCTGGTCCAGGGGATGGGAGCTGGGTACATGGTTCTGGTGTCTTACCCTACCCTCCACCCCCTGGCCCAGGCTGGTACAATGATTCTCTAGTGTGGGCCTAAGGAACACCTGGAGCAGAATCACTCATCACACTTACTAAAAATGCAGATTCCTGGACCCCACCCCAGACCTACTGAATTAGACTATCTGACACCAGGACCAGTAGTTTGTATTTTAAATAAGCCCCAACCCCCACCCCCAGCCCAAGTGAATTACTGGCATCATGGGAAGAACACTTGAGTCAGGAACTGGATTCTGATCCATTTCCAGGTACTAACCAGCTGTTTAGACTTCACTGATACCTGCATACTGTCAGACTAATTCAGAGTGTGCACACTCTGCTAGAGATAGTTGGGTGGTCATGACGGTGTGGTGATGGTGGTAACAGTGGCAGTGGTGGGGATGGTGGTGGGGATGGTGGTGGAGGTGGTGATTGTGGTGGTGAGACTGATGGAGGTGGTGATGGTGGAGGTGGTGGTGGAGATGGTGGTGGAGGTAGAGATGATGGTGGTAGGGGTGGTGGTGACGGTGGTGGGGATGGTGGTGGAGGTGATGGTGGTAGTCATCATGGGGTGAGACTGATGGTGGGGATGGTGGCGGAGGTGTTGGTGGTGGTGACAGGGGCCGGGAGGGTTAGGAGTAATCAAGCTGCTGACACTGATCGATACTTACTCAATGCCGAGCACCATTCTAAGTGCATTAGCTCCTTTAGTCCTGTCCAGAGCTGGAGCAGCCAGCACCGCTATCCTCCACCCAAACACGAGGAGAGGGAGGCAGAGAGGAGGGGCATGACTTATTTAAGGCTGCAGGCTGGTGAAGGCAAAGCCAGTTTTAGCTGGTCTGTTTTCCTGACAGTTCTACTTCACTGCCTTCAGTGTGATTCCAACTGCTATTTTTTTACAATAAAAATAAAGAAATCTTATTTTTCACATCTATTAGACAAAAAAAAAAAAAATCTGCAATAAAATCAAGTAGGAATTATTCAAAGAGGTGGTTTTTATGAATTTCCACTTAACCCAGGAGCGGAGGCCTGGGGCAACCTGTACCGTCCTCCCTTCACCTGGGAAGCCCCGGACGTGGCAGGAAGGCTTGATCCTGCCCTGGTTCTCCAGCATGCTGGGCCTTTAGGGCCTGGGGAGACCCTGCAGCCGGGCTTGCTGGGCCTTTCCAGGGAGACTATCGGTTGCTTCAGCTCCTGCCGCTAGGAGAGTTGGCACATGCACGTCAACCTGGAAGCGGACCCTACCAGAAGGCCCCTGCTCGTCTCCGCACCCTAGGGCCACCTGGGAGCCCAGATCCGGCGCCAGCCCCACCCCTCAGGCACGGCTGTTTTAAACTGCCCAAGTGCAGGGTCTCTGTGTGGGGAGAGAGAGGGACATCTGCCTGCGCACTCTCCAGACACCACCCCTGGGGCCTTGGACTTTGCTAGGGACCCTTTAGAGGTGCTTATTACAATTCCAGTAGCCACCTCCCTCCAAGCCTCCTCGGAAGCCTTCCTCTCCGCGCTCATATTCGTATTTTAGGAGGGCCCATGGCCTGCAGCTGTGCCGTGTTAGCCGTGTGGAATTGTGAACACGTGTGTCCAGACCAGGCCGAGACTGAGGGCAGCCCTGGTCCTGGCTAATAACCATCTGTTTCTATCAGTCTGTAGAAGAGCTTCGGAGGTAACGGGATTATTCTGGAGTGTTTACTCCACTGTTTGGAGCATCAATATGTGAACAGGCCCAGCCAGGGAATTGCCCACGACAGCTCTCCAGTCTCAGAAGGTTCTCTGTGCCCCAAACGTGAGCTGACAGAAACAGGTGGAGGTGAGCTTCCAACGAGAAGAGCTGAAGGAGCCGCCCCCAGGCCCTCAGTGCCCCCAGTCGGGGAACAGCGCTGTGGGTGGGGCCCAGACACACAATCATATGGCAAGCCAGCAAAACCACCGTGTGTGCGTCTACATGCTGGAGTTCCTTCATGTAAGAAATACGGAGAAAAAGAAAACATATGTGTTATCTGTTCATGTGTGCGAAAAAGAAACCCAGGAAGGAGAAATCAGAAACGGATGAGATTGGTTACCTATAGGAGAAGGTGGTGATGGGGCGGAAAACATAGAGGACTGGGAACGGGCATCAGGATGGGGAGGGACACCTCTCCGAGCATACCTTTTATATATAGTTCTGACCTGACAACCAAGTTAGTGTTTCCCATAAGTCACTCAATCAATAAGGGTGGAGGAAGAAGGCCAATGAAATACAAACAGAGACAAATGAACCTAAATGTATTACAAATAAATAACATAACAACATGGAAGCTGGGTGAGCAAGAAAAGAACTAGCCTAACTAGTATAGTCAACCATAACTTGACTGTATACTCTGTCTCAGTCAGCTTGAGATGCTATAACCAGGGGAGCTTAAACAACAACCATTTCTCACAGTTCTGGAGGCTGGAAGTCTGAGATGGAGGTGGTGGCAGAATCGGGTCTTGGTGAGGACCCTCTTCTCGCTTACAGATGCCCACCTTCTTGTTGTGTGTTCACGTAGCAGAGAGACAGAGCTCTGGAGTGTCTTCTCATAAGGACACTAATCCCATCATGGCGCCCACACTCATGACCTCATCTAACCCTAATCACCTCCTAAAGGCCCATCTCCTACTACCATCACATTGGGAGTTCAACATATCAATTTGGGCGGACACAGACATTGGCTCCATGACAGGCTCTACAGCTAAAGGCAAAAGGATATTGGATCCAACTTGACGTGTTTTCCAACGGCCACATCTGTGACAATTTGAACAGAATAAATAATGATAATAATGGATTATAATCCATAGAATAAAATAAGAATTCATGAGTCCATACTGAAATAAATAAATAATGGAATAAATAAATAAACGGGAAATGGTGAAAGCTCTTCTTTACAGTAGCAATACAAGTAATGAATATAGAATTATGGAGTTATGAAAGCATCATTTGGCACCCAACATCATAGTGATCAATTCAGGCAAGAATCATCAGTGGATGCTAAACTAGTGGTTGAAAGTTTGATTAGAAACAGAATATTTACATAGTCTCGAAGTATCTCCCCACAAGATACATATTAATTACAAAGGGAAAAATAACTGTACAGTGGAGAAAGCTGGTAGACACCCCCTCGAGGGGTGGACCAGCTGGGCAGTTTCCTGAGGTGTCCATCTAAAGAAGACACACACACAAAAGCCCACTAGAAATGGAGAGGGATGGCGAGAATTATGACTAATAGAATTCCACTCAAGAAGAGTACTCTTTGTGGGTAGAAATATACTCCAAGCCACTCCCTCCCAGCCCAGAGGACTAAGGCAGGCAGAGCCTGATGCTTGGTTCCTATGCACTGGGTTTACCCCGTGAGGCATGCACATTTGGGAGGGGTGGGGATAGCTCAAAACCATGGAGGAGAGGCTGAGTGGTGGCCTTCACCTCTCCATCATGCAGACCTCAGTTCCTTCTTTCAATATGTTGTCTTTAAGTATCAACAAAATACCGGGTCACAGAGGTGAGAAATGATGACTTCGTCCACCGTACCTGTAGCACCACACTGGAATGCCCTTCCCTCTACTTAGTTTCTCACAAATTTCTGCCAAGCTCTGTTCCTGTGCTGCCTCCTTCGAGAGCCTTCCCTCACAGCCCCGGTCAGGTTGGTGCCTCCCTCGTGCTCCCATTAAGCTCTGCACACACCCCTCATGACCCTGACCCACTGTTCTTTGATCTGCCTTCTATTTTTCTCTCTCTGTGTGAACTTGCAGCTTCGAGACAGCAGGACAAGTTCTGCATTGACTTTCCATTTTCACATCTATCCAGGTGCTTGCTCAGCAGATGTGCAGGTGCACAATCTTTTTTTTTTAATGGTCAAAATCCGGACCTCAAATTTTGCTTTATCAATTTTCACCTAAGAAAAACCTTAATGCCCTATTTTGGGGTTACTTTTGAGTTGGAAGGAGGTTTCACAGATCTTTAGTTTAAAAAGTAAGGTGGAACAATACAACCTTCCTGCAAAACTCAAACCAACCTAAAAAATGCTCTTAGACAGTTTTAATTCAGTAAAATCTCCCTTTTTTGATCAGTTATGTCTCAAATTAGCCTTTAAAATTAGCATCCAGCTGATAAATCAACAGTTGGATGAGTTGTCTCTTATTCCCATATTTAACTCAGAAAACAACTTCTAATGGAATATTTCTCTTTGATTTTTGTGTTAAAAATTCCAGACTGGGGCCTGCCCAGTGGCATAGTGGTTAAGTTTGCTGGCTCCATTTCGGTGGCCCAGGGTTCGCAGGTTCAGATCCTGGGTGCAGACCTATGCACCGCTTATCAAGCCATGCTGTGGCAAGCATCCCACATATAAGGTAGAGGAAGAAGGGCATGGATGTTAGCCCAGGGCCAATCTTCCTTAGCAAAGAGAGGAGGATTGGCAACCGATGTTAGCTCAGGGCTAATCTTCCTCACCAAAAAAAAAAAAAAAATCCAGACTAATGAATCTGGGCTTTTTAATATTTATAATGACAAATATTTATAAACAAAATTGCTCAATGGAAAATAAGATATTGTTATAGGAAGGAATTAATAGAATTTAGAGGATTCTACTACCGTACGGGTGTAGAACAAAAGCCTAATTTATTATGATGTAATCTTTCAGACATGCAATAAGTTTTAGAGACAAATCTAGCATAAAACATCTGGAATTCCCTTGTGAACCACCAGGCGGTATCCCCCCGCCATGTACCCTACCCAGAATATTTGTGATGCTTGTGCAAGTCTCCATACCTTGTCTTTATATGAAAGTTTATCTGCATATTTTAATCTTTAGTTTTGTGTTCAACATTTTGCTCTGAGATCTTTCCATTTGGTATGCATAGCTCTAGTTCACCATTTTCACTTCGTGAGTATATCACAATCTATCCATTCTTTTTTTTAGATTTAATTTAATTAATGTTTATTCATTTATTTTTTTTGCTGAGGAAGATTTGCCCTGAGCTAACATCCATGCCCATCCACCTCTAATTTGTGTGTGGGTCACCACTACAGCATGGCTGATGAGTGGTGCAGGTCTGTGCCCGGGATCCGAACCTGCGAACCCGGGCCACTGAAGCAGAGTGTGCCGAACTTAACCACTATGCTATGGGGCCAGCCTCTCCATTCTTCTCATTAAATGTGCATTTAAATACTGTGTTTGTTTTATGTTTTTATTTGTTTGGGGTTTTTGTTTGTTTTTGCTATTATCAACAATACTGCAAGAGCATTCTGGTTCACATATTACTGCACATGTGCAAGAATTTCTTTAGGGTATGTGACCAGCAGTAACGTTGCTGGGTAAAAGAGAATGTTCCTGTTCAACTTCATTAAGTATTGCCAAATTACTCTCCAAAATGGTTGTTCTAGTTTATGCTTCTACCAGCATCTGCATCCTCACGAGCACTTGATATCATCCAGCTTTTAAATTTCTACCAATCTGCTAGGTGTGAATTTGTTTCGATTTGTGTACCCCTTACACAGAGTGAGGCTAAGCAGCTTCTCATATTGTCAGTAGCCATTTGAGTTTCCTCATCTGTAATTTCTGTGTTTATGTCTGATACCGAACCAAGTGGGCTTGCCTCCTGGTGAGTTAAAACTCTACACCAGTGGAAGTTGTCTCACAAAGTAAAGTGTATTTGCAGCAAATAGGAGGCCATGATGAATCATTTTTCCAAAGTCTTGGTGTCCCTGAACAAAGGGAATCAGGAACTTTTATTTTGGTTGGGGAACGAATATTCAAAAGGGAGAGGCAGGTACACTGCAGATTATGGTAATGAGGCTTAATCTCCTCCTAAAGACATCTTCGCACTAAAAATAAGGCAAGGTCCTGGGTGTAGCTCTTGTAGGGAGGCTTGGCTAGCTTCAGGGTGGTTGCTGGTTTTGTCTCCCTAATATTAAAAAACAACTTGGGAAAACAGTTAAATGCTTCCAAACCCATGTTTGAGTTCCTCCAGGCACTAGTCAGTGACATATCCACTGCCCATTTTTCTACTGGGCTATCTGGGGTTTTATTATTATAATTATTGATTAGTAAGAGATATGTGTATATTCTGAGTACTAATCTTTTGTTAGTCATAAGTGTTGCAAATATCTTTTCCTAGTTTTTGGCTTGTCTCTTCACGTGCAAATGGTATCTTTAGATACAGAGCATTTTCAAATTTTACTGAGCTCAAATTTGTCAACCTCTGCCTTTATACTGCTTTTTTTAAATATATATTTTATACTGTTTTTTAAATCTTGTTTAAAAAAAAAAATCTTTCCTTACCCACTGAATTGATGTAATTCTATTAGGCAAATACTTATCAAAACTTTGATATTTTTTCTCCTACGTTCCAGTGTAGGTCAATGACAGAGATTTATTCACGGCTTTCCCAGTGTGTGAACTTTGGTTATCTCAGTAATCAGTGCTCTGTTGGTCTAAAATGTTAACACTAACTCTTTCTAGCAGCAAAAGCTTTCTATAAATGGTTTTTGGTTCAAACAAAATCTCTGATATATAAATGATCTTTTTCGGAAAGGAGACCTTTGAACTGCTCAGGCATCCAGTTCCACACCGAGGACTTGACCCTCAACAGTGGCTTAGCTGTGTGCCCTTCCATCTGGACTACGCCGTGAACCCGGACCCTACTTCCCTCCATCTGTCCATGCTGGTATTCCCCAAACTCCTCCTCCTCCTCCAGCTACTTGAATTGCTTGCTGTTGCTTCATATTCGTTTCTTCCTCATCTCTTTAGCTACGTTAGAAACTCCTCTGGCCAGAAACCACTGTTTTCACGCTCAGCACTTGGTGTAGTGTGTTGTAAATGGCAGGTCGTAAATGAAAAATTGAACAAATGTTTGGTGAATGCCTTTTGGAGAGGACTGTTTATACTTTATATAGCTGGTAAATATTTATCTACTGCTCAGAAGCCAGAGCTCCACCTTCCTTTCACTTTCTGCTGGTGAAAAGTCCATCCTTCGGGTGGCACAATATGTTACGTGACTTTGAAGTTGCAAGTATATTTGGACTCTGTCTCTCATTGCTGCCTCTTCATTCCTGTTTTCTGAGCCCCGCAGTTGTCCCGTTGGAAGGACATGGCCACTGGCACCTTTCAGGCCACACTCTCCCAACCTTGCTGCCTGAGGGAAGATACCCCCATCCCCACCTCGTCAGCTGTGGCATGCAGTGTCCTGAGGAGGGCCCCTGGCTTGAGTTACAGGCCCATCCCTACCGAGAGTCTCTGAAGATGATGGCATGGGGGCAGGGAGCGGTGGTGACTAGATTCTACCATGGGCTCAGCCCATTCCCCAGCCAATCACTGAGGCTGCGTCTCATCAGCCCCAATTGGCCACAGATTGGGGGTGGAGCTGGGGGAGAGAGCAATTCCCCAGAGAGGAGGGTGGTTCTCCCTGACTCGTTAGAACAATAAATGCTGACCACACAGGGTGTCAGTCCTGGCTCAGATCCTTCCAGGTTGTGTGACCTTGGCCAGGCCCTTGGTTCTCACATGGCCTTCATTTCCTTACAGCCTATCAGGTGCCTTCTGTTCCACAAACCTATTATTCTGGAAGGAATGGGGCAAAGGGTTTCTCCCTTTTTTAAAACCTTTGCAGGACACGGATCCTTCCTCAAGTTTTAGAAGCTACAAGAACTCCGTAGTGTACTTAACTGTGTCCCTGGTACATAGCTAAGTGCCTCGGGAAACATTAGCGTCTGCCCTCCGTGCATAAATGAGGAAACAAAGGTCCAGACATGTGAGCGACTGCCATGAGTTTAGACACCATAAGTGGTTCCCAAGTCATGCTCAGGGCTCCCACGGAGGCATGGCTTCGTAAGTTTGGCACTAGTCAAAATGATAAATGACAGTTTTATTTTTTAGTTGCAATAATTAATAGACAGATTTCTTTATTCATTCAACAGTCAATTCTTGACGAGTTAAATTTATGGTTATCAGAATGACAGTGCCAGCTTTCCGACATGGTATATTTATTCTGGGGGATCTGGAACTTCTTTCAATAAGAATGTGTTTCAATGATTTGGTATTGCAGAGTCACTCTGGGAATGGGCTGCTCTCACGTTGACCACAGAGCTGTTGGCTGATGCTAGACCAGGATTCTCCAGGCCAGGGCTGCTTCCTGGTGATTTTTGCACCTCCACTGTCCAGCCCGAGGCCAGGCACGTGGTGGCTGGGTGAATATCTAATGTTAATAGGAATATGCCAGGGACTCAGTCATTCTCCCACTGGAAGGAACTCAAAGGTGAGGGTACACACAAGTCACTACTTGTCAGTTGGCATGAGAGAGTGGATGTAAGAATGAGTCTCTAGACAACACAAGTAAAACAATGTGAGCAGGAAAAAGATGGGAGCTTGCACTCATATTGGGAGTAAACAGGTAACATTGACAGGTGGTGAGAGATGAGCTATATTCGTAAGGAGCTAGAAGGTTTAATTTTGAGTTATTTAACATTCTCGCTTTCAGGAGCACTATGTTGTTTGCTTTTGCACAATTTCCAATGTTATTCTTCACATTAGGCAGTAATTTCATACAGTTCCACACTATGGGAAGTGATTAGACTGGAGTTATCTTGTGGTGGACTGCATGGGAAGTGAGGACATCGTGTGAGCGTTGTCTCATTCTCTGTCCTCGGGGCACCGTGTGGCGTGTCCTGTCCCTGCTTCCCAACAAAGGAAGCAGTAACAAGCTGTGGGACCAGCCAGTGCCATCTGTGATGCCCACGAGCACTGTCTCTAGATTAACGCTTTAAACATGCTTCTGGAACATGACTGAAAACAACATCTCACCGGAATAACACCAATGACGTTAGGTATCACACAGTAAGTCATCGTTAGCAAAGAGAAGGAATTCTTGTTTCAGAAGCCATCCTGGTGCAATTGTAGTTTCATTAGCATACTTATACTTAAGTGGGACTCTCTTTGATGAGGAGTCCTGATCTTAAGCTAGAAATGAGAACCAGACTTGCCATTGCTCCACGGTCAATTTATCGGTTACCATCTCATGCTTATACTTAAATGCAACTGAAATCAAGCGAACAACGAAACTCAAGACCTTGGATTTGCATACTCTTCCACAGTAGATCGTTCAGGTGTGTATTTGACATCTCTGTGCACATTCCAGTTGCCGTTACTAAATGCATTATGTAATTGACATCTTTAGGTCGAAAATCACCCGATTCCTACAGGATATTTTACTCTTATCAGTATGCATTAGGATGACAACCTTTTAATGTCTTTATAAAGAAAATGTTCTTAATAATGAGAGAAAAAATAGGCCAAGAGAAAAAGCACCATAAAAAGACAATTAGTTATGAATGAAAGTAATAACTGAGAAGTAAAAAATACAATGAAAGGGTGAATATGAAGTTTCTTTCTTCGTAACACTAATATATCCCTCAAAAGGATCATACTGCAAATGCCTGCACGTGTGTGGGAACACAACTGTGAAAACTGCTCGTGAGGGTTTAGGGTAAAGGGGCGGGGCCACGTGGATGTACAGGTCCACACAAGAGCAAAGAAAGGTTTGTCCTGTTGTCCCAGGGGAGGCACAGGCCCTACTGAACTGATTCCACATGGCATTTCTGAGGGTGGCTTCCCCTAGAGGGCTCAAGACATCAACTCCTTTCGTGATTTCGGTCAGCTATTGACCTCTCCAAGCCCGAGCTTTCTCTTCTATAAGGTGCAGCTATTTCACTCCCTGTCCCACAGATGTTGAATGGGGATACACAAGGATTCTGAGCTCCCTGGGAAAACAGGGCTATTTAAATACAAGTCTGACTTCAGCATTCCTGCCTTCGGCTCGAAGCACTCTGTGTACGAAGGTTCTCTCCCAAGGATCTGCTCTGCACTTTCTCTCCTGGCACCCTTAGGAGGCCACGTGTGTAGGTGACTACACAGATGCAGTCTTGGAGCTCGAGTGTTCCTCTCTACCTTTCCGACAGTTATGCCTGTAAGCCTCTTTACCACTAGGAACAAAACACATCAAAAAAGGGAAAAATCTGACCTTACTCTCTTCTCTCCTTCAACTCCATTTTTGCCATTAGCACAAATACAACACCCTGGAGTGGTGTATTCAGTTACTCGAGTTTATCCTTTAGATCCCCACACTCAGTTAAGAGAGAGCCTGAAGGTATGGCTTCCTGACAGGTGTTTAAAGATTATTCAGTCCTCTCAAGCCAGAAGCAGTGTACCAGCCAGAGGGCATTTTCAACACAAGCAATGCTGTTTCATAACACAGCTGACATTCCACTTTCATTAGCCTTCTAGGAAAAGTCAGAAAGTCAATCCAAAGTGAAATTTGTCAGCAGAGAAGAAAAAGGGGTTTGTTAAATCTTTACTCAGAGTAATTTATCAAGATCTTCAAATATTTAGTGTCCACGTGCAAAAGTTTTTCCAGTGGGTGTTGGATCAAAGAAGTGTAGAGACACTTGTCCCGGAGAAATTCAGTTTTAGGTGGTTTATAACTGAGAAATCTTTCAAGTATAACATGGCTACAAAGTATTTGAGATTGTTTTATCTTTATGAATTTTTTTTTTTTTTTTTGGTGAGGAAGATCAGCCCTGAGCTAACATCTGCCAATCCTCCTCATTTTGCTGAGGAAGACCGGCCCTGGGCTAACATACACGCCCATCTTCCTCCACTTTACATGGGACGCCGCCACAGCGTGGCTTGACAAATGGTGCGTTGGTGTGCGCCTGGGATCTGAACCCCCGGCTGCCGCAGCGGGGTGTGCACACTTAACCACTTGCGCCACCAGACTGGTCCCATGAATTTGTTTTTTTGAAGCATCCTTCTCAGGATCACCACCGAAACTGTCCTGAAAAACTTCTGAGTTAGGAATTTCATCCTCCACGGCTCAAAAAATAATGAAAGGTGTTTAGGGGTTTAAGCCATCTTAAATCTGGATGTGTTAATGTGCTTTCTGAGGGAGACTTAATTATTTGAGATTGCTTGCCAAGCTTATTATTTCTTTTTGCAGTGATTACATGCAGCTGAATCACAAGAAAGTGTTTTTTAGTTTTTATTTTTTAGATGAGTACAGTATTACATTAATTATTGATCCAGGAATGTTTTTCAAACATTTTATTATGAGAAATAGCAAACACATATAAAAGTCGAAAGAACTTTACAATAAACATTCGTTTAGCCACCAAGATTCTACCATTAATGTTTTATTACACGTCCATCTTTCTATCCATCCAGGAATCCATTTCCTGCAGGGACTGTTGTGACGGTTTACTAACTGGTGTCAGTACCTCCAGTTTCAATCTCTCCATGCTGCCCATCTTCTCTATTGTTGTCAGAGCCATCTTTCTCGAACAAAAATCTTATCATGTAACTTCTGAAAACCTTTCAACACTCCCTCAGCGTCAGAAAAATGCCCCAAGTCCTTACCGCACTCTGGCCCTTGCACACCTTTCCAGCGAACTGCTTCTTGAGCGCCTTCCTCATCCAATACTCTAGAAGCCACATGCACTGCTTGCAGTTCTCCAATCACACAAGTCACTGGACATCTCTCAGCCTTTGCGCAGCCTTCCTTCTACTTAACGTGACCCTTTCCTTGCCCCATAATCCCTACATTCACTGCTACTGAATCAACGCTTGTAGCTTGTGTGTACTTGAAAACCTAATTATACTCACACCCCGCCCCCAACCGCCAAGTCTGAGAAGCCTTCGCTGACGCCTTATCCCAAGAAGCCCTCAGCCTTCCCCCCATCACTGTCATTCCCCAGGACCCTTTCCTCCATGTCACTTATCAGCATGTCGCTTTCTGACCTCTCTCGCTGCTCAGAAATGGACACCAGGTTCACATCTCACCCCCGGGGTCGTCGCAGGGTCTGGGCGGTCCCGAGCGCTCCAGCGCACCTGCAGCCGCCCGCAGGCCCGCGGCACTGCGCATGCCCAGCGACCTCGGGCCGGCCCAAGGGACGCGGCCTTGGGCTGCGCGCTCCCTTCCCCCGGCAGGACACCGCAGCGTCCGCGACTGCAGCTTTCCCGCCCCCAACCCCCGCCTTACTGTGCCAACAGAAACTAGACTCAGGCCGCAGCACAGTACGCGGGGCCTGCTCCCGCCCACTTCCAACGGGATATCCGCCGGCCGTAAAGCTCGGAGCCAACCGCTGCAAAGCGCCTTACGACAGAGCCCGGGGCCGAACTACGGCCGGCAACCGCCCCCGCCCCCACTTTAAACGTTTGGGGTTCAGGAGCCCAGCGTGGCCGCTAACTTCTTGTTTGCCTCCCGTGCTCGGCCTTCGTCAGTCGGAGGCTGCTCGGAGCCGCGGCAGCGTCGGAGGGGAGGCCCGCGCCGCGCCCCGCGCCTCCCGGCCGCCATCATCCCGGCGTGCACCGCGGAGGCGGGCGAGCCGGCGGCCATGTTGCCATAGTTTGTTGTTTTCTTCCTGCGGAGGAGCAGGGCCCGAGCGGCCCGCGACCCCCGCCTCGGCCGCCTCCCCGCCCCTGTCCGGGCCCGCTGTCCCCCGCCCCCGTCCTCCGCCGCGCGTCTCCGGGCCCCGGCTGGCCCGGCGGCCCCCCGGCTGGCTGGTGGGCGAGGCTGACGGCCGGGCCCAGCGAGCACCATGGCGGCCGCCCTGGGAGCGGGCGGAGGAGCCGGCGCCGGAGGTACGTGGGCCCCGCGGGCGGACGCGGGAGGCTGCGGGGCCGGGGGCCGGGGGCCGGGCCGTCCGCCTGCCCCTCGGGAGGGCCCGCTGTCCGCCCTCCCGGCGCAGGCCGTGGCTGTCCTGCTCCGGTGCTCCGCTGTCCAGTCCGCAGAGAGCGTTGCTCTCTCTGCGGCGAGACGCCCGTCCGGGAGGGACAGCGCCTGGGGGTGCGGGGGCGCCGCCGGAGGCGTCGTCCTGGCGAGTGCGGAGGACTCGAGCCCGGGGCACAGACGCAGCTCCAGACGGGCCTTTGTGAAGGAGTGTGTAACGGTGCGGCGTCCAGGGAGGAGGGCGTCTTGAAACAGCTCGGCCAGTTCGTGTGTGTTGACGGGAACTCGTTGGTTGTCTAGTAAACGTCTCTCTTTCCGTTATCAGCATCTGACAGAGGTGGAAGCGGGGCAGAAAAGGTGTAGACACTGGGTCGGTTCCTTGGGGTAGTTTGTCTTGCTTTGCAAGCGTAGATGATTTTGATAGGGCACCTAACAAATTTTAGGTAAGGTCACTTTCTGGTGCAATCACATTTTGTTGATTGTGGGTTTTTGTTTCTTTTTTTTTAGCATGGACAAATACTTGAAGTGACTTTTGTGATTATTCGAAACTTTGATAAAGAAAACCCTTAGGTGAGAAAGTATGACCAACAGAAGCATTTGGAATCAATTCTTATTATTGAACCGTTGGGAAACCGTTCTAGTGTCTACTCCAGAGGGGTTGTTTAGTAGTGCTTACTTAGCAGCACCTTGTAATAGTCCTGCACGGGAATTTTGGCCCAAATGTCAAAACGTTTGTGTGGCAAAATGGAAAAAACCTCATACTTTACGCGGAAAGGTCGCTTCTGGCAATGTAATTTGGTGTATGCCACTTTTCTGGCAGATGAATTTTTTTGCGCGTTTAGATCTTAGGCTTTGTAGTTAAATTTTGAAAATACCTGGTTTACCTTCCTTACGTGGTTACTTTCTAGGGTCAGAATCGTGTTTGATATCATATCATTCTCAAAGTGTAGTCTGGGAACTCCTGGGTCGAAACTGTGATACTAACGTTGTCTGCATGTTTCACTTTTGACTAGTCGAGTTTCCCAGAGGCTATGTGACACGTGAAGACCTCGTTACACAGGTGGCTAATGGAATGTGTGCTTGCATATTCTTTCAAGTATCTCATTTTTTTTTTTTTTTAAGATTTTATTTATTTTTTGCCCCCAAAGCCCCAGTAGATAGTTGTATGTCACAGCTGCACATCCTTCTAGTTGCTGTATGTGGGACTCGGCCTCAGGCTGGACAGAGAAGTGGTGCCTTGATGCGCACCCGGGATCCGAACCCGGGGCGCCAGCATCGCAGCGCGTTCACTTAACCACCAAGCCACAGGGCCGGCCCTCAAGTATCTCATTTTTAATTTTTAAAATAGTAAATGTGAATGAATATGCAGTGGTGCGCCGCATAACGCCGTTTCGGTCAGCGACGGACCCCATGTCTGATGGCGATCCCATACAGCCTAGGTGTGCCGTAGGCTACGCCGTCTAGGTTGTGGAAGTACACGCGGATGTTCGCACAGCGACGACACGCTCCCCAGAACGTGCCGCCGTCGTTAAGCGACACGTGACTGTAATCCACATAAACAAAAGCTTTTGCAAGTTTGAGAATTGCTGTTTTGGAGGGTTAAGTAGGCTTTAGCCTTCATGTTGTGGAGTTTATCCTTCCATTTTGTCACAGGCGGCTGGTTTCCCTTTGCCCTTAGACTAAACCAGACTCCTTACCAGGGTGTGTGAGTGCTATCTGATTTGGCCGCGCCGCTTCACCATCGTGCGGTGTGAGTGTTGGCCTGCTCCTCTCCAGGAGGACTGCCTTGCCCTCACTCTTGCCCCACTGGCTCTGCATGCCCAGGTCTCAGGATTCTCGGAGGCCTTCCTGGAGCATTCCTTCTATCTAAAGTATTTCCATCTCCTGCTTATGTGCCGCCCTCCCCTTTATTCTGTGGCACCCTTGTTTTCCTCAGAACGTTTACCGCAGTTTGTAATTTTGTTTAGTTATTTACTGCTTTGTGAAATCTCCCTTGCCCAGTAGTCCGTAAGCCCCATGAGGACAGGAATGCTGCCTATATTACCTGCCGTATATTCCAGGTTCCTGGCACGTAGTATGTGTTCAACAAATATTTGACAAATGAATGAATTAAAAAATGAAATGTTTTCTGTATGAATCCCTGTACCCCCTGTTCTGGGCATGTGGAAGTTGCACGTTTACAGCTGAGGCGCTCTTTGTGGTGTGAATAGGATCCTGTATTTTCTGCAGTTTGTTCACTTAAGAGTAGGTCCTGGGGGTCTTCCCCTGTGAGTAGGTGAGAGTCGTATGGCTCCACCATTGATTGTTGAACCATTTTTATTTTGATGGGCATTTCAGTTATTTCTACTGTTTCCACTGTGGAAAATACTGCACTAAACATCTGTAGACACATCTTGATGTGCTTAAGCAAATATCTCTGGGGGATAGGTACTTCTAGTGAAAATACTGTGTTGCAAGTTGATGTGTATTTAAACTTTTGATAGCTCTTGTCAGGTTGTCCTCAAAAAAGTTGGTATTACTTTATCCGCCTATCAGTAATGTATGAGAATACCTTGTTTCCCATACCCTCTCTAAGAATCTTTTTAATTTTTCATAATCTTGAGACAGAAAAATAGCCTCAATGTGGTAACTTACACTTTCCCAATCTCTCGTGAAATTAAGCATCTTTTCATACATTATATTTATTTTTTTGTGAATTGCCTGTTTATATCATTTGTCTTTTTTTATTGGGTGGTTGATTTCTTTTTCATTATTTTAAAGAATTATTTGTATATTATTAGGATTATTGGCCCCTTTTTATGGTGCTTGCCCTATAACCTTGTTTTAAACTTTTCACTCTGTGGAAGTTTTAAAATTTTACCTTGTGAAATATGTCACTTGTTTTTATAAGCTTTTTTTGTAATGGTGTCTCCCTGCCAGGCGTTTCTCTATGCTTTTAACATTTTATGTTTCTGAACTTTTTTACATTTAGCTTTTATTCCATATGGAATTTTATTTTGGATATGGTGTGAATTTGGAGCTTCTAACAGTTCTAGTACGATTTATTGAATTCTCCATCTTTTCCCTCTTTATAATATATTAAATTTTCAGTAATAGTTTTTTAAAATAATTGCTTTCTAGTGTGTGTGTATGTTCTTTTTCAGAAATTTCTTGATTATCCTTGTGCATTTTTTAAAAAAATGAACTTGAGAGTTATCAATCAGGTTCTATACAGAATTCAACTGGAATTTTTATTGGGATTGCTTTGAGTTTATTCACGTAATTTGGGAATGACTGATATTTTTACAGTATGGGTTCTTTTCATCCAGCAATGAGGACGTCTCTGTCAAGTTCTTCTTTTTGTCTGTCAGTCATCTACCAAATATTTATTGAGTACCTACTGTGTGCTGGGCGCTGATCTAAGAGGTTGGAATGCATAGTGAACAAAGCAGACAGGGATCCCTGCCCTTAGGGAGCTTAACATTAGTAACATTTTCTTTATATAGTTCTTCCACATTTCTTGTTAGTTTTATTCCTAGATATTTTGTATTTGTTGTCATTGTGGATAGTATAATTCTTTATCCTATTACATTCTCAAATTTGTTACTGATCTACTATAGAAGAACTTTTTTTTTTGGTAATTATATGCAACTGGCTTATTGGAATCTAGTTTTAATAGTTTGGTGCTTTGGATTTTCTAGTTAGACAGTCATCTCTGCAATCTCTTTTATTCCAATATTTCTCTCTCTTATTTCTTTGTCTTGTCCTTCTTGTCCTAGAAGCATTCATTGTCAAGCCCTCCAATATGTTAGTGTGGTGATGACAGGCATCTTTATCTTGTCATCTTGTTCTGAGTTTAATGAATGTTTTTTTTAATGTTTGACATTGAGTAGGATGTTTGCTGTAGGTTTTTGGTAGTTATTGTTTGTTTAGCTAAGAAAGTTTGTTTTTTGAGTTGGGTTTTTAATTTTATCAGATGCTTTTTCTGCATCTATTGAGGTGATCTGTGAGGCTCCTTGTTTAATCTCTTAATGTAATGTATTGTATTGATAGATTTCCAGTGCTGAACCAACCATGCATTCTTGGGTTCAAAACCTTCGTGTTCTCCGTGTTTCATTCTTTTCAGTATATTGTTGGATTTCATTTTAGGATTTATCTATGATCATAAGAGAGATTGCCTTATAGTTTTCTTTGTTTGTATTTGTGTGTGCACGTGTGCTATTCTGTTTTTTGTGAGATAGGCTGACTTCCTAGAGTGAGTTGTGAAGTTTTCTGGGATAGTGTAAAAATCTCTTTATTAAATGTTGGAAGAATTTTATCTGCAAAGCCATGCCTCTTTAAGTTATTTTTCAATTTCTTTTATCATTATTGGTCTATTTAGCTTTTTTAAATCCATGAATAGTTAGTTTTGATAAATTTTTCTGGAAAAATTATTCTTCATGTTTATATTTTCAAATTAGTTAATATAGAGTTAAACACTACAGCTTCCTAAGAATGAGTGTGTTGAGGTAAATTTTTTGAGCAAATTCTTACTTCATTTTCATACTTGATTGATGATTTTGTTGGGTCTAGAATTGTGTATGTGAATTCATTTTCCTTAGATTTTTGGTGGTGGTGTGATGTTTTCTGGCTTCCCGTTCTGCACTTGAGAAGTCTGATGACGTTCTGATTCCTTGTCATTTGTATGTGATCTTTTTTCTCTCTCTGGAGGGTTTTAACATCTCCTACCCAGTGTTCTAAAAGTTCATTAATGTAGGTCTTTTTTTTAATTAACTTTTTTTCATTGTGAAATTTCTGTTGTAGATTATTGTTTATCAGTCACCATATAAGTGCATCCCTCCACCCCTTGTGCCCACCCCCCGCCCCCCTAGCCCCTGTTAACCACCAAACAGTTCTGTCTGTCTGTGTGTTGGTTTATCTTCCACACATGAGTGAAATCGTGCATTGTTTGTCTTGCTCTTTCCAGCTTGTTTCACTTAACATAATACTCTCCACGTCCATCCATCTTGTTGCAAATGGGCTTATTTTGTCTTTTTTTATGGCTGAGTAGTATTCCATGGTATATATGTACCGCATGTTCTTTATCCCATCATCAGTCGAGGGACACTTGAGTTGCTTCCATGTCTTGGCTATAGTGAATAATGCTGTGATGAACATAGGGGTGCATAAGCCTCTTTGGATTGTTGATTTCGGGTTTGTTGGGTAGATACCCAGTAGTGGGATAGCCGGATCATAAGGTATTTTTATTTTTAAGTTTTTGAGGAATCTCCATACTGTTTTCCATAGAGGCTGCACCAGTTTGCATTCCCACCAGCAGTGGATTAGGGTTCCCATTTCTCCACAGCCTCTCCAGCATTGGTTGCTTTTTGTCTTGGTGATTATAGCCATTCTAATGGGTGTAAGATAATATCTTAGTGTGGTTTTGATTTGCGTTTCCCTGATGATTAGTGATGTTGAGCATCTTTTCATGTGCCTATTGTATATCTTCTTTGTATCTTCTGTGCATCTCCTTTGGAGAAGTGTCTGTTCATTTCCTCTGTCCATTTTTTGATCGGATTGTTTGTTTTTTTTGTTTTTCAGTTGTGTGAGTTCTATATATATTATGGAGATTAACCCCTTGTCAGATATATGATTTGCAGATATTTTTTCCCAGCTGGTGGGTTTCTTATTCATTTTGATCCTGGTTTCATTTGCCTTGTAGAAGCTCTTTAATCTGATGAAGTCCCACTTGTTGATTGTTTCTTTTGTTTCCCTTGGCTGAGTAGACATGGAATTCAAAAAGATCCCTTTATGGCTGATGACGAGTAGGGTACTACCTATATTTTCTTCCAGGAGTTTTATAGTTTCAGGTCTCACCTTCAGGTCTTTGATCCATTTTGAGTTAATTTTTGTGTATGGCGAAAGAGGATGATCTACTTTGGTTCTTTTGCAAGTGGCTGTCCAGTTTTCCCAGCACCATATATTGAAGAGACTTTCCTTTCTCCACTGTATGTCCTTAGCTCCTTTGTCAAAGATTAGCTGCCCCTAGATATGAGGTTTTATTTCTGGACTTTCAATTCTGTTCCATTGATCTGTGTGTCTGTTTTTGTACCAGTACCACGCTGTTTTAATTACTATCCCTTTGTAGTATGTTTTGAAGTCAGGGATTGTGATTCCTCCAGCCTTGTTCTTCTTTTTCAGGATTGCTTTAGCTGTACAAAGTCTTTTGTTGCCCCATATGAATGTTAGTGTTCTTTGTTTTATTTCTGTGAAGAATGTCCTTGGGATTCTGATTGGGATTGCATTGAATCTGTAGGTTGCTTTAGGTAGTATGGACATTTTAACTATGTTTATTCTTCCAATCCAAGTGCATGGAATATTTTTCCATTTCTTTATGTCATCCTTGATATCACTCAATAATGTCTTATAGAATATCTTTCATTCTATAGGTCTTTCACTTCCTTGGTTAAATTTACTCCTAGATATTTTATTCTTTTTGTTGCAATTGTAAATGGGATTGTTTTCTTGAGTTCTCTTTCTGTTAGTTTGTTGTTGGCATATAGAAATGCAACTGATTTCTGTAAGTGGATTTTGTACCCTGCCTGCCACTTGGCTGTAGTTGTTGATTATTTCTAATAGTGGTCCAGTGGATTCTTTCTTTTTTTTTGTGAGGAAGATCAGCCCTGAGTTAACATTCATGCCAATCTTCCTCTTTTTGCTGAGGAAGACCGGCTCTGAGCTAACATCTGTGCCCATCTTCCTCCACTTTATGTGGGATGCTGCCATAGCATGACCTGACAAGCAGTGCGTCGATGCACGCCCAGGATCTGAACCCAGGCCGCCAGCAGCAGAGCCTGCGCACTTAACCGCTACGCCACGGAGCCGGCCCCTCCGATGGATTCTTTAGGGTTTTCTATATACAAGATCATGTCACCTGCAAACAGCGAGAGTTTCACTTCTTCGTTGCCTATTTGTATTCCTTTTATTCCTTTTTCTTGCCTAATTGCTCTGGCCAGAACCTCTAGTACTGTGTTGAATAAGAGTGGCAAGTGGGCACCCTTGTCTTGTCCCTGTTTTCAGAGGGATGGCTTTCAGTTTTTCCCCATTGAGTATGATGTTGGCTGTGGGTTTGTCATATATAGCCTTTATTATGTTAAGGTACTTTCCTACTATACCCATTTTGTTGAGAGTTTTTATCATAAATGGATGTTGGATCTCGTCAAAAGTCTTCTCTGCATCTATTGAGATGATCATGTGGTTTTTATTCCTCGTTTTGTTAATGTGGCCTATCACACTGATTGATTTACGGGTGTTGAACCATCCCTGTGTCCCTGGTATAAATCCCACTTGATCATGGTGTATGATCTTTTTAATGTATTGATGTATCCAGTTTGTCACTAGTTTGTTGAGGATTTTTGCATCTGTGTTCATCAGGGATATTGGTCTGTAGTTTTCCTTCTTAGTGTTGTCTTTGCCTGGCTTTGCCTGGTGATGTTGGCCTCGTAGAATGTGTTGGGAAGTGTTCCATCTTCCTCTATTTTTGGAATAGTTTGAGAAGGATAGATATTAAGTCTTCTGTGAATGTTTGGTAAAATTGTCCACAGAAGCCATCTGGTCCTGGACTTTTATTTTTTGGGAGGTTTTTGATTTTGTTTCAATCTCTTTACTTGTGGTTGATCTATTCAGGTTCTCTATTTCTTCTTGATTCACTTTTAGGAGGTTGTAGGAGTCTAGGAATTTATCCATTTCTTCTGGGTTGTCCAATTTGTTGGCATATAGGTTTTCATAGTATTCTCTTATAGTCTTTTGTATTTCTGTGGTTATCTGTTGTAATTTCTCGTTTTTCATTTCTAATTTTATTTGAGCTTTCTCTCTTTTTTTCTTGGTGAGTCTAGCTAAGAATTTGTCAGTCTTGTTTATCTTCTCAAAGAACCAGCTCTTTGTTTCATTGATCCTTTTTACTGTTTTTTTGATTTTAATTTCATTTATTTCTGCTCTGATTTTTATTATTTCCCTCCTTCTGCTGACTTTAGGCTTTGTTTGTTCTTCTTTTTCTAATTCTGTTAGGCATAGTTTGAGGTTGCTTATTTGGGCTTTTTCTTGTTTGTTAAGGTGGGCCTGTACTGCTATGAGTTTCCCTCTCAGGATTGCTCTTGTTGCATCCCATATGAGTTGCTATGGTGTATTTTCAGTTTCATTTATCTCCAGATATGCTTTGATTTCTCCTTTAATTTCATCAAGGATCCATTGGTGGTTTAGTAGCATGTTGTTGAGTCGCCACAGCTTTGTCACTTTCCCAGTTTTTTCCTAGTAGTTGATTTCTAACTTCATGGCATTATGGTCTGAAAAGATGCTTGTTAAGATTTCAGTCTTCTTAAATTTATATAAGCATGTCTTGTTTCCTAACATATGGTCTATTCTTGAGAATGTTCCGTGTGCGCTTGAGAAGAATGTGTAATCTGCTGTGTTTGGATGGAGTGCTCTGTATATGTTTGTTAAGTCCATCTCATCTAGTTGTTCGTTTAGGTCCATTATTTCCTTATTTATTTTCTGTCTGGATGATCTGTTCATTGATGAGAGTGGGGTGTTAAGATCCCCCACTATTATTGTGGTGGTGTTAAAATTTCCTTTTAGGTTTATTAATAGTTGCTTTATGTACCTTGGTGGTCCTGTATTGGATGCATCTATATTTAAAAGCGATATGTCTTCTTGGTGGAGTGTCTTTTTTATCCTTATATATTGCCCGTCTTTGTCTCTCATTACCTGTGTTATCTTGAAGTCAACTTTGTCTGATATAAGTATGGCAACACCTGCTTTCTTTTGTTTGCCATTAGCTTGGAGTATCGTCTTCCATCCTTTCACTCTGAGCCTGTTTGTCTTTAGAGCTGAGATGTGTTTCCTGGAGGCAGCATATTGTTGGGTCTTGTTTTTTAATCCATTCTACCACTCTATGTCGTTTGATTGGAGAGTTCAGTCCATTTACATTTAGGATAATTATTGATAGATGGGGGCTCGTTGTTGTTATTTTATCGCTCTTTTTCTGGTTCTTTTGCATTTCTTTTGTTTCTCATCCCATGTGTTTCAGACTACCAATTCAGTTTGGTAGTTCTATAGGGATTTCTCTTATTTTTCTCTTTCTTTGTCGTGTGTGATTCTGTTCTGATTATTTGGTTAGTGGTTACCATGAGGTTTGTATAAAAAAATCTTGTGAATGTGATAGTCCATTTTTTGATGTCCTGTTATTCCCTTAGACTAAGTTGATTTGATCCTTTTCCTCTTCCCCTTCTAAGTTATTGTTGTCACATCTTATTCCTTCTTGTGTTGTGAGTTCGTGTGTAACCTGATGAGGTTATATTTATGCCTGGTGCTTACCTTCCCTTGATCTTTGGTTTTATAAATCAGTGTTTACTAATCTATTTTGATAGAGGACTGCAATTTTTCTAGTTTTGTCGACCTATTTTCCTCCTTGTTCAAAACTTTGAATCCCCTTTGTCTTTTTTTCTCGGGGATGAGGGCCTTCTTGAGCACTTCTTGTAGTGGGGGTCTTGTGGCAATGAACTCCCTTAGCTTTTGTTTATCTGGGATAGTTGTTATTTCTCCATCATATCTGAAGGATATTTTTGCTGGATAGAGTATTGTTGGCTGAAAGCTTTTGAATACATCGTGCCACTCACTGCTAGCCTGTAAAGTTTCTGTTGAGAAATTGGCTGAGCCTGATAGGAAGTCCTTTGTATGTTATTTTTTTTTCAGTCTAGCTGCCCTTAATATTTTTTCTCTGTCGTTGACTTTTGCCAGCTTTTCTGCTATGTTCCTTGGAGAGGGTCTTTTTGTGTTGATATATTTAGCAGATCTGTTTATTTCAGTCACTGCTATTTCCAGCTCCTTCTCCAGGTTTGGGAAGTTATCATCTGTTATTTCTTTAACAAGTTCTCTGCTCCTTTTTCTCTCTCTTCTCTCTCTGGAATACCTATAATCCTTATGTTGGATTTCCTAATTGAGTCAGATATTTCTTGGAGAGTTTCTTCATTTCTTTTTAGTTTTAGTTCTCTTTCTTCCTCCATCTGGAGCATTTCTGCATTGCTGTCCTCAATATTGCTAGTTCTTTCCTGCCTTTTGTGAGCTCTGATGCCTAAGGTTTCCAGATTTGTCTTTATCTTCTTTGTCGTGTTTTTCATTTCTAAGGTTTCCGAATTTTTTTTAATAGTTTCAATCTCTTTTGTGAAGAAACTCCTGATGTCATTGAGCTGTCTGCCTGTGTTTTCTTGTATTTCATTAAGCTTTTTTATGATGGCTATTTTGAATGCCGTGTCATTAAGGTTATACATTTCTGTGTTTTCTGGGTTGATTTCTGGGTGCTTGTCATTTTCCTTTTGGTCTGGAGATTTAATATATTTTTGCGTGGTGCTTGTCATTGTTGGCTTTTTCTCATAGTGAAAATATTTGGTCACAGTTTCCTTTTGCTGCCGCTGGGTGGGGGTCAAGTGCGGTGTATTCTGGGCAGCCTCAATCTGCGGGCACTCTCGTCGGCCCGTGGCTGATCTGAGGCGTGGCTGAGTGGAGGCTGCTGGGGGGGAAGTGTGGGAACAGCTGGAGCTGGAGCGCAGCTAGGCCGAAGCAGCTGGGGCTCGAGTGCGGGTGGGTTGAAGCAGCTGCAGCTGAAGTGCCACTGGGCCAAAGAAGCAGGAGCTGGTGTGCCGCTGGGCTGAAGAAGCTGGAACTGGATTGCGCTGGGCCGAAGAGGGAACAGCTGGAGAGCCACTGGGCCAAAGAAGCTGGAAGTGGATTGCGCTGGGCCAAAGAAGGAGGAGCTGGAGCACCGCTGGGCCAAAGAAGCTGGAACTGGAGTGTGGTAGGCTGAAGCTGCTGGTGCTGAGGCAGCTGGAGCCTGAGCACAGGCCAAGCCGAAGCAGCTGGAGCCAGGGGGAGGGAGCGGTCAAGCCGGAGGAGCTGGGGGCAGGGCATGGTCTAGCTGAAGGAGCTGGGGCTGTGGTATGGTGGAGCCGGGGAAGCTGTGGCCGTGGCTTGGTCCAGCCGGAGCAGCTGGGGCTGTGGCGTAGTGGGGTGTGAGCTGCCGCTGCATCTGGTGCAGGGGCGTAGGCTCGCCCCACTGCTGGTCGGGCCGAGGTGCCTGGGGGCTGCTGCCTATGGGGGTGGGGTGTGTTCACGCTGCCCCTGCTGGTGGGGCCCAGGCACCTGGGGGCTGCTGCCTCTGGGGACAGGGCTGAGCTGAGGCGCTGCTGTGCTGAAGCACCAGTCGGGGGGGGGGCCGGGTGTGGGAGGGGCGCTTACTTTCCCGTCCCCAGTCTCAGAGGTTTCTCACCTTGCTGCTGTTCTCTCTTCTCCTCAGGGGCTAGCTTGTTGAAACTACACTTGCAACAGTTCCGCTCCCTCTGTAGGGGGATCCCCACGGGCTGTGAGGGGTCTTGGAGTGCGCTGGTTTTTATGTGGTGAGCCGTCCCTCCCTCTCCTCTGAGAGCTGCGTGGTCTCAGTCTCTGGATGGCAGTCCTTGGGGAAGGAAAGGAGCTCCTCTTATCTCCTTCCGCTTACTCTTGGGATTCCAGCACCTTGGGTGTATGGCTGCCTGGGTGCCTCAGGTGTCCCCTGTGTTGTGTGAATAGCTTCTGGTGGAATATGAATGTCCTTTTTGTTGTGTTTTAGAGGGGGAGAGTTCACTGGGGGAAGCTCACTCCACGATGATGCTGACGTCCCAGAATTTTTTCAGCATAGGTCTTTTTATATTTATTGTACTGTGTATTTGGTGGACCCTTTAGTTTGGAAATATTGCATTCTTCTGGGAAATTTTCTTATATTGTTTTTTTCTCTTTTATTTCTTCTGTTCTCATCTTCTGAAACTCTTATTGGATTTTGATGCTTCATTTATGTACAAAACATAAGAGTGAGTTCATTAAGAGTCTTTTTGAAGAGTAGGTATTTTGGTAGTTTTATAGAGTCACATAGAAGACTAGAACAACTAAGACTGGAGAAGGGCAGAAATCAGGGCCGCCCTGGAGCCTCTGGCAGACCTGGCGTGTGATGCGTCCCTCCAGCGAGGCTGCCACTCCATCTTCCGTTACTTTTCTTATAGACATGAGAATTTTGTTCCTGTTTGGCCAAATGCTGTTCATCTTTAACTGATTTAGCTATGGCTAAATGTGGGTCCACTGTTGTAGATCTTTTGATATTTTCTCCTCTTTTTTGAGAGAAGATAGAGCTCTGATACTTATGTATATTTCTGTTTTTAAAATGTTGGCAATTAAGTCGGTTAAAAACAGACAACATAATTCAAAGAGAGCATGTGTCTTGTAGGCCACCAGATTGCAACCTACACTTACTTTAGAGTAGTTCTGCCAGTGTGATTTAGTAAGTTTCATGAATAAGTGATCTTCCTACCTAAACCTTGAGGAAGTTGTGGTTGCCCTTTAGTATTTTTATATAGGAAATCACAGGGTGTTTTACTACAGTTGTTTCCTAAATAAATTCTGGAGTACTGTACTTGGTGTTTGGTAGCCCTGAGTTTTAAACCTTGTTTTGCTGTTTACTGACATTGGTTAGTCTTAGTTTTCACATTTGTAAAAGGAGGATTTGGGGATGGAGTAAATGAGAAAATGAATGTAAAAATGCTAGCTTGTTGAAGTAGAATGAAGCCTCTGTTCAGCTCTTCAGTATGCTAGGATTTATTTGGGTTTTATCAGTCTTGTTTCAGTTAGGAGAACAGAAGCCATGCTATGCTTTCCAAGTATGAAGGGTTTTAATACAGGAACTAGAGACTTATAGAATCCATGGAAAGGCTGGAGGTGCAACGGTCAGGAAAACTTTCTCTGAGAATCTCAGCCTGGTTGTAGGAGCTTGCCGGGAAGCCCTTGTGACTCTGAAGACTGCCCTGGAAGCTCTCATGGGCGATCTCAGTCTGCAGTGCTGGAACTGTCTACTTTTGATGGTATTGAGTCTCAAGAAGCCACCACTGACTATCACAGCTCCTATGAGCCCAGATGCAACACGTGGTTTTCTCAAGAGCTCACTCTCACCTCTCCGAGTACTTCACATCTGCCTTTGTGTGTCTGTCCTGCCTCTGCCTCCTGAGAATAATTGTGATGATAATTGTGACTCAGATCGCCTGTAGACTCTTAACTCAGAACCACACCGAGAAGGTGGCTCGGGGAAGTGCAAGCCCTCTGTGCTCCTCTGCACCATTGTGCAGAGCAGTGGTGTCACAGTCAGCACCACTGTTACTTATGTCTGTGGGAGGGAAAAAAGCAGTTGATGGAAGGACTTTCTCTCTTTCTTTGGCATTTCTTCCTTTAAACTTCACCAGTTTAGCAACTGATGTGCAGTAATTTAAAAGGTTTCGCTTTTTAAAGAGGGTCTAGAGTCTTTGGAAAAGAAATGGGGTATCATTTCCTCTAGATTCTAAGTCATGATGGCAACATCCAGTTGCCCGAGCTCAGACCACTTGTCTTCTTTTGACTTCCCAGGATGATAGAGACCTCAAGGGTTTGGCTTTTATAGCTTCCATATTGGGAGGCAGAGCCCTGTCTTCTGTCAGGACTCATGCTGTGATTTCCAAACACAGGAAGAGGAAATTCAGTTGCAAGACAGGCTGACAAATGGCAATGTGCACTACACTTGATGAGCAAAATACAGAGTTCATTTTACGGAGAACATGGCCAGGGGCCCATATAACGTAAGAGGTTTTTAAAACAATGACTACAAATTATTTTTCAAACAACGTGATCTAAGGGCTCTTTCTGAAAATTTTGCTTGGTTACTCAGAATTTGATAGTTATATTGTAGGGCTAATATACCCCCTCTCAAAGTTCTTGAACATTATCTCATTCTTCTCATTAGTTGCGGTTTAAATAAAGGGTCTGGATTTCCTCATCTGTAAAAGATGGAATTTTGACTCTTAGTGATTCAGAATATGAGCATGTTATACATGAGAATGATGTTGAGACTAAAGAAGGTTGAGAACTTTTAGACTAGAGCAAAGGTTGACACACTTTTTCTGTAAAGGGTCAGATGGTAAATATTTTAGGCTTTGCAGATCACATGGCTTGTGTTGCAAGTACTCAACTCTGCCCTTGTAGCTTGAAAGCAGCTGTAGACAATATGTAATTGAATTGTCAAACAGTATTCCAAGAAAAGCTTATTTACATAAACAGGCAGTAGCCCAATTTGGACAAAAACAAGTGGCAGACCCTGCTTGGCCTGTGGACTGTAGTTTGCTGACTCTGGAACTAGATTAGAGTCCTGTTCCAAGCTAGTATTCTATGGTTTCTAATCTAAGTTCCAGATTCCTGGAAAAGATGAGAAAATAGTGAGAATGCTAAGTAGAAGAGTTGTGTTAATTATACGTATCTTATTGCTTCATAGTTGAAAATTGTAAAAATTTCAGTAGGTATCTTTACTCTTGCTGATAAGAAAAATTGACTCCCTTATTAAAGTAGAATGTCTAGTACAAGGGTTAGTCTTAGAAGGAGAGTTCCCAGACAGAGGCGTTTACCACTCTTGTCCTGCTGAGTTAATCTTCCCCTTCAGAGGTGTGCTGTTCTTCCTTAAAAATTGAAATAACGAGGACACATTTTGTTCTCGGGGTTCTGCTCGGTGTGACAGATACAACCTGGAACTTTGAAAAAAACGCTTTGTCTGTATTCTAAAGGAAAACAGAAAGGAATGACTGCAGAAAATGTAAGAAGAATAGAAACAGGTGTACAAGGTTCTTGTAGTTTGTTTCTTAGGGTTTTGAGTCAGGGTTCTCTCCATATCCATTTTTACATTGTGCATTTCAGGGGAGAGAAACTATGTGTCTTCTTGCTGTCTGCTTCATTAGGTGTGCTCTTCCTGTTCCTCAATGTGCCTTTGTTCAAGCGCAGGTTACCCACATTTACAACCATCCTTATTTCCTTTTGGGAATTCTCATTGTTTTCTACTTCCGTCTGCCATGTCTCACTGCATTATCTCACTCCTTTTCTCTGTCATAAATGGTCCCCTTCAAGCAACTCTTCCATCTCCCTGCATTCATGGCCAAAGCTTCTTGAGAGAGTAGGCTCCACCTGTATAAAGCAACAGTATCTTGGTCCTGCTTACTTTGTATTTTCCTTTTTGCAGGGAAAAATAATAAAACCAGACTATACAGAATAACATGACAAACCTGTGAACCTCACAGCTGGAATTAGCCTTTAATGTTTTGTCATGTTTGCATCAGTTTTTTTTTTTTTAATGAAGGAAGATATTACAGATAAGGTCTCCATTATATTTTGCCTGAGTCTGATAACTTTCTTCTCCAGAGTCACGCACTGTCAGGAATTTGGTGTAAGTATTTTCAATCCATATTTATGTTACATATCAATGTAACAAGATATTAAATAAATATATCTACATATATGTGTTCATAACCAATACATACTATTTATTTTATGCCACAAAGGTTAGCCTGTGTATATGTCATTTTGTATTTTTAACAGTGAGTCTTTGGTTTAGATTTGTCAAAGTGAGGCCACTCATTTTGGGCGAGTGAGGAATAAAAGATATGTGTATTTTTGCTGGATATTGCCAAGTACATTTTTGTGTAGGGTTTGTACCATTTTATACTCCCACCACTAGTATATGAGAGCACTTATTTCCCCATACTCTCAACAGAGTATATTATCAAATGTTTGAGTCTTTGTCAGAAGTGAAGAATGGTTCATAGTTCATTTTAAAATAGTTCGTATTTTAAAAAAGATTTATTATGGAAAAAATTTCAACTTAAAAATAATTGCCTAGTTCCTGTATGCCTGTATGTCCATCATCCGGCTACATCAATATTAAATCATGGCTGATCAAGTGTATTTCATTTGTACTCCATCTTCTTACTCCTTTCCCTTATTTTTTGAAGAAAATAAGAATATCTTAGACATCATATCATTTTCTCTATAAATATTTCTGTATGATCTCTAAAAGGTAAAGACTTAAAAACCATAATACTCTTAGCATACCTGAAAAAAGAACCATTTCATAATGTCACATTCAGCCAGTGTTCCAGTTTTCATTAGATTTATGTCATAAAAGTTTAGAAATACACTTTATTTGAATTAGAGTCCAAATGAAGGCTGCACATCTTGCTTAGTTGATGTTTCTTAAATTTCTTTAGTTTTCTTCTCTGTTTCTCTTTTTCTTTGTGTTTTATTTGTTGAATTGTTGTTTGTCTTGTAGAGTTTCCCACAGTCTAGATTTTGCTGATTGCATCTCATTGGTGTTATATTTTTAAATTGTTTTTTATTGTGGTAAAATACATATAACATAAAATTTACCATCTTAACCATTTTTTTTTGTTTCTTAAAATTATTTTGTTGAGGTTGCATTGGTTTATAACATTGTTAAATTTTGGGTGTACATTATTATATATCAGTTTCTGTTGAGACTGCATCTTGCTCACCCCCAATAGTCTAGTTGTGTTTGTTCTTTTTTCGTGTTTCAAAGGTGTATTTTTTTTTTAATTATTTTAATGAGGCCATATTGGTTTATAACGTTGTGTAATTGCAGGTGTATGTTACTATATATCAGTTTCTGTATAGACTGCATCTTGCTCACCCCCAGTGGTCCAGTTTTTATCTGTCACCATATGTATGTACCCCTTTACCCCTTTTGCCCTCCCCCCACCTCTTCCCTTCTGGTAACCACTGATCTGTTCTCCTTTTCCATGTGTTTGTTTATCTTCCACACATGAGTGAAATCATACTGTGTTTATCTTTCTCTGTCTGGCTTATTTCACTTAACGTAATACCCTCAAGGTCCATCCATGTTGTTGTAAATAGGACAATTTTGCCTTTTTTTTTATGGCTGAGTAGTATTCCATGGTATATGTACACCACATGTTCTTTATCCATTTATCAGTTGAGGGGCACTTGGGTTGCTTCCACGTCTTGGCTATTGGGAATAATACTGCAGTGAACATAGGGGTGCATAAATCTCTTTGTATTGTTGATTTCAAGTTCTTTGGATAAATACCCAGTAGTGGGATAGCTGAATCTTATGATATTTCTATTTTTAATTTTTTGAGACATTTCCATACTGGTTTCCATAGTGGCTGCACCAGTTTGCATTGTCACCAGTAGTGTATGAGGGTTCCCTTTTCTCCACATCCTCTCCAACATTTGTTATTTTTCGTCTTATTAATTATAGCCATTCTAATGGGTATAAGGTGATATCTCATTGTAGTTTTGATTTGCGTTTCCCTGATAGTTAATGATGTTGAACATCTTTTCATGTGCATGTTGGCTGTCTGTGTATCTTCCTTGGAAAAATGTCTGTTCGTATCCTCTGCCCATTTTTTGACCCTGTTGTTTTTTTGTTGTTGAGTTATATGAGTTCTTTATATATTTTGGAAATTAACCGCTGTTGGATATATGATTTGCAAATATTTTGTCGCAGTTGGTGGCTTGTCTTTTCGTTTGTTCATGGTTTCCTTTGCCTTGCAGAAGCTTTTTAGTCTAATGTAGTCCCATTTGTTTATTTTTTCTTTTGTCTCCCTTGCCTGAGTAGATGTGGTATTCGAAAAGATACTGCTAAGATTGATATCACAGAGTGTACTGCCTTTTTTTTTCCTAGGAGTTTTATGGTTTCGGGTCTTACATTCATGTCTTTAATCCATTTTGAGTTAATTTTTGTGTATGGTGCAAGTAATGGTCTACTTTCATTCCTTTGCACGTGGCTGTCCAGTTTTCCCAGCGCCATTTATTGAAAAGAAATTCTCTGTTGTATGTTCTTTGTATGACTTGTTGTATGACTGCTTTGTCAAAGATTAGCTGTCCATAGATGTGTGGTTTTATTTCTGGGCTCTCATTTCTGTTCCATTGATCTGTGTGTCTGTTTTTGTGCCAGTATTACTAGAGCTTTGTAGTGTGTTTTGAAGTCAGGGATTGTGATGCCTCCAGCTTTGTTCTTTTTTCCAGGATTGCTTTGGCTGTTTGGGGTCTTTGTTGTTCCGTATAAATTTTAGGACTCCTTGTTCTGTTTCTGTGAAGAATGTCATTGGGATTCTGATTGGGATTGCATTGAATCTGTAGATTGCTTTAGGTAATAACGGACATTTTAACTATGTTTATTCTTCCAATCCATGAGTATGGATTCTATTTCTTTATATCTTCTTCGATTTCTTGCAATAATGTGTTATAGTTTTCAGTGTATATGTGTTTCACCTCCTTGGTTAGATTTATTCCTAGATATTTTTATTCTTTTTGTTGCGATTGTAAATGTGGTTATATCCTTGACTTCTTTCTGGTAGTTCATTGTTAGTATATATAAATGCAACTGATTTTTTAAGTCGATTTTGTACCCTGTAACTTTGCTTTAGTTGTTGATGATTTCTAATAGTTTTCTGGTGGATTCTTTAGGATTTTCTATATATAGAATTATGTTGTTGCAGACAGTGCGAGTTTCACTTCTTCCTTGCTGATTTGGATACCTTTTATTTCTTTTTGTTGCCTAATTGCTCTGGCCAAAACCTCCAGTGCTATGTTGAATAGGAGTGATGAGAGTGGGCAACCTTGTCTTGTTCCTGTTCTCAGAGGGATGGCTTTTGCTTTTTCACCATTAAGTATGATGTTGGCTGTGGGTTTGTCATATATGGCCTTTATTATGTTGAGGTATTTTCCTTTATACTCATTTTATTGAGAGTTTTTATCATAAATGGATGTTGGATCTTGTCAAATGCTTTCTCTGCATCTATTGAGATGATCGTGTGATTTTTTATTCCTCATTTTGTTAATGTGGTACATCACATTGATTTGTGGATGTTGAACCATCACTATCTCCCTGGTGTAAATCCCACTTGATCATGGTGTATGATCCTTTTAATGTATTGCTGTATTTGATTTGCTCATATTTTGTTGAAGATTTTTACATCTATTAGCGGTATTGGCCTATAATTTTCTTTTTTGTGTTATCCTTGTCAGGGTTATGTTGGCCTCGTAGAGTGAGTTAGGAAGCATTCCGTCTTCTTCAGATTTTCGGAACAGTTTGAGAAGGATAGGTATTAAATCTTTGAATGTTTGGTAGAATTCTCCAGAGAACCCATCTGGTCCTGGACCTCTGTTTTTTGGGAGGTTTTTGATTACTGTTTCAATCTCTTTACTTGTAATTGGTCTATTCAGATTCTCTATTTCTTCTTCATTCAGTTTTAGGAGGTTATATGATTCGAAGAATTTATCCATTTCTTCTAGGTTATCCAATTTGTTAGCATGTAGTTTTTCGTGGTATTTTTTCTATAATCCTGTTTATTTCTGTGGTATCTGTTGTAATTTCTACTCTTTCAATTCTAATTTTATTTATTTGAGCCTCTCTTTTTGTCTTAGTGAGTCTGGCTAAGGGTTTGTCAAATTTTATCTTCTCAAAGAACCAGCTGTTAGTTTCATTGATCCTTGCTATTGTTTTTTTTAGTCTATTTCATTTATTTCTGCTGTAATTTTTATTATTTCCCTTTTTCTGATGTTGGGCCTTGTTTGTTCTTCTTTTTCTAGTTCTGTTAGGTGTGGTTTAAGATTACTTATTTGAGATTTTTCTTGTTTGTGGAGGTGGGCCTGTGTTGCTATAAATTTCCCCCTTAGAACTGCTTTTGCTGCATCCTGTAAGAGTTGGTATGTTGTGTTTTTTTTTTTATTTGTTTCCAGGTATTTTTTTATTTCTCCTTTGATTTGTTTATTGCTCCAGTGGTTGTTCAGTAGCGTGTTGTTTAGTCTCCACATATTTGTGACTTCCTCAGCTTTTTTGTTGTAGTTGATTTCTAGTTTCATAGCATTGTGGTCTAAAAAGATGCTTGATATGCTTTCAATTTTCTTAAATTTATTGAGTCTTGCTTTGTTTCCCAACATATTGTCTATCTTTGAAAGTGTTCCATGTGCACTTGAGAAGAATGTGTATTCTGCTCTTTATAGATGGAATGTTCTATATATACCTATTAAGTACATCTGGTCTAGTGTTTCATTTAAGGCCACTGTTTCCTTGTTGACTGTGTTTGGATGGTCTATCCATTGATGTAAGTGGGGTGTTAAGGTCCTGTACTGTTATTGTGTTTCTGTCAAATTCTCCCTTTAGGTCTGTTAATAGTTGCTATATATATATACTTGGATGTTCCTGTGTTAGGTGCATATATATACATAAGCGTCATGTCCTCTTGGTGGAATGTCCTTTTTATCGTTATATACGACTCGTCTTTGTTTCTTATCTTTTTTATTTTGAAGTCTTTTTTGTCTGATATAAGTATGGCAATACCTGCTTTCCTTTGCTTGCCATTTGCTTGGAGTATCATATTGCATCCCTTCACTCTGAGCCTATGTTTGTTTTTAGAGCTGAGATGTGTTTCCTGGAGGTAGCATATTGTTGGGTCTTGTTTTTTAATCCAGCCAGCCACTCTGTGTTGTTTGATTGGAGATTAAATCCATTTACATTTAGAGTGATTATTGGTATATGAAGGCTTAACATGGCCATTTTCTCTCTTGTTCTCTGGTTGTTCTGTTTCTGTTGTTCTTTTCCCTTGTATTTCAGACTGCCATTTCAGTTTGGTGGTTTTCTGTGATGGTTTTCTCAGTTTTCTTTTTATGTATGATTTGTGCCTCTGCTCTGATTTTTGGTTTAGTGGTTGCCATGACATTTGTATAAAAGACCTCATAGATGAGATAGTCCATTTTCTGATAGCCTCTTAATTTCCATTAGCTTAAGCAGCTTCCATCCCTTTCCTCTTCTGAGTTATTGTTGTTGCAAATTATTCTTTTTTGTGTTGTGGGTTTGTGACTGAATTGAAGTGTTTATAGTTATTTTTGATGCTTTCCTTCCCTTTATCTTTTTTGTTATAATTAAGTGTTTGCTGACCTATTCTGATAGAGAGCTGCAGTTTTCCGATTTTGTCTGTTTATCTCCTTGCTCAAAGCTTTGTAAACCTTTGCTTCTTTGTTTCAGGTAGGAGGGCTTCCTTCATCATTTTTTGTAAGGCAAGTCTTGTGGCGATGAATTTCCTCAGCTTTTGTTTATCTGGGCACGGTTTTATTTCTCCGTTGTATCTGAAGGATAATTTTGCTGGATAGAGTATTCTTTGCTGAAAGTTTTTGTCTTTCAGTATTTTGAATATATCATTCCATTCTCTCTCAGTTTGTAAGGTTTCTGCTGAGAAATCCGCTGAAAACCTGAGAGGGGTTCCTTTGTATGTTATTTTCTTCTGCCTTACTGACGTTAATAGTTTTTCTTTGTCATTGACTTTTGATAGTTTTAATATCATGTGCTTTGAAGAAGATCTTTTCGCATTGGTGTAATTAGGAGTTCTGTTGGCTTCATATACATGTAAGTCCAGTTCCTTTCTTAGGTTTGGAAAGTCTCAGCTGTTGTTTCTTTGAACAAGCTCTCTGGTGCTTTCTCCCTCTCTTCTCCTTCTGGAATAACTATAATCCTTATGTTACTTTTCCAAATTGAGTTGGATATTTCTCGAAGAATTTCTTCATTTTTTAAAAATCTGAGTTCTTTCTACTCTTCCATCTGAACATTTCTATATTTCTGTCTTCTAAGTCGCCAATTCTGTTCTCTATAATGTCTGCCTTATTTTTTTATGGTTTCTACATTATTTTTTATCTTGTTGATTGTGTGTGTTCTTCATATCCATAATTTCTCTATAGTTTTTTTTAAGGACTTCAATATTTTTGGTGAACTGTTCCTTCTGTTCGTTAATTTTATTCCTGAGCTCATTGAACTCAGGATTTTGGGATTTTCTTGTAACTTGTTGAGTTTCTTTATGACAACTATTTTGAGTTTTCTGTTTTTCACATTGTAAATTTCTGTGACTTCATGATTGGTTTGTGGAGACTTGTCAGTTTCCTTCTGTTGTGCAGTGTTACTGTAGTTCTTCATGGTGTTTGATGAATTGATCCTGTGCTGGTACATTTGTGGTAGTATCGGGTTGCAGATTCCACCTGCCACCACTGGTGGGGGCAGGAGCAGCGTTTTCTCGTCCTGCCCTATCTGCTGGTAGTTGTGCCAGTTCGGTTGCTCTGCATTCCCATGCGCTGGCTGCAGCCACTCGGTGGGTTGTGCTCCTGTGGGTGCAGCCTCTGTGATTGCCAGGTGGGTTGCAGCTGGGCACTGTGCTTGGCAGGTGGGTCATGCTAGCAAGGGCTGGTGCTGCACTCTTGGGCAGGTTAGCTGAGCTGTTGTGCTTCATGGTCGGGGCACCTTGGTACGGGTGGGGCCCCTGCAGAATGGTGGGTGCTCTCAAGAGCTGGGCTACCACTCAAAAAGCATTTGCGCCCAGGGCCGGGCTGCCCGCCGCCTCTGCTCATAGTCATGCCACCTGCTGTCTGAGGGTCTGCGACCTGGATTGCTGCCTCAGGAGAGGAGGAGGGTTCCACTCACCTAGTTCCACTGCTTCCTGGGGATCCAGTCCACCCGCTTTCAGGTGTATGGCTGCATGGATCCCTAAGGCATCCTGTTGTGTTGTGTAGGGAATCCTCTGTTAGTTAGTGAATGTCCATTTAGTTGTAATTTAGAGTGGAGGGACAAAGGGAACAACTCACTCTGTAATAATGCTGACATCACTTTTCCATCCTAGCCAGTTTTTTTTTTTTTTAGTGATAGTTAGATCTTTATTTAAAAATCTGATCTGGCAGCTTAGTGTTTTCCACCAACGTGGGGAGCAGAAACTTTTACTGGCTTCACAGTCTTTTGCTTAGGTGCTGCCTTTGTGGGAGCCTTAGCAGCAGCTGTTGCTTTTTAGATGCTTGCTTATTTAGCCTTTTTTGCTTCCTTGGCAGCCCTGATAGTTTGTTCTCGTTGAGCCTTTCTAATTTCAGGTTTCTGATTCCTGGCCATATCAGCAAGAGATGCACCAGTGATGGCCCTCTGGAATTTGACTGCATGGCAGGTTCTTTTCTTTTGAATTTCTTCCGACTGCCCCTTTTTGTGCTTCCTTCTGTAGAGGACAGTCCAGTTTATCTGCCGAGGATTCCTCTTGGAAAGGAATGCCGGCTCACATTTTGCGTTAAGAAATTAGAAAACCTTCCCGTCGATCCTGGCATGGCGCTGCATATGTCTGGGGTAGATCTTGTAGGTGCTATAGCTGCACAGCTCGACCTTCGTGACTGCAGCCGCTGGGGAGAAGGAACGATGGCGAAGAGCCATCTTAGCCGTTTTTAAGTGCACTGTTTAGTGGTATTAAGTACATTTGCGTTGTTGTGTAACCAACACCGCCATCCATCTCCAGAAGTTTTTATCTTACGAAACTGAAACTCTGTCCCCATTAAACAACTCCGCATTCCCCTCCCCCAACCCCTGGCACCCACCATCCTACTTTCTGTTTGTATGAATTTGATTACTCTAGTAATCGACTCATATGAGTGGAATCATATAGCACTTGTCCTCTTGTGACTGGCTTATTTCACTTAGTATAATGTTCTCAAGATTCATCTATATTGTAGCATGTGTCTGGATTTCTTTCCTCTTTAAGGTGGATACTGTTCCATTGTATGAGTAGACCACATTTTATTTATCCATTTATCCATTGGTGGACACTTAGGTTGCTTCTACCTTTTGACTGTTGTGAATAAGGCTGCCATGAACATGGATGTGCAAATGTCTCTGTGAGCCCTTGCTTTCAGTTCTTTTGGATATATACCCAGAAGTAGAATTGCCACACCAATCGTTGGATTTAGGGCCCATCCTAATCCAGTATGACATCATCTTAACTAGTTACATCTGCAGGGATCCTATTTTTAAATAAGGTCTTATTCTGAGGTTCTGGCAGAACTTTTTGGGGGACACTGTTTGTAGTATGATAAAAAACAAATATTTGGTCTTTGCTCCTGGTTCTTGAGCTCCTAAAACACTTTCAGTTTATTGTCTCTTATATGCTAATGAAATGACTTGTGAAGGGGATCCCAAATAGCTTCAGGATGGGGTCTGGTTGCCAGAAAAACCAGCTGCATGACTAATGGGTTAGAATTTTCAGCCTCAACCCCTACCTCCTGGGAGGTAGGAGGGGGACTGGAAATTGAGTTCAATCACCATTGGTCAGTGGTTTAACAGTCATGACTATGTATGAGACTTCCATAAAATCCCTAAATGAAGGGATTTGAATAGCTTCCCACATCCCTGTGCTGGGAGGGTGGCACACCCTGACAACGGGGACAAAGGCTTCCATACTTGGGACTCTTCCCAAGTTCACCTGATGTACCTGTTGATTTGGCTGTTCATTTTTTTTTTTTTTTTTTTTTGCTGGGGAAGATTTGCCTTGAGCTAACATCTGTTACCAGTCTTCCTCTTTTTTTTTTTTCCTGTGACCCGCCGCCACAGCATGGCCACTGACAGATGAGTGGTATGGGTCCATGCCTGGGAATCAAGCTGGGCTGCTGAAGTGGAGCGTGCTGAACTTTAACCACTAGGCTACTGGGGCTGGCCCTCTGGTTGTTCATTTTTATCCTTTATGATAAACTGTCATAGTACGTAGAGTGTTTTCCTGGGTTCTGTGAGTTGTTCAAGTGAATTATTGAACCTGGGGGTGGGGATTGTGGGGACCCTGAATAAAAACAAATCCTGAATTTGTAGTCGGCAGGTAGAAGTGTGGGCAGCTTGGGCATCCCATTTGCAGCTGGCAGGGGGCCAGTCTTATGGGACTGAGCCCTTAACTTGTGTGCTAACTGCAGATTATTAGGGTCAGAATTGAATGGAATTGTTCAATAGCCAGTTGGTGTCTGAGAATCAGAGACTGTTCAACCCAGTGCGGTCAGCAAGTCAGACTTTGTTTTAGTATTTCAGAAGATGAGTGGGTTGCACGAAGGCACATGCAACATTTTAAAAACCAAACTCATGACCTTCTCTAAATAAACCAGCATATGTAGCAGTCAGTTTACATCCGGATAACATCCCAGATTGGAAACACTGGTGTTTTTTTTGACTTCTCTTCCCAGGTCAGCGAGTCCACACGACTGGAGCTTCTAAACAGAGTTTCTGGTTTGTCCAGTATCTCCTTCTCCTCTCCGTCTTCACTGTGATCCTAGGCAGGATTTCTTTTTGCTATTGCTTGGTTTATAGTTCTTTGTTGTTCTTAACATTGTTTATCTTTTAGCAATTCATTCATTGCTTTTTGTTGGTGCTAGGTTAATCTTTCTAAACTGCAATCATGTTGCATATTAAGTATAGATTTCTCATGTTGATTCTTCAGTAATGCCCCAGATCTGCCTTTTCAGCCTTTTCTTTCCTGCTGTGTCTCTCTGTGAATGGTTGTTTCATACCAACCAAATGATTCTCTGTCTTCTGGGCTTGCGCAGCACTCTTCACCCTGTGCTGTTGTTTTACCTGTAGTCTTATCTGCTTGTCAAAAATCTAGTCATTGCTCAGTCTTCACCTCAGTTATTACCTAGTCTGTAACTTCTTTCCCCAGCCCCCCATCATGCTGTATGTATTTTTTTTTCCACATTTTTTTCCCCCTTTTTCTCCCCAAAGCCCTAGTAGTTAGTTGTATGTTATAGTTGCTCATCCTGCTAGTTGCTGTACGTAGGATGCCGCCGCAGCGTGGCCCAACAAGTGATGGGTCCGTGTGTGCCCGGGATCTGAACCTGGGCCACCAGCAGCAGAGCTCGCGCACTTAACTGCCAAGCCACGGGGCCGGCCCCTACTGTATGTATTTTTTTACTTGGAGATTACCTCCAAGATATGTCCTGAGTTGAAGAAATTTTTTACATTTGAATTTCAGTCATTTCATTGATTTAACTTCAGCTGCTTTTTCTGAAGATAAATTCAAATAATATGAAATTTCATACTTCATTAAAAATATCCTGTATCGTCCTGTTTTAAGTTTTGTCTGCACATTATGTGTTCAAATGTGTGTGTAGATAAACATTTGGAATGCTGGTCACTTAATGTTATGATTGTTATTTCTGATCAGAGAAATTTGGGGTGATTTTAATATCTTTGTACTTTTACATAGCTCAAGAAGTTTTTATAGTGAATGTATATTACTTTAGGAAGGACAATGAAATTTTATTCTAAGAAAGGAAGTAGTTTCTGTAAAAATGTAAGGAAGAATACAGAAGACAATCCATAATTAATTCCAACACAGAAATAATTACCACTAGCAGTTTGGCTTATATCCTTCTAGACACAGGTGCACACATGTATTTTATATGTAAAGTGGTCATATCATACTGTGTGATAGTGTGGGATTTTTTTTCTCCCACATTATATTATTGTGGACATTTTCCCATGTCAGGATGTAATAGCAACACTAATTATAATTCTTATTGCTGCCTAGTGTATATTTGCATGACTGTACTTTAATTTTGCCTCTCTGCTTTGTCTTCTTTTGTTGGGCATTTGGTTGATTTCTACTTTGTCCCTGTTGATAAAGCACTCCTTGACGAATATCCTTGAATATACTCTCTGTTCACTGAATGGTGAACAGCAGCCTTCCAAATCTTGGGAGTCCCCAAGACTATTTCAGAGTGTCTGTGAGGTCTGACTATTTTCATAATAGCACTGAGACCTGATTTGCCTTTTTTACTGTGCTGACATTTGCACCAACATTGTAAATGTAACGGTGGGTTAATCTTCTGGTGCCTTAGCATGATTTAAGGTAGCGGCCACAAAGCATTAGAAGTCAGGCAACACAGTAAAAAAAGAATGCCAGTTTTGTTAAGATCCTTGATGAAGCATAAAAAATTACTTTTATTCAATCTTGACCTTAGATTACATTTTGTGTGTGTGTGTGTGAGGAAGATCAGCCCTGAGCTAACATCCATGCTAATCCTCCTCTTTTTGCTGAGGAAGACTGGCTCTGAGCTAACATCTATTGCCAATCCTTCTCCTTTTTTTCCCCAAAGCCCCAGTAGATAGTTGTACGTCATAGTTGCACATCCTTCTAGTTGCTGTATGTGGGACGCGGCCTCAGCATGGCTGGAGAAGCAGTGCGTCGGTGCGCGCCCGGGATCCGAACCCCGGGCCGCCAGTAGTGGAGCGCGCGCACTTAACCGATAAGCCACCTGGCCGGCCCCTAGGTTACATTGTTAAAAAGTATTCTTTGTGACAAAATGGGAAGTATGCATAAAAGACTTTTGTTTCATACTGAAGTACCAGCAGTTGCCTCCAGGAAAAGTACTTGTCCAATTGAGTTGAGAGCTGAACTAGCTGGGGTTTTTTGTTTGTTTGTTCGTTTGTTTTTCATAGAACACCAGTTTTACTTGAAAGGACAACTGACAAAGTGTGGTTATTCAGACTTTAGTATTTGGCAGATGTTTTCTTGAAAATGAAGTGAGCCTGTCTCTTCAAGGAAAACAACTCACAGTATTTGTTGCCAATGATAAAATCCAAGCTTTTAAGCAAAAATTAGAATTTTGGAAAAGTTGTATTTGCTGTGGTGAGCTTGAAAACATCCCGATACTTGAAGACTTTTCTGATGAGATTGCTGGTGCTGTTGCCAAATGTGATTTTGATGTTGAATAATGAAATGTGTCAACATTTGGAAGAACTGTATTAATTCACTGAACCAGTGTTTTCAAAATGACCAATACATAATGTTACAAAATCACAAATGGTAAAAAATCCATTCATAGTGCGTGACACAACAGTGCGTTTCAACATAGGGAGAGCGTGACGTGTTCATTGCTAAGGCTTCAGATTCTGCATTGCAACTAACCTTTGAGAAACTGCAGCTTGTTGAATATTGGTTTAGTATCAAAGAAGAATATCTAAAATTGTCTGAAAGGGCTATTAAAGCACTCTTCACTTTTACAACTACATGTATATTTGGAGTAGGATTTCTTTTATGCACTTTAGTCTGAGCGATATAGTCATGCACTGCACAATGACGTTTCAGTCAGTGACGGACTGCATATACTACGGTGCTCCCGTGGGATTAGTACCACGTAGCCTGGGTGTGTGGTAGGCTGTACCATCTAGATTTGTGTAAGTACACTATCGTGTGCAAGCAGGACGACATTGCCTGATGACGCATTTCTCAGAACATACCCCCGTCATTAAGCGACACATGACTCTATTGCAAGAGATTGAACGCAGAAGCAGATGTAAAAATTCAGCTGTCTTCTACACAGTCAGATGTTAAAGAGTTTTGCAAAACTGTGAAAAATATCTTTCTCTTTTTTGAAAATGCAGTTTTTGTTAAAAATGTCACATTAACATGTAATGGGTTTACTGTTTCTTTTACATGAATTAATGAATCAAATATTTTAAAATGCCTTGGTTTTAATTTCTAATATAGTAAATGTTGAAAGACGTAACCCATGTACATTTTTAATGCATTTTACCCTGTCTTTAAAATCATAGTCAGCTGGGTTTGCACCTGCCATCCCTCTCCTCATTTTCCATCTTTACCCTCCTGCTCTATTTTTTCCAATAAAGACCTTAAGTTAGATTCTGTCCATCTAGCTATCTATTTGTTTATTGGTGTTATTGTTTGTCTCTTCCTTAGATTGCAACCTACAAAAGGGTAGAGATTTTTGTTGTCTTGTCACCCTTGTATGCCAGGTGTTTAAAACAATGCCTGGCATAGATTAGGTGCTCAAGAAATAGTTGTTGCGTGAATGAAGGATACAGGTTTCATGACCTCAGTTTTATTTGGAGTTTCTGCTTAACTTGCACTTCCTTATTTTGGAATGATTTCATAGCCAGTTTCCTTGGATGTTTTATGAGGGTCTCTCCTTTGGAGAAGTATTTATTTTAGTTATTTTTGCATGATCCTGGCTTCTGATTTTGACTTTTGTGGATTTAACTCACTCCAGGAAGTTCTTTTGTAGCAAGATGGCGGTTAAGTTTTCTTCTGGAGTGTCTGCTGTGATGGATAGTGGTCGACTAGGGCAGGGATTCCCAACCCTAGCTGTCTATCAGAATTACTGGGAAGCTTTAAAAAACAAAAAAGAGAGCCCACCGAATCTGATTCAGAGTGGGGCCAAGGACTATAATTTTTAACAAGGTTTCTAGGTGATCATTATTAGCTAGCCTTGGCATAAGGATTTTCTGGCCTTAGCAGAACTGGGTTCTATAATTAATTAGTAATATCTGCCAAGGGTGATTGTGACTCAGTATTAATTCCTTCACTGTGTACTAATGTGGAAAAAGCCATGAGCAAAACTTTTTGCCTATAAAATGTTGGGACTTTGTTCATGTTTCCATAGATAGGGAATGCTGCTTGTTTTCATGAAGTATACAATCTGATGGGGTAAGGAAAGCTAACACAGAGAGACCCTTTAGAAAATAAGTGTCAAGTATGTGGCATTGACTGAAAGTGGAGCAGGAGGTAGAAGAGAAGGCGTTAGAAATGGGTGTTTCGGTTCTGCTTCTTTTTCTTAAAAATCATAACTTGGCTGCTTGTGACATCGGCCCACAGGCATATTTTGTTTGATCTGCAGACTTTTTTAAGGAAAAACTTGAATTAGTTGCTTACATTTAACAATTAGGAAAAAATACATATTTCTGTCTTTCCTTGAAAGTTGGAAGCTGCCCTCACTGGGTCTGCATTCTCTGTAATGTGGACTAACACCCCTGTCTATAAACAAGGTAAAAGCCTGCTGATTTGACATATTCTCACCCAGCCTGCTTAGCTCATTTATATTCCCTGCCTAGTTCCTGTAGGCATTTGAGTTTGTCATCTCTGACCAAAGTTTTTCTTAATACATTATCTTTTTTAAAAAGAGCTTTTTTAAAGTATAATTGACATACAGGAAATTGGAAATTGCATATCTTTGAAACACGCACTTTGATAAGTTTGGATACGTGTATACACCTGTGAAACCACAACCGCAGTCAGTGTAGTGAATGTGTCATCATCTTCAAAAGTGTCCTCACGTCCTTTGTAATTCCTGCCTCTTGCTCCTGCCTGCCCTGCTGTCCCTGTGCAAATGCTGATTCTGTTACTGTTGCATGTCTACAGTTTTATGAAAAGGAATCTGAGAATATGTGCTCTTTTTTTTGTCTGGCTTCTCTCACTAAGCATAATTATTTGGAAGTCATCCATGTTGTTGAGTGTATCAATATTTCATTGTCTTTTATTGCTGAGTAGAGTTGCATTTATGGATATTTTACAATTTGTTTATCTGTTTGCCTGTTGATAAACATTTGAGTTCTTTCCAGTTTTTGGCTTCTACCAGAAGTGTAGCTGTGAACATTTGTGTACAAGCCTTTTCATGGACTTAAGTTTCCTTTTCTCTTGGGTAGTAACATAGGAGTGGAATGGCTGGGTCATATGTTAGGTGTATGTTTAACTTTTTTTTTGGTGAGGAAGATTGGCCCTGAGCTAACGTCTGTTGCCAGTCTTCCTCTTTTTGCTTGAGGAAGATTGTCCCTGAGCTAACATCTCTACCAGTGTTCCTTGTTCCTCCACCTTGTATATGGGACGCTGCCACAGCATGGTTTCATTTAGTTCTTTGAATGCATTTATAATGGCCAGTTCATCTTTTTCTTTTAAATCTGACATCTGGTCCTCTCACAGGCAGTTTCTGTTACTTGCTTTTTTTCCCCATGGGTTATGGGTTATATTTTCCTGTTTCTTTGCATGTCTTGTAATTTCTTGTTGGAAATGGACATTTTAGATAATATATTGTGTCAACTCTGGGTGCTGGTCTCCCTTCTTCCCTACCCCTGGGCTTATTATTGTTATTTGGTTGTTTACTTGTTTGGTGACTGACTAGTTTGTTTAAGTGAAGTCTGTTCTCATCTCCCACCCGACTCTGGGCAGTGTGAAGCTTCTGATGTCACTGCTGAGGGGCCACAGAGACCCTTTGTCATGCCCGCAGTCACCTTGGGATTGTGGTGGTTTGGCAAGGCTCTTTCTGACTATCTCTTTATCCAGCCACACCTTTGACAATGCCCTGGGACATGATTTGCTTTACAGAGGGATCCAATCAAATTCAGGCCTCATTGATTGGATGGTGTCTGAGGTCAGGGTTTGAGACCTGTTCTAACCCGAGTTAGGGCCCTTCCTACCTGTCTTGCCATTTCTCTTTGGCATACTAGGCAGCCTACAGTTCAGTTTTTAGCTCCAGTGACTTTTATCATTCTCCTTCCAATGATCCCTCTCCAAAACCCTCACTGTGAGAGCACCTTTTGACTAGACCTTTTTTGCACTCTGTTCTAAATGGTCAGTTCCTCTCAGAGAGTTTTGGAGCTTTTCTAATGCTTGCTGTTCTAATGCTTGCTTTTCCCCTTGGGCAAACTCTCAAAGCCACAGCTCCTGTGCTGTGGGTGGGGACAGCGGTGTACTTGTCTCTGAGTGACACTCACTTTAGGAGCTGAGTGCCTGGGTGGTGGAGGTGGGGGCAGTTAACGCAAGGTCTTCTTGGCTTACTTCTCTTGGTGTGAAATCTCCACCCCATGAGCTGGGGCAGGGGCAATCTGGGCCCCAGTAGTGTCTGTCCCACAAGTGGAGCCTGAATGGAAAAAGGGAGCCCCCACCTATCACTTGTACTCACCCAGAACTTACCCTCAGCACTGGGCAGGTGGCACAGGATGAGGAACGCAGAGGTCTGTTTTCTGGGCTTCACCAATCTGGAGTGGAGTTGATGCCCCACTGAGCTGGGAGCTGGGAGGAGAGAGTGATTTCAGATTCAAAAACCACAGGTTCTTGCAGCTGTTCTTAACAAATCTGAGTAGATTTCTTGAATAAGTGTTTTTTATTTGATGTATGCCTTTAGAATTGATTCCAGAGACTTTAAATAGTCATTTTATTAAAAATAATTTTCACAGGGAGTGGGTTGATGGAGCTCTTCATGCTGTCATGCTGGAAGTAGAACTCCTGAAGGATACTAATTCTTTAATATCTTTGGTTCTTGGTTTTTTTTTTTTTTTTAAGGCACGTACTCTGTTTGGTATAGTGCATGGTAAGAGTTGATGTATTACTTTGTTAGAACTTTGTTGGTTAATTTCTAGCCCCAGGCTTAAAAAATTCCTGGGGCTTTATTATCTGGCTCCCCTAGGTAGACTCTCTGGGGAGGTTATCTGTCTGCTGCTGCTTCTCAAGCCTCTGCTTGCAAGTGTATCTAAGATGAAAAACTGTAATTCCAATTGTTTGACCTTCCTAATAATAAAAATAGATTAAAAGATGAGATATGAGATGGGCTGTGTGTGCGAAATATACACTTAGTATGGAAAAAATGTAAAATACCTTATTATTTTTTGTATTGATTACATGCTATAATGATATTTTGGATATACTGGGTTAAATAAAATATGTTGTTAAAATTTCACCTATTAAAGTTCCATCTGTTTCTTTTTACTTTTTAAATGTGGCTACTAGAAAATTAAAAAATATACATGTGGTTTATGTTATATATCTGTTGTTTAGCAAGTCTCTGTAAAAAAATTCTTCTTTTAAATAGCGTCTTTGTTTTCCATGATTAATTTGGAAAAATGTAAAGAATACAAGAAGTATTATAAAAATCTCTTTAACTTTTAGCAAATCAGCAGTTTTTTCCTTTTATGTAGTTGTAGTAAAAATATGTACTCAAAAACCCAAGAAAATATTTTACTAAAATTTAAGATTTTTTTTTATTTTTTTATGTTTTCCCCCCCCAAAGCCCCAGTAGATAGTTGTATGTCATAGCTGCACATCCTTCCAGTTGCTGTATGTGGGACACGGCCTCAGCATGGCCGGAGAAGCGGTGCGTCGGTGCGCGCCTGGGATCCGAACCCGGGCCACCAGCAGCGAAGCGCGCGCACTTAACCGCCAAGCCACGGTGCCGGCCCTAAAATTTAAGATTTTTAAAACACTCTGTTCTGTTAGTGATTTTACATGCCTAATAATGTTCAATAAATTGATTTTCTTTGGATAGCTTCGTACCTTAAAAATTTTTGATTATTGAAAATAGCTAAAGCATTTATAATAGTTGTGTATGGAACTTTTGTATTTTAAAATGTCATATCAACAATCCTTAAAAGAAACAAGTTGTTTTGGTATTTGAATATCTGTTTGTGTCTGTTTCAATTTAGTAAGACTGACTTTTATGGCCTCTCCCTCACAGATGACGACTTTGACCAGTTTGATAAGCCTGGTGCAGAGCGGTCCTGGAGAAGGAGAGCTGCAGATGAGGATTGGGACAGGTATGGAAACACCTGGTTATGGGTCAGGGTTCATGCTAATTTATCTTATTCTACCCCTTGGCTATGCAGAGATCTTGATGGAAAACGATGTGTGGGCTACCTGATGCTCTTTCCCAAGTGGGCCTGTCCCTGCTGGGCTGAAGTGAGGGCAAGGGTGGGTGCTGCAGGTCAAAGGCTTTCTGGGCTCCTATTCCAAGCCTGGATAGTCTACACAGCTGCTAGCAGGACACTTGTCATCTTGCCTCACTCTGTGTTTTTATACAGTGATGATATTGACTTGGTGGACACCAGAGCTATTGTTGGAGTAGTTGTATGCCCGAGTGCCTTTTGCTCCACGTCCTACCCAATATTTGGCCAGACTTTAAAATTTTTGCCGTTTTAATATGTGTAAAATGGTATCTCACCATAATTTAAATTTGCATTTCTCTGATTACTAGTGAAGATGAAAATATCTGTTTAGGAACACACACACACACACACATAAAGTATAAAGAAAGTCCACAGTAATGATAGGTGTCAACTCAGTGTAGTGATGACTTCCGGTGAGGAGCTCGAGTAGAGCTTAGAGGGATGTGTACTGGGAGGAGGACACAGGGGGCTTCATCTGGGTAGTAGAGTTCTCAAATGATGGTTATTCTCTACACATTTCTTACTATCTTAAATACTGTGTTGAAAATGTAAAAATGACCTTGGAGTTGAGGTCAGAAAGTTTAATAATAAAGGTAAATAGATGGGAATAAAGAACAATGGTCTACAGCTGTAAAAAGAATACCTCACTGCTGTCTGAAAACTGTGATGTCCCGGAAGTTTTACATAATACCCTACATTCAAAACTCTGTAATTTTTGTAGCCTACATAAAGTTGATTACTCTTCGGTGATTCTTAGGCAGTCTATAAAAAAATTACTTAGAGCTTAGAACAAAGTCTCCTATAAAAGAAATGGTCCTTTCGGAAAGTATTGATAACTACTTTTGTTTAAAAGACTAGGATGGGGAGCTGAATAAAATATAAAGTATATTTTAGTACTTAATTCATCATTTGGATTTTCTCTTCTGTTGGTTGTCTGTTCATATCTATGTGTGTTTTTCTTTTCTATATTGATTTGAGGGATTCTTTATACTTTCTGAAATTTATTTTTTGTGCTTGAAGATATCTCTGCCCAGTCTGTGGCATGTGTTCCCTTTAACAATAGACTTTAAGTAGATTTTTATAAATAATATAGTCAGACTTATAATCTTTTCCTGTGTGGCTTTTATTTTTTTATTAAAATATGAAAAAAATGTATTTGGAAATCATTTTCAGACTTATAGGAAAGTTGCAAGAATGACAAAAACTCTTACGTGCCCTTCTCAGACTCACAGTTGCTTTTTGTCATATTTCTTTTATCGTTCTCTCATTATTCACACACTCACACACATAAAATTTTTCTTTCCTGCACCATTTGACAATAGTTTGCAGGCATCGTGCCAGTTTACTTCTAAATGCCTCGGTGTGTATTTTTCATTGTGTATCCCAAGAACTGGAACATTCATTTGCATAATCACTGTATAAGTTTCAAAATGAGGAAGTTTAACAAACATGTAATTCTATTTTTTAATCTACAGTGGTGTAGGGAAGGAAGAGAATTCCTCTACCCTCTAGGTCCTTTTGGCTGGGCTGTGAATTAAATTCACATGAGACAGTAACAGGAGAAAATCAAAGAAAGCTTTATAACATGTATATGTGGGAGAAACCCAGGAAAACTGAGCAACTCACCAGAATGGCTGAAGCTGCGTTTAAATATCATCTTCAGCTGAAGACAAAGGAGGATGTTGGGGGTAGTAGTTTGGGACTTCAAAGGGGAGCAAGGCAGCTCACCTGGAAATGGAAAAGCAAATGTTTAGTAGATAAGAATGGGCTCAGCAAGGACCCTCACAATCTGCCCAGAGTTATCTATGGTGACAGCCTGTCCTGGGTACAGGCCTGTTGTCTTAAATTCTTTTAGGCAGTTAGGGAGAAGGTCAAAGTTTCTTTCAGTTTTTTGTTCTGTGAAGGCAAGGAGACACATTTTGGGGTGGCCAATTTTGATCCGCCGCGGTGGTTGTTCAAGTTTTGTCAATTGTCCCAATAATGTCCTTTATAGCCAAAAATGAGTTTCGTATTTTCTGGTCTAGGATTCAGTTCAGTGTCACACGTGGCATTTTTTCCTCTCTATTTCTTCATCTGGAAGAATTCTCTAGCCTTTGTGTTTTATGACTGACGTTTGTGAAGAGGACAGGCTGTTGTTTTGTAGATTAGCCCTCATTATGGGTTCTCTGGTGTTTCCTCAGGACTAGATTCAGGTTGTGCGTTTGGGCGGGAATGCTCTGTGGAGACATTGTGGCCTTCCTGAGGGTATCATTTCAGGAGGCAGGTGATGTTGGTCAGGGTGCTTTCTGCTTTTAATCCTTAAGAAATTGTTCCCTATCCTTTATTCTGGTATGTCCTGTGTGTTCTTATGAAAGTGTTAAAGTGTTTTTTGGTTTCTTTTTTTTTTACAGTTAGATGTATAATCTGTGTGAAGTTGATTAAGTTGAGTGATTTTTAACTTACTGAGAATTTCAAGCATATGTGAAAGAATAGTACAGTGCACCCAGTGTACCATCATTCAGCTTCAGTTATCAGTACATAGCCAATCATGTTTTACTTATAATCTCTGCAGTTTTCTTCAAATCACAGGCATCATTTTGTCTGAAAATATTTTAGATTGTATCTCTCTAAAATCTAAAGGATTTACAGGTGTAGCCACAATAGACTTATCTCGAAAAGAAATCCCTTCAAATTGATGTCTTGTTAGTGTTCCCATTTCCGTGATGGTCTCACAGATATATTAGTATATCACACACACAGTGTGGAGATGTGTCTGGGTGCTCTTTTATACTTTGAACTGCAGAGTAAATGAGAGCCATATATTGTAATTGATTGGTATGTCTTTTAAGTATTGTTTCATCTATAGGTTCTCCCCACATCTTTTTTTAGTTCCCTGCAGTTTTTGTTGAAGAAACAAGGTGGTTTGTCTTGTAGAATTTTTTCTGATTGCATCCCCTGAAGTGTTTTTAGTATGTTCTTTCATCTCTTGCATTTTCCGTAGATTAACAGTTAGATCTAGAGGTTGACCAGATTCAGGTTTGAATTTGGGCAGGATTAGGGGGCTCTGACATAGGTGGTGGTGTGTGTACCTCTGTGAGGAGCTACACAGTGTCTAGTTTACTTCTTTTTGTGATGTTATCAGCTGTTGGATGATCTAAGTGGTGATATTCTAATTCTGTCATTCCTTCTTTTTCTGTTAGCTGTGATACTTGTGTAAACGACTTGGTTCCTCTGAGGTACAGAATAAGTGCTTGATTCTTTACTTTTATTTACCAGTTTTCAAAATAATGGATCAGTTTCTTAGCATCCTCCAGAGGTGAGTTTTGTTTTTGAACCATTTTGGCCTCATAGATTTAAATATTGCATGTGTTTTTTAATCCATTGTAGTTGTTATTCTTATTGATGTTCGAATTGCCCCAATATTTGTTCAGTAGGAATTTATTCCGATTGTCGTGACATTAGTTGGCTTTCTGCTGTGATGCATTGAGTTTTGGTTATGGTCTGAGACAAGGTTCTAGTTTTTCTTGTTTTTCCTGGTGTGAATAGCACTCATCCCAGCGTTGCTTATGAACAAGCTCCTCCTTTCTTCACTCATCTTCAATGCATGTTTGCATATGAATCATGTGTATTTCTTTTTTTTTTTCCTTCTGTATCATATGTATTTCTTTATTTGATATTTTTAAAGCAAAAAACAGCCTCTTATGTCTACTGGATAATAAGGGGAGAAATTTGCAAGTTAAGTAGAGGAGCGAGTTGGAAATTGTTATGCACAGCTCTTGCTAGCATGTTGCGTTAATGGTGCATTTGGAAGAACATGATGTCATTGCTGAACCAACACCTCAAGTTTTTAAGTTTTTTTGAAAGATAAGTATGTATTAGTCTATATCCAGGCAGGAAAGAGACAAAAGGTTTTACTGAAAATCATCTCATGGCAGGGTTAAAGAAGCAGTAAGAGTTGGTGCGGCTTCCAGATGGTAGCAGAGGTCTGAAGGGGAACAGTGGTGTCCTAGAGCCCAGGGAGAGCTGCAGGTGGGAACTGGCATTACTGGAGCTGTGCAGGTGTAAGAGAGGGGGCGGTCTCTCCTCCTGCTTGCTTTGTGACATTCTGTTGGGGCCTCCCATGGGCTGAGCCTGTCCCGAAGCAAAGGCCAGGAGAGCTGGTGGGAACCTTTCCCAGAGACACTTTCCAGGGCCCCGAGCCGGCAGAGACCGGAGGGGCCGCATGGAGGCGGGGAAGGCCCACAGAGACGATGGACTCAAGTGCAGTGTTCGTTGTCACTTACATTTCTGACTTTGAAAGACTGTGGCCATGTGGCTGACAACAAAATTCTTGTTTCCTGAGAAAGCCTTTCAGTATACTTCTGTTTATCAGTAAAAATATACTTACTTTCAAAGAGCTGATTGTCCCTAATCTTTGGTAAGAAATACCTGCCAAAGAGGTTGTTCTTACTTAGTGATTATTGGTGAAATCTTTAGGGAGTTCTGCAGTTGAATGCAGGAAACCTCTTCGTCATTGTGGTGCTTCTTTCATTTCCTAACACTGTTACCATTGTTGTCAGGGAGCATTCATAGTCACCTCTCTGAAAAGACTCGATGTGGGCCAGTCACTTCCATTAATTCATTGTTGTTTTTGGCGATGGTGTAATTTTGGTAGTGTTCTATATTTTATAAATTTCTTCCCTTTGTTTATATCTTTTGTAAGGATCCAGCTTTTTGATGACAATAGAGAATCATATGTTTAGTGTTTGTGAAGTGTGTGCAGAGTAGTTAGGATTTGGGCTCTGGAGCCAGACCAGCTCAGTCTCCTACCGGTTTTGCTACTTCTAGCTGGGTGACCTTGGGCCAATTATGTAACATCTCAGTGTCTCTGTTTTCACATTTGAAAAATGGGGGATGATGTAAGTATCTACCAGATGAGATGCTTATGTCAACGAAAAAGCTAATACAGGTAAAATGCTTAGAACGGTTCCTGGCACGTAGTGTAGTGACTGGATGTTTGCAATTTCCCGAGCTGCAATTTATGCTAGTTGTAGTCATATGGACTTAATCCTTCTGTCTCCCATCCTGCTTTCTTCTTTTGTGTTGTTGCCTTGGCTAGTCATGGAAACAGCTATTCTCCATCTCTATACACTTCGCTCATTTATAACTGATATGGTTTTCAGTTATCTTCTTTTAAAAATGTTTTTGTTTAGAAGAAATAGGTAGTCATCTAAGACAGGTTTCTTATTTCCATATACTTGTCTTTTCACCAAAAAACTAATATCTGTACCAAAAGGTACAGATATTTTCTGAATTTTTGCTTGTATAATTACCAACACCTGTTCGTATTATAGTTTTAAATGAGTTCTTCTCAGTTAGCGTCCACTGGGCAAATGGGATTACCTTCCATTTTCAGTCACTTAGAGTGATGGTCTGGAGAGGTGCTTGTCTTGAAAGGGCTGCTTCTATTTTTTGGTCATCTGGAATCAAATTCTCAAATGCGGTTATTGTAAATATTGTGACTAAATAGCAGTTCTTTCCTCACCCATGGAGGGTGATTGAACGCTGAAGATACCAAAATTGTATTTGAAAGATGATTATATGGTTTATGATTGAAAATGTTAGGAGTTATATGTTATTCTCTAATAACTGTCTTACTCATGTAGGTCTGTGAAAGATTTTTTTTCTCGAGCTAAGTTTTTTGTCTTGGATCTGTCACTGCTGTGTGACCTTGGGCAAATTATTTAATCACTTATTCTTATTCTCTGTATCTATAAAATGAGGGTATAAGATTTGTGCAGGGTAACTTAAAAAAACAAAAAAGATATTCAGTGCATGAATGAAATGATTTGTTGAATTGTTTCTAGTTCTCAAAGGTATTATATAGAAACACATTTCTGTTATAACTTCATATGTGCATTTCTGGATATCCTGGTATTCTGCAAAGTAGTATACTAAAGGTAAACATGGTTTTAGGGTAAAATAGTGCTCGAAACCTATAGAACCTAGAAATTTATCACCAGGGCCCCTATAAAGAGTAACAATCCTAATAAGAATATTGGTGTAGTTAAACTGCACTGGCATTTGCACCTAGAATTATAGTCTAGTTGTGTTTCTTCCTTCTAGATGTTGGTCCTTAAAGACATTTACTTTTAAGAGATTGGTTTCTTCAGCACTAAGAACATAATTTAGTGGTAGCCATCTTCAACAATCAAAAAATAATAATAAAAAATGCATACACATCTTCAGCTTTCTGAGCTGCTGAGGGTTTTTGTTTTAGTTGTGAAAAAACCTGCTCCTGATCGTTTCAGAACATAAACGTGCCGACAGAACTGCAGTTGACTGAGGACCTGTGCTTTATACAGAGATAACCCGTAGTTATTATGATTCACTTGTGTGTCCTCATCAGCACTGATTTTTCATTTTTTAATTTTTTCAGTTTTTGCAGTTTGATGAGTGTCAAACGTTCTCTCACTGGCTTTGGTTTTTAATTTTCCTGGTTAATGATATTGGGCATCTTTTCCTATTTCATCATGCATTTTTAAAGGTAGGAGAAAGCATCACTATTACTTATTGTAGTTTTGTCTTTTACTGACTACTGAACAGGTCCAAAGAAATTAAGGTAAAATTAATTTACATTGAGGTAAAAAACTAAGATTAGAAATCTGGTGAGAGCCACTTCCTATAGCAAAGCCTCCCATACTTAATGTTTGGTATGTTTCCATTAAGTATATTTCCCATACTTAATGTAATGTTTGGTAATGTTTAATACCACAAGTTTCCTATGTATTTGAAATTACGTTTTCATTATTAATAAAAACAAAGGAAAGTATTACAAACTTAACGTGAAAGGACGCAAACCCTGAAGTCCTGTATAAATTTCCCAGTGATCTACAAACTTTCTAGCGTAATAGGAGTAATACATTGGCCTGTCTCTCTTTCTCCCCAGTGAACTTGAAGATGATTTACTTGGAGAAGATTTACTATCTGGCAAAAAGGTAAGAAATATAGGTCTTCTTGAAACTAAATGATGCTTGTTTAATTGCACTTAAAATATAGGAATACATCTTATGCATGGGATGTGTTACTGGAAAGTTGGGTATAGATTAAAATTTTGTGAAATGAATTATTATTTTTTATTTATTTTTTTAATTGATGTTTTAATAGTTTTTAACATTGTGAAATTTTGGGTTGTACATTTTTGTTTGTCCATCACCATATATATGTGTCCCTTCACCCCTTGTGCCCACCCCCCACCCCCATTGCCCCTGGTAACCACAATACAGTTTTCTCTGTTGGTTTATATTCCACATAAGAGTGAGATCATACAGTGTTTGTCTCTCTCTTTCTGGCTTTACTTCACTTAACATAATACCCTCCAGGCCCATCCATGTTGTTGCAAATGGGGCGATTTTGTCTTTTTTTATGGCTGAACAGTATTCCATTGTATATATATATACCACATTTTCTTGATCCAATCGTCAGTTGAGGGGCACTTAGGTGGCTTTCACTTCTTGGCTATAGTGAATAATGCTGCAATGAACATAGGGGTTCATAAGCCTCTTTGGATTGTTGATTTCATGTTCGTTGGATAGATTCCCAGTAGTGGGATAGCTGGATCATAGGGCATCTCTATTTTTAATTCTTTGAGGAATCTCCATACCGTTTTCCATAGAGGCTGCACTAGTTTGCATTCCCACCAGCTGTGTATGAGGGTTCCTGTTTCTCCACATCCTTTCCAACATTTGTTGTTGTTTGTCTTGGTGATTGTATCCATTCTAATAGGCGTGAGGTGATATCTTAGTGTTGTTTTGCTTTGCATTTCCCTGATGATTAGTGATGTTGAACATCTTTTCATGTGCCTATTGGCCATTTGTATATCTTCTTTGGAGAAGTGTCTGTTCATTTCCTCTGCCCACTTTTTGATCGGGTTGTTTGTTTTTTTGTTGTTCAGTTGTGTGAGTTCTTTATATATTACGGAGATCAACCCCTTGTCAGATGTATGTTTTGCAAATATTCTCTCCCAGCTGGTGGGTTCTCTGTTCATCTTGATTCTGGTTTCGTTTCTCTTGTAGAAGCTCTTTAATCTGATAAAGTCCCACTTGTTTATTTTTTCTTTAAGTTTCCCTAGTCTGGGTAGGCATGTCATCTGAAAAGATTCCTTTATGACCAATGTCAAATAGTGTGTTGCCTATATTTTCTTCTGTGAGTTTTATAGTTTCAGGTCTCACCTTCAGGTCTTTGATCCATTTTGAGTTGATTTTTGTGAATGGGGATAGCAGATAGTCCACTTTCATTCTTTTGCATGTGGCTGTCCAGTTTTCCTAACACCATTTATTGAAGAGACTTTCCTTTCTCCATTGTATGTTCTTAGCTCCTTTGTCGAAAATTAGCTCTCCATATATGTGTGTTTTTATTTCTGGGCTTTGAGTTCTGTTCCATTGATCTGTGTGTCTGTTTTTGTACCAGTACCATGCTGTTTTTGATTACTATTGCTTTGTAGTATGTTTTGAAGTCAGGGATTGTGATGCCTCCTACTTTGTTCTTTTTTCTTAGGATTGCTTTAGCTATTTGGGGTCTTTTGTTGCCCCATATGAATTTTAGTATTATTTTTTCTGTTTCTGTGAAGAATGTGATTGGGATTGCCTTGAATCTGTAGATTCCTTTAGGTAATATAGACGTTTTAACTATGTTTATTTTTCCAATCCATATGCATGGGATGTCTTTCCATTTCTTTATGTCATCATCGATTTCTTTCAATAATGTCTTGTAGTTTTCATTGTATAGGTCTTTCACCTCCTTGGTAAGATTTATTCCTAGATATTTTATTCTTTTTGATGCAATTGTGAATGGTATTATCTTTTTGAGCTCTCTTTCTGTTAGTTCGTTATTAGCATACAGAAATGCAACTGATTTTTGTAGATTGATTTTGTACCCTGCGACTTTGCTGTAGTTGTTGATTATTTCTAATAGTTTTCCCATGGATTCTTTAGGGTTTTCTATATATAAAATCATGTCATCTGCAAATAGTGAGAGTTTCACTTCTTCGTTACCCATTTGGATTCCTTTTATTCCTTCTTCTTGCCTAATTGCTCTGGCCAAAACCTCCAGTACTATGTTGAACCTCCAGTGGTGACAGTGGGCAGCCGTGCCTCCTTCCTATTCTCAGAGGAATGGCTTTCAGTCTTTCCCCACGAGTATGATGTTGGCTGTGGGCTTGTCATAAATAGCCTTTATTGTGTTGAGGTACTTTCCTTCTATTCCCATTTTGTTGAGAGTTTTTATCATAAATGGATGTTGTATCTTGTCAAATGCCTTCCCTGCGTCTATTGAGATGACCATGTGGTTTTTATTTGTTTTGTTGATGTGGTGTATCACGTTGATTGATTTGCAGATGTTGAACCATCCCTGTGTCCCTGGTATAAATCCCACTTGATCATGATGTATGATCTTTTTAATATATTGCTGTATTCGGTTTGCCAATATTTTTTTGAGGATTTTTGCATCTATGTTCATCAGCGATATTGGCCTGTAATTTTCCTTCTTTGTATTGTCTTTGTCTGGCTTTGGCATCAGGGTGATGTTGGCCTTGGAGAATGATTTAGGAAGTGTTCCATCTTCCTCTATTTTTTGGAATAGTTTGAGAAGGATGGGTATTAAATGTTCTTTGAATGTTTGGTAAAATTCACTGGAGAAGCTATCTGGTCCTGGACTTCTATTTTGGGAGCTTTTTGATTATTGTTTCAATCTCTTTACTTCTGATTGGTCTATTCAGATTCTGCATTTCTTCTTGGTTCAGTTTTGGGAGGTTGTATGAGTCTAAGAATTTATCCATTTCTTCTAGATTGTCCAATTTGTTGGCATATAATTTCTCATAGTATTCTCTTATAATCCTCTGTATTTCTGTGGTATCCATTGTAATTTCTCCTCTTTCATTTCTAATTTTATTTACTTGAGCCTTTTCTCTTTTTTTCTTAGAAAGCCTGGCTAAGGGTTTGTCGATTTTGTTTATCTTCTCAAAGAACCATCTCTTTGTTTCATTAATCCTTTCTACTCTTTTTTTGGTCTCAATTTCATTTATTTCTGCTCTGATTTTTATTATTTCTCTCCTTCTGCTGACTTTGGGCTTTGTTTGTTCTTCTTTTTCTAGTTCTGTTAGGTGTAATTTGAGGTTGCTTATTTGGACTTTTTCTTGTTTGTTAAGGTGGGCTTGTATCGCTATGAGTTTCCCTCTCAGGACCGCTTTTGCTGCATCCCATATGGTTTGGTATGGCATATTTTCATTTTCGTTTGTTTCCAGGTAGTTTTTGATTTCTCCTTTCATTTCATCAATGATCCATTGGTTGTTCAGTAGCATGTTGTTTAATCTCCACATTTTTGTCACTTTCCCAGTTTTTGTTTCGTGGTTGATTTCCAGTTTCATAGCATTATGGTCTGAAAAGATGCTTGTCATGATTTCAATCTTCTTAAATTTACTGAGGCTTGCTTTGTTTCCCAACGTATGGTCTATCCTTGAGAATGTTCCATGCGTGCTTGAGAAGAATGTGTAGTCAGCTGTTTTTGGATGGAGCGCTCTGTATATGTCTACTAGGTCCATCTCGTCCAGTTTTTCATTTAAGTCTACTATTTCTTTATTGACTTTTTGTCTGGGTGATCTATCCATTGATGTAAGTGGGATATTAAGATCCCCTACTATTATTGTGTTGTTGTTAATGTCTCCTTTTAGGTTTGTTAATAGTTGCTTTATGTACATTGGTGCTCTTATGTTGGGTGCATATATATTTATAAGTGATATGTCTTCTTGGTGGAGTGTCCCTTTTATCATTATATATTTCCCTTCTTTGTCCTTCTTAACCTGTTTTATCTTGAAGTCTGCTTTGCTGATATGAGTATGGCAACACCTGCTTTCTTTTGTTTGCTATTAGCTTGGAGTATTGTCTTCCATCCTTTCACTCTGAGCCTGTTTGTCTTTAGAGCTGAGATGTGTTTCCTTGAGGCAGCATATTGTTGGGTCTTGCTTTTTAATCCATCCTGCCAGTCTGTATCTTTTGATTGGAGAGTTCAATCTGTTTACATTTAGGGTAATTATTGATATATGAGGGCTTAATGTTGCTGTTTTGTCGCTTATTTTCCGGTTCTTTTGCATTTCCTTTGTTTCTTGTCCCATTTGTTTCAGACTGCCAATTCAGTTTGGTTGTTCTGTCTTTTGACTCTTCTAGTTTTCTCTTTGTTTATCATATGTGATATTGTTTTGATTATTTGTTTAGTGGTTACCATGCGGTTTGTGTAAGAAATCTTGTGTATGAGATAGTCCATTATCTGATGGCCTCCTATTTCCTTATACTAAGTCAATTCAATCTCTTTCCTCTTCCCCTTCTAAGTCGTTCTTGTTATACGTTATTCTATCTTGTGTTGTGGGTGTGTGTTTACAGTGATGAGGTTAAATTTATTTTTGGTGAATTCCTTCCTTTGATCTTTGATTTTGGTATTTAAGCGGTTGCTAACCTATTCTGATAAAGATCTCCTATTTTTCTGAGTTTGTCTCCCTATTTTTCTCCTTGCTCCAAGCTTTGTATTCCCTTTCTCTTCTTTTTTTCAGGCCCGAGGGCCTTCTTGAGTATTTCTTGTAGTGGGGGTCTCGTGGCCATGAACTCTCTTAGCTTTTGTTTATCTGGGAAAGTTACTATTTCTCCATCATATTTGAAGGATATTTTTGCTGGATAGAGTATTCTTGGCTGAAAGTTTTTGTTGTTCAGTATTTTGAATATATCATTCCAGTCTCTCCTAGCCTGTAAAGTTTCTGTTGAGAAATCTGGTGAAAGCCTGATAGGAGTTCCTTTGTGTGTTATTTTTTGTTTTTGTCTAGCTGCCCTTAGTATTGTTTCTTTGTCATTGACTTTGGCCAGCCTTACCACTAGATGTCGTGGAGTGGGCCTTTGCCTGTTGACGTCTTTAGGTGATCTGTTGGCTTCACTGACTGGTATTTCCTGCTCCTTCCCCAGATTTGAGAAGTTCTCAGCTATTATTTCCTTGAATAGGCTCTCTATTCCTCTTTCCCTCACTTCTCCCTCAGGATACCTATAATTCTTATGTTACATTTCCTAATAGAGTCGGATATTTCTCGGAGACTTTCTTCATTTCTTTTTAGTCTTAGTTCTCTCTCCTCTTTCATCTGGAGCATATCTGTATTCCTATCCTCTATAATGCTAATTCTTTCCTCCATATTGTCAGCTCTGTTCTTTAAAGATTCCAGATTCTCCTTTATCTCCTCCATTGTGTTCTTCATCTCCATCAGCACTGATTGGTTTTTCTTTATGATTTCAATCTCTTTTGTGAAGAAACTCCTAATCTCATTGAATTGTTTGTGTTGTCTCTTATTTCGTTGAGTTTTTTTCTGATAGCTATTTTGAAATCTTGGTCATTTAGGTTATGGATTTCTGTGTCTTTAGGGTTGGTTTCTGGGTGCTTGTCATTTTCCTTCTGGTCTGGTGATTTCATGTACCTTTACATTGTGGTTCCTGTATTGGCTTTGTTTTTCCTCATCCTGGAAATATCTAGTTGCAATTTCCACCCACTGCCACTGTGTGGGGGTAAACGGCTGTGTAATCTGAGCCCCTGTGCTCTGCGGGGGCTGTTCGCTGCGATCTGCGGGGGCCGTTCGCTGAGATCTGCTGGTCGCTTGGTCTGGTCTGGTCGGCTGAGCTGCAGTGTCCGGCTTGCGGGGAGGGGGGCATGCTCTCTCTTTTGCCCGCTGGGTCCCTGGCGTGGGGGGCTTCTCATTCGCCCCTCGTTATCCGCTCTCCTGCCGTGCTCAGATGTTGATGGTACCCCATAGCAGTTCTGAGTCCTCTGTGTGGGAGTTTCCCACTGGCTGACGGATCCCGAAGAGCTACGGTTTCCCCGAAGAGGGCCGCCCCTCCCCGCTCTGTGGGAGCCGCGCGGACCAGGATCGCTGATCTGTTGGGGAGGGAGAGGAGTTCTCCTTACCTCTCCTCACTTCCTCCGGGGGGCCCAGCATGTTCCACTTTCAGATGTGCGGCAGTGTGGATCTTTCCGATCTTGCTTTTCGCTGTTTGGGAGTCCGTTGTTGGTCTGTGACTGTTCCTTTTGTTGTATCTTATCAGGGGAAGAGTTTATGGGAAAGCTCACTCCGCCATGACACTGACGTCACCGAATTATTTTTTAAATGGACAAAGAACTGACTGTTTAATCTGTTAGTACATTCCCTGATAACTTGTAACTCAAGCAGTAAACCCTTTGAAGCGCATGTTTTAGTTCCTCCTATGTCCAAGGCACTCTAGCAAGTATTGAGTTTGTGAACCCAGTAACACAGAAGTAAAACTTGTTCTGAGGGTACTGAACATTTGGAGGTTAATATTTTGCATATTGGATCTGGAATTCACTTTTTGGGAGTATTCAGAGATAAGCTTAAAGATAAGCATACTCAAATATAACAATATTCAGATAAATAAGAATAAAAGTTTAAAACCTAATGTGTATATATACATACATAATATACGTATATATCACTCTACCAATATATTTTGAACATTATAAAACATAGGTTAAATAGAAATTAAAAGCCAAAGATTAAAGTGAAATACTAAATTTTTTATTTTTTTTTATTGAAGTCACATTGGTTTGTAATGTTATATAAATTTCAGGTATACATCATTATATTTTGACTTCTGTGTAGACTGCATCGTGTTCACCACCAAAAGTCTAGTTGCCATTTGTCACCATACATTATGTGCTCCTAAATTTTCATTTTATTTATTAACAGTTTAAAAATACTTGCTCTTCTCACTAAATGTCAAGATAGTTCTTTATGCTTAATTTTTTAAAGTCTTAAGATTGTGATGGCTTTTTATTGTCAACAGTTATTATACTCTGGCTCATGATACTTTTAGGTCATAGGGTCACATCATTTGTCTAATTTATCATATCTGGTTAGGTTGTCTTTTTAATCTCATTTATAATACAATTGATGAAGGTCTCATAGTAGGAGAAGTACCAGTTCTCCCATTTTCTTGTAACTTAGTATGTTGCATTGTTAGCATTTTTGCTAATACATGAATTTGTTGTAGGATTCTTTTGAAGCCACTCTTCTTTCTGTATCCTGTTTCTTACTGTACCATCAGTTTACAGGTGGCCTGGCTTTGGCCTACCCCAGCCTTTCCTCCTTTAAGTGGCTCTGTAGGAGCCACCTCCTACAGAGTTCACCTGTAACTCCTTAAGAATTATTTTAGTTACCTGTAAATCCACTTGATCCTCATATAAGTCAGTGGGGACACATCAGAATGATTGAAAGTGAAAAACCAGTGAGAGTGCCCCTCAGCCCTTCCATGCTGAGAGCTCACCCTCTGGCCTCAGGAGGCTGTGTGTGTAGTATGATGCAGGGTAACAGAGCCAGTCCTTCCTGTGTCATGGTCACAGAGGGGCCTTCTTTCTAACGCGGTGAATTAGTTTGCACGTCCTTAAAGTGCTCTCGCTGCACTTGGGAGTCCACTGCCCTAAAGTGGACACAGTTTTCCTTTGTGATTATTGAAGATGCTTTAGTGAAGAATGCCAAGTAGATGTTCAGATGTTTAAATGTAGTAAAATATTTTTACATGATATTGGATATCTATCCTGGGCAAGCCTGATATATCATAGTTTGCCCTATATGTCTAGCAGGGAGTCCTACTAGCCCTAATAATTCCCTTCTGTTGTGCATTTGTCTTCATCTTGTGAAAGCTTTGGTCAGGACTCTTATCAATAAAGACAAAAAGTAATATTTGGTTTGGACACTATGCTGATGGTTCTGGGGAAGTAGTCTTCCCTTTTTTTTTTCAGTTGGATTGGTTGATTTTTGTAACTCGGTCACTTTTTGGATGGAACAGGAGCAGGCATGACGACGGCAGCCAGGGCACATGATGTCCACTTGAGGCTTTCTGTCTCAGTGGGAGGGCCCTCATCTGCCTTGGACCAGTTTGTTTAATGTGGAACAGTGGATATTCCTCTTTCCTCCTCTCTTCTTTCTTAACATAAAATAAATACACTGTCCCTCGTAGGAATAAAAGAGTTCAAATATATTAAAAAAGAAGTAGTGAAAAAAATAGATATAAACTGTCATGACTGACATTTTGCCATTTTTCCTTCCATTCTTTTTCCATGTGTGGTTTTTTTTTTTTTGGTGAGGAAGATTTGCCCTGAGCCAACATCTGTTGCCAATCTTCCTCTTTTTGCTTGAGCAAGATTCACCCTGAGCTAACATCTGTGCCAGTCTTGCTCTCTGTTGTACGTGGGTTGCTGCCACAGCGTGGCCGCCAACGAGTGGTGTAGGTCTGCACCTGGGATCTGAACCCAGGCCACCGAAGTGGAGCGTGCACCACTAGGCCATGGGGCCAGCCCTTCCATGTGTTTTTAAATACTATATATATATATATAACATTGCTTTTTTTTAATTTAACATTGTATCAATGGCATTTTCCCCATATCATTCAGTGTTATTTTAAGATATTTTTTAATGGCTACGTAATATTTCAGTGTTTGTGTATACTACGGTATACCTAGCCATTCCTATGTGCCATTGGGGTTGTTTCCTGCTCATTGCTTATGACTTTTTAAAAAACTTTTATGGAAAACTTGAAGCATATACAGAGGAAGAGAGAGCAGTGTCACAGTTACCCTCCTGCTTCTGTCACCCTGCTTCAGCAATTTCCGGTTAAAGGCAGTCTTGCTTCATCTTTACCCGCTCACTCCCCACCTCCTGAATTATTTTGAAGTAAATCTCAAACATTATAATGATATTTTAATGTACAAATCTTACTATGCTTTTGAGATTCTTTTCTTAGGCAGTTTCCATAAAGGGGAATTTCTGGCCTAAGGGTATAAACATTGTAAGGTTCTTGTCTCATATTGCCAAGTCCCTTTCCAGAAATACTTTATCACTTCCTAGCAGCAGTATATGAACATGTCTTCCACCTTTCCGTTTCCTGGCTTTGATATCACTTCTTTTTTAAAATCTTTGTTAGTGAGGTAGATGAGAAATGATTTCTAGTTGGTTTCCTTTGTATTTGTTTGGTTTCTAGTGAGATTGAACATTTTGTGAGGTATTTATTCGCGAGTTTATTGTTACAAGTCTGTGACTGGAGCCCAGGTAGTGAGTACACTGGCTGCCTGACCACCACTGTCTTTCCCCTGTTTCCCCCATGACATCTGTGGAGACGTAGCTTTGTCTGGAGAGAGACTCTTAGGCTGCTGTGGGCCAGAGGGGTGCATAGCCATTTACTGAGTGTAGTGAAAATGTCAGACTGTAAGGAACAACTTGAGGACCAGTTCATGTGTGTCAAGAAGGGAGGTTGTTAGGGTCAAGTTTTAAGTATAGGATAAAAATGAGAGGTTGCACACTCAAGATGAAGCAAGCTGGCATGACCCAGTTGGAGCTTTTAAAAATTGGGGAAGCTTGAGATGACGGCTGCCTGCCGGTCTACAACTCCTCCTTCAGCATCTCTGTTTCACTTCTGCAGCAGCTAGTACTGGGCAGGTGCTCTTCTGGTACACCAGGTGTTCTTTACTCCATAAGCTGCCCGTGGTGGAGAATTTTTGGGGAGCCATTCTTTCCCCATTTTTAAACTCCTGCTGTCTCATAAATGTTCCTACATTCTTGAGAGTCCTGGAGAAGCATTCTTTTTCTCTCATACTTGCTTCTCTCCCCATGAAAGGAATAACCCGTCTGTTGGTGAGATTGGGAGAAAGGATTTCACTAGCATTCCTTGCCACTTTCTCTTCCTCTCCTGGGATCTGTTTGCCCTGCCTGCCTGCTACTACCCTGAGCAGAATCCTCCCTAGCTGACTCCACCCTTGCCTGAGGAAACAGTTCACTCCAGTTCATTGGGATATAGATGGAAATCAGCTTTCGCCTCAAGAATTTAGTCTAGCTCTCCATTCCAGTTTCATCAGTAAAGTGGGTATTTTGATCGTTGCCTCCTGTGTTCATTACTCATTAGGTTCAGAATCGAGACAGAAAGTTGAATCCTCAGAACTCAAAAGTGAGATTTGATTACCATCAGGGCCCACTACAACATATATTCCTTTTTTTGTTTGGTGAATTATTTATTGGTTCACTCATTTTTGACAAATACTTACAAGTCTAACAAAAAGACTCAAGGAAGCAGCCGCTTGTTGAGTGAAATTTGGCTTTCATTGAATGGTTAATTTTTAAAGATTTCCCGTGGTTTTATTTAATGAATTGGGCAGCTAAACTTAGGTTCTCCCGTGACAGGCCTGGCTCATCCCTCTTGATAGATGACAGATTACCAGGGCAACTAAACTGAACTTCCTTTGGGCTCTGTTAAGCAATCTGTTTTGTTTGCATACAGATCCTCCTCCCTTCCTTAAGTAAACTAAGTACATGGTCTATGTTATTTTATTTTTATCTTATTATAATGTCAATGATTAGGTGGAGTCCCTTTGGACTAATAAGAATGGCTAATAAGATTGATATTTTTTGGCTTATATCGAAAATACTATATTGAAGAATATACAGACAAGTTTGAGAAACCTATTTTTATAAGCTATAAAATGCCAGGAAAAGACTGCTTATTTGTTGTTTCATCTTTAAATAGAAAATCAAAGTTTTTTTTTCTGTGTTTACTTTTTTCCCCCGGGGTGTGTGTGTGTGTGTGTGTGTGTGTGTGTGTCGGGGTGGGGGGGTTGATTGTCTTTCGGAGGAGGAGTGGTAATTTACACATATGATAGAAATAATTTTAATAGGAGAAGAAAGGGTGAAGTCCCCTCCCCTTAAATCTAAGATACTGGTATATATTTAACTTAATAAAACCTGGAACTGTAGAAATTTGACCATTTGACAGAATCACTAGGCTTCCTCTACTTGCTGACATGGTGAGTGCACAGGCCCGTCAAGAACGGGAGTGAGGACCTGAGCTCGTCCTGTTTTTTTTTATTTTTGGTGAGGAGGACCAGCCCTGAGCTAACATCCGATGCCAGTCCTCCTCTTTTTGCTGAGGAAGACTGGCCCTGAGCTAACATCCATGCCCATCTTCCTCTGCTTTATATGGGACACTGCCACAGCGTGGCTTATTAATAAGCGGTGTGTCAGTATGCGCCCGGGATCTGAACCTGCGAACCCTGAGCCGCCGAAGCGGAGCTTGTGTACTTAACCACTGCGCCACCAGGCTGGCCCCTCGTCCTCTTTATTGTCTTGTGTCACCTGTATTGGACAAACCGAAGTTTTAGTTTATTCCCTTACCATTCCAATTTGGTGATCCAGTTATCTAAAATTTGCTTCTTTCTGAAATTCTACTTTTTTTTCTTTTTGTTTAAAAAGTCTTTAGATTTTGGATATTAACACTAAGTTTAGTTAAATCTTAAGGATACCATCCTTTTTTTTTTGTGAGGAAGATTAGCCCTGAGATAACATCCAATGCCAATCCTCCTTTTTTTTTCTTTTTCTGAGGAGGATCTTAGCCCTGGGCTAAGATCCCTGCCCGTCTTCCTCTACTTTATATGGGACGCCGCCACAGCATGGCTTGCTTGATAAGCAGTGCATAGGTCCATGCCCGGGATCCGAGCCTGCGAACCCTGGGCTGCTGAAGTGGAGCGTGCGCACTCAACCACTACGCCACCGGGCCAGTCCTAAGGATACCATTCATTTTTGTGTATGATAAGAAAAAATTATTTGTTTGTAGGACACCACCAAAGGACCCTTCCCTTTTTCCTTTTTTGTTAGAGTTAGAATAAATATGATCATCATGCTTGCTAATTCTGTACTTGCTTGAATCTGCATCTAAAAATTAGTCTGGTATGCCATATGTGGAATTTCTCAATTGTCACCTGGTTATATCAAACTGAGAACTTTCTGAATGGCAAATGTTTTAATAACATAAGGTTAGAAACAATCCAGTCAAGGTAATTTTGTGCTTTTGTAGCAAGTCTTTTATAGATGTGACATGCATTAATTAGATTTCTTATTTTAATTAGAATCAGTCGGATTTGTCAGATGAAGAGCTAAATGATGATCTTTTACAGAGTGATAATGAAGACGAAGAAAATTTCAGGTACTCAGTATTAGCTCATTAAAAATATTCTTTATTTAAATTGATAGTAATTGTAATTTATAATTGTAATGGAATATAATTGATAATGTGGCGTTATATCTTTAGCATATGACTATATTCTAAACAAGATATTAATATAACTTTGATGTGGAAGCCATTTATATCTTTATAAATAGATCAACTGTGTAAAGTCAGCATTGGTCTTGTATTTAATAGCCTTCATGAGTTCTGCTGAATGCAGGGTGTGAAAGCTCAGAACAGGTATGTGCTGCTTTTTAAAGAATTCCTTTATTTGGGTAGAGGCCGGTGGCCCCAGACTCAGTAACGTTGGTTGCAGTTTGATGTTGCTGCTTTTGTTTTCATTTTAGACAATTTTTATTTATACATATCTGTTTACTGAATTGCCATTTTGGAAATTCCTTTGGACTGTACTTTAGACTCTGGTTGACTATCTGAATACCATTGTTCGGGCTGCTGTAACAGAATGCCATAAGCTGGGTGGCTTATAAACAACAGAAGTTTATTTCTGACAGTTGTGGAGGCTGGGAACTCCAAGGTCAGGGTGCCAGCACTGTTGGGTTCTAGTGAGGACATACTCTTTGGTTCATAGATGGTGTCATGTCCTCACGTGGTGGAAGGAGTGAGGGAGCTCTCTAAGGGCACTAATCCCATCATGAGGCTCCACCCTCATGACCTAAGCACCTCCCAAAGGCCCCATCCTCCTAATACTATCACATTGGGGGTTAGGATTTAACATGTGACTTTTAGGGGGACACAAATATTTAGTCCATAGCAATAATGAATATCTTTCTGTTCTTGACATAGTAAGCTCTATTATAAGAAGAGGAAGAGGTATTATACTCTGGAAGGTGGAATAATTTTTTCAGTTTTATGAGGAAGCAGTTATGGTGAAAATATAAAGAGACGCTTCTTAGTTATAAATGTAGTTAACAAATATATGCCATTTATTATTAAGCTATAGATTTGTAACAGGTTTTTTAACGTAAAGTAATTTTTATGGGTAAAAATAGTTTTAAGTTAATTTATTCTGCCAGGTATTTAAGTTTCCCAATTCCATTCTTTGACGTCGTTATTATGTTTTGATCTTTTGAGTTAGTTAAGTTGCCCTTGAAATGTCCCTTTGGAGTTTTTTAGCCGTATAATATCTTCAAGTCTATGTGTCATATTCACTGTTTTTGTTAGGGTTGTATACTTAAATTTATCTGCAAAATCTTACATTTTAAGTGTTATCTTGCAACTTATTGTTTGGCATTTAACTGTTGTGATTTAATAGGTTGGAAGTGATTTTTTTCTGTAGTTTTAAAACCCTCTTTATTATTTTACTCAGAAATTATGAACTAACCTTTTTGAAATTTGTGACTGGTATAAATTTTATTTGAACATTGAAATGTTTTTTCACGTAGATTTTTAATATATTGATTTTTAAAATAGGAGTTTAGAATTTGCATCATAGAGTTAAAAAAGAAAACAAATTGCTCTTAAAATTCCATCTGCACTTTTCTGTTTATAGAGTAATACTCCTGCTTTTACTTTGAAATCTTTCATTCCATCCTTTTCATTCTGAAAGTTAGAATGAAATATAATCTATCTGCTTTCAGTCCTGGACTTTTGCCAGTCAGACCTGTTTTCCCGGCTGGTTGCTCTGATTGTTTTGGTCAAATAACCTGCAGCTAATGATAGTGGGGGCGATGTATGCATTAGGAGTCTGTGGTGCTGGCTCAGTATAGCACGCTGAGCTCTGTTTTCAGTCATTGTTGGAGTCAATGTGCATTTGCCAGTCACTGGAATAACCTTTCCCTGGTCGTGGTTTAAGTCTTTGTAACAGTTAATTTGTGTAATGATTTAGTTTTGAGCTCCACTCTAATTGGGCACCTCTCTTTGTATTTTTGTCCTTTGTAGTTCTCAGGGTGTCACAATTAGTCTGAATACCACATCTGGCATGGTCACATCATTTGAACTGTCTGACAACACTAATGACCAATCTGGAGAACAGGAGTCTGAGTATGAACAAGGAGAGGATGAACTCGTTTATCACAAATCCGATGGATCTGAGTTGTATGCTCACGAGTACCCAGAAGAAGGACAGTATGAAGGCCACGACGCTGAGCTGACAGAAGAGCACATTGAGTATGTGGAAGAGCCAGAGGAGGAGCAGCTGTACAATGACGAAGTGTTAGACATCGAGATCAACGAGCCTTTAGATGAATTCACAGTGAGTCTTTCTCCTTTGTATGGTCAAAGATAACATGGCTGCCTGGGCATAGGTTTCTAGACTGATTTGAAATCTATTTACCTCCCTTGGGAGGGAGAGAAATTAGACCTTATTATCACTGTCTGCCAGTTTCTTTATCTGAGCTGTGACAAAGTTTGTGTTGACAGCTTGTTTGGCCGGAGGTAATGCTCCTTTGTCATTCAGGAAGGCTGCACAGAATTGTGACCTTGAGGATTGCACCCTAAGGAAGAAAACAGCTTTGTGTGGTGGAGATACACTGTCAATTGTTAGAAGTACTTAATGCAGAGCTTTTATCCAGGCTTTAGACAAGATCTGATAAAGTCCTTCTAAGGTGAAAAGATTATTGACCTGCTAAAGACATCTTTAAGGTGCTAATATTCCACCGTGATTGATGTCCTGTTCATTCATTCTTTTTTGTAACTGAGAACTGTCTAAACATGAATAAAGAGATTGGAGGTTAGTTTAGGAAATGTCACACACAATTTGTTATCTGTAATCAAAGATTGTGCTGATTTTTATTTCAGAAAGATGATTTTGGTGGGTAGTTATTTTTTTTAAGTTGAACTGTCAAAAAGAAAAAGGGACTAATAAAAGATTGCTCGTCTGTGCTAATAATTCATCATTAAAAGAGATTTGTTTTTAAAACAAGCACTTAATGACATTTATTTGGGAAGGACGTGAGGTCCATAGTTGTAGTAGAGTCTTAAGGTTTTCAGGATCCTGGGGTTCCACTGAGGGGCAGTGTCAGCAGGGCGGTTGGGGTGGAGTGGAAGCATGCAGAGGTAGGGGTAGGAGCTCTGCCATTGTCTCTGTCTTCATCCAGAGTAAGCTTGCATTTGAGAAAAAGGTTCAAAAATTACTGAATTTTGGTCATTGAGAGCTATCTATCTATATATGAGTAATTTTGCAAGGGATTGTTTTATGTGGAGCCTTAGAATATTTAGTTCCAGTCATGATTGTGTTTATGTATCTGAATAGTTATTTTTAAGATTTGATTTTTTTTGAATGCTTTCTCTTCAGTAGATATGATAATGAAAAATGTTTGTGGTTTTGGTAAATAGAATCATGTAAAAGGCATCATGGATACTTGTTTTTTTGATAACTTTGTAGTGGTTTGTTTTGGTAATAAATCCTTCACTAGTGTGGACAGGTGCTCTCTGGTTTACTGGTGTTGACGCAAATAATCCATAACCAATCTGTAAATCAAAATTGGGGTGAGTTTATTATGAGCCAAATTTGAGGACCATATAGCCTGGGGCCTTCCTTCCCCAAGGAAGCAAGGGCACCAAAGAAGTGGAGTGTACAGAGCAGTTATATACTGTCAAGGAGCATGTATCACATATGATTGCAATGTCCCTTTTACAGTAGTCACGAGATTGCCCTGTTGGCACAGTGATTGATGGACACAGCAGGTAGCAGGTCTGCTGTGTCAATGGGTGCGGCAGGTAGCAGGTCTGTTGTCTCGAGTTGGGTGGTCACGGGATGAGCACAGCAATCAAATCCTAGCCTAGGGAGAAATGCTTATCCTTAAGGAAATGCTAGTGTGGGGTAAGTTGCATCCTTATCTCAAGGGCATTTGTTCTTGTCTTTGGGACATGTTAATTGCTTAAAGCAGATATATAATGCATGTTCAAAGACCACAGGCCCTTTTGGAAAAACAGGGTCAGGCTGAATTAGTTTTACACCAAATGGCTTCCTCATATGCTCCAATATATCCTGTTGCTTGCCATTTATTTATCACTGGTGTGTTTGTATACTATCCTAAAGTGGGACACAGTAAGTTAAAATGTCATTTAAAAATTGAGCCAAGATCAACAGATGTTAGCTCAGGGCGAATCTTGCTCAACCAAAAAAAAGAAGAAAAAAACTGAGCCAGGATCTTTTAAAAATGTGCCTAGTTGCTCCCTAGTTAGAGCATTTTATTATTTCTACTACACATCAGTAAAATAAGATGATTGGTTAATCACATCTGGGTCCTTTTTGCTTGTAAATTCAACAGTTCAACAAATGTTTACTGATGTCCAGGCACTGGGGACACAATATTGCTAAAAGATGAAGCATGGCGCCTGCCTTCTGTGAACTTAGAATTTGCTGCAACAGCTCACAGTGTGGAAAGTGCTTGGTAGCACTAGTGTGCATGGCTGTGTTGGGGGAAGAGGGGGAATCTCCCTCTGCCCTTTTCCTTAAGGTTCTTATGGCTGGCCAAATAATTAACAAGAGAGGTTAACAGGAGAAAATAATACCAAGTTTAATAACATGTATACATGGGAGAAAGCAGGGACACTGCGTTTCTCAACACAATAGCAGAAATTCTCATCTTAAATACCACGTTCAACCAAAGACAAGGAGGATGTTGGGGGGGGGTGTCAGTTACAGGAGATTATCACTAAAGCACTGTAAACAAGAGTAAGGTTTATTATGCAGTTTTAAGGCCTCACCTTCCACATTGATAAGTCTCTAGAAATGAGGTCATCCCCCCTCTTCCCAATACAGAGAGGGAGATACCTTTACAAATGGAGACTTCCCTTGTAAATGATTGTCTGGTAACTCCTCGCAGGGCCATCCAGAGCGTGTGGCCAGAAGAGACAGAACTTCCGATAAGATGGGCTTGTTGGTGCCTTTTCTGTTGTAACCTCTAGCCTACATTATCTTTATAGCAGTCATGATAATAACTCCTTCCTGAAACAGATCTTTTGTTTTAAATTCTTTAGGCAGTTTGGGAGGGGAAACTCAAATATTCTTCCTGAGTTCTCTGAGTCCTTATTGTCTTCAGCTCGAAATAATCCGCATACCAGAGTGGTGCTTCCTGGGGTAGCCTGCCCTGAGCACCATCAGCTGCATGGGAGGTATCTCTCACTGTGGCCTTCTTGCAGAGTTTGTTATAAAGAGCATTTCTAGTAAGTGAGGAATTTCCCTCTCATGTATTCTATTGTCAAACTTGAGGTTAAATTTAGGCCCCTGATTGTATAAAATCCAACTTTATCCAACATCTTGTGGTCTAAGATTCAGATATCAAAAAGGAAAATAATGTGGCAATTCATTATACTCACCCTACTTTTCCACATTACAATGAATTGATGTTTTTAAGAATTAAAAAAAAATCTTCAAGTAAAAAAATTTATGTAGAAATTCTCTAAGTGTCCTGATATATTTTCACAGAGAGTTGTAAACTTTAAAGGTGAGGCACAGTAGTTAAGTGTCTTTCTTTGAGCAGTATCAACTCACCTCAATACATCTAGCTTTATAGCCAGTCATTCTTTTCTTTTTTCCCTATTTCTTTAAGATTATTGGTTTCTGTATAGTTATCACAATGGTAGAATCTGGCATTACCACTTCTTTGGATGGGAAGAGAGAAATGGACTTAAACGGTGAAATACTCCTCTCCAGCTCTGCAGTGGAGGCCTCTCACTCTCTTCTCAGGCTTCCGCTGGTGCACAAATTAATTAATTATTCATTATTAGACTAATGAACACGAGTCACTTGCATCCTTGTGTGTCCCAGTTGTCTTTTAGTTTACTAAACGGTTTATGTAAACCGTGGTTCGTGTCCTAATTGGGATTTGTTAACTCATAGCTCTGAAGCTGGAATTGAACTCTGGGACATGCTGGTCAAGAGCACATTCTGTCTGTCCGAGCTCCCTTTCAAAATCACACGGGGAGATTTTGTGCGTAATTGGGAGTGGAATTATAAAACCACAGAGTTTTACAATTGGAAGGGACACTTTTACATGTGAAGGAACTGAGGTCCACAGTAAAAAGGTGATAGGACAGCTGTGGTGCTCTTTTCTATTCTATGCAAAAGTAAGCAGATCCTTCAGTTTGTGAATTTTGCTGGTCCTCTTCTAGAGAGTGAATTGGAATTTGATTTAAAAACTTGTACTCTTGTATTAGGAAGGGATACATATCACTTATTTTTCAACAAAATATTAGAAAATTATTTGTTGGGTGATTTATACTTTTAAGTACAGTTTACTTAGGGCTTTTAAAATTAACATAGATTGAAATTTCATAAAACATTGTTCTGTAAAAACAATGTTAGGTTGATAATTTATGTAAAGGGTAGCAGATTTTTGTTTCTCAGTGAGAATCCAGTGTAGACTATACTCTATTGTATATTGGCTAAAAATTTTGATTAGCATCGTTTGACCTTATTTGCAATCTGACAGTTCTGCTATCAGTGAATCACGAGTAGTGGTAGTTGCTCTTTTTGATAGGATGCTAATAATTTCTTTTGGAAAGTAAAATGCAATGTGTTCAGATAGTCTTGAGAGACAGTTGTGGGAACTACGGTGGTTTGTCATCTTAAATACAGCAGTTTTTCTTTGGGGGTTGTAGATGAACACAGTGGGTTGTTTAGGTTCTGTAGCCTGTTCACTCTTCATGGCCTGCTTTGTAACCATCTGCTGTTCATTTCAGCAAGTGGCCAGGGATACTGGGAAGTTCAGCTTCCCTGGGTGGGATCAGATCTTCTTGTTACTTGTTAGAAATACCTGTAGGAACCCTTCTTTCTCCAGCCAGCTTGCCTTCTTCCTTCCCTATGCCCTCAAGGGCGCCTGCCTGCTGACCTGCCGCTTACATTTCATACGAACTAGACTCATCCCTCTAATTCAAGGGAGAGGCTAATGGAGAAACTGATTCTAACATGTGATTATTAATAAAGCCCCTGTGTTGGATTGAATTGCCCATGCTTGTGTCATCTTCTGTTGCCATAGAATGGTTTGAGTTGGGCATGATTCCAGCCCCTTACGCTGTTGAGCTGCTCTGTGTGAGCACATGCACGCTTTCTCTTTAAGATTACTTTTCTTTTGTGTGGATTTTAAGAAGAGCTATTTATCAGGGCACTTGGAATTTGCAGCAGAGCCCATATCACTCACGTTAGCGACTGGGTTAGTATACTGCGCTCCGTTCTCATTAACACATAGGGGAAGTCACATTCTGTTTTTGTACTTAGTGCTTTCTGCTCATTCGGATAATTGCCATAGTAAAATTTGCCAAAATAATTAAGCATGAGTCATGAAGATGAAAAGAGCTTAAAACCCCCCAAAAGCTATATGAGAAAAACATATTTTCTCTTTAATGGCTGTTAGGGTGAAGAATACTTGCAGGCTTGTGGGCAGCAAGGGCTGCAAGAGCAGGAAGACTGTGTTGCTGAAGAGGAATCAGATGAGATTACTGATTCCCAGGTTGCTCCTGAAACGGAAGAGGTATTTGTTCATCTTTTAAAGAGTCCAAAAGTTTGCTGGGGTTTTTTTCTTCCAGATTTAGAATGAGCATCTTTTCAGCATTAGTGAAACATTGATACATCTCTTCTTTGAGCTGTGAGTGTAGTAAAAATCCTGAGCGTCCTTGAATCTTTGGGCAGTGAGTTTTGGTGAGCTGTGATTTTCAGATAGCTGTTTGCCCTTTAAGTGTTAGAATATTTTAAGTGTTTTAAGGGAGTGTGGGTGGAAATCTTTTGAAAATGTCATGTATATGTTAGTGCTTTGAAAGGAGTGCTGTAATTATTTTAAATTAGTTAGCATTATTCAAAAAATAGTACAAGGTTCCCTGTGTTTAGGTGCTTTTTTAGCTGTTGAAGAAACAAGGATGATTGAGAAGCTTGGTTCCCGTGCTCAGGGAACTTGCAGCCTAATATAGGGGAGAGAAGACATGTGGGTAAATTCGTGTGATGTAAACATAGAAGGAAAACCTTGCAGGAGAGGCTCAGATACATGCTTGAGGAGCTCACAGGGGGGACCCTCTGGTTGAGTGTGTGTCTTGGAGTGACTTAGAGAATGGGGTGGGGAGGCTTTGAGGCTTTAGGGAAGAGGTAACCTGTGTGTTGAAGGAGGTCTGGAAAAATAGATGTCATTTGCACGAATAGAACTGGTATGAGATGTAGGGTTTAATAGATTCTGTTTTCCAGCCTTAGAACTTGTCTTGTGAGCCAAGTGTGTAAGCCACAGAATGATTCTATAGCCTTACGACTTGTTGGTTTAAAAAAATTTCTTTTCTTATTAAAATTTTTTTCTCAATTATTTTCCTTAATACTTTTTTCCCTCCTTTTTGCAGGAGATCATGAAAAGTGGTATTTCATTCGCTTAGATCATTTGTTTCAGGTCTTAAGCCAATGCTTTAGAAACTCAGTATACAGAACATTTTTTTTACCCTTTCTTTTCCCTAATACAATGCTATGACAGAGTATATGAACATGTATGCTATGTGCAAACACTTTCTGGGACACATCCTTTCTTCTCCCGAACAAGGTAAATTTGATTTTTCTTTTTGTGCTTTCTCTCTCTCTTGCTATGTGAAGTAATTTGAAATTTGGGGAAAAGATAGAAGAATAGTACAAAGAACACTTTACCTAGATTCTCCAGTTGTACAAGAATGAATTTAGCCTAAGGAACCAAGACAAAGCTAAAGAAGATGTTAAATAAGAAGTGATTCCCCCTCTGGTGACTGCTCTTTCTGACTGAGTGACGAGCCACTACATCAGGTTCAGGGAGACCCGAGGTTTATGCGGGTCATGCTCACCACCTGTCCTAGAGCGCAGAGAAATCCAAGAAGCCATTAAAGGAGGGCGGGTTGGGAATCCTTCCAGGTGGTGAATAGTTGAGAGGAAGCCAAGGAACTCAGCGCCCATTAGTTTCAGGTCTTTCTTATTAGTTTGTGGTATTTTGAAGTTGAAAAATTAATTTCATTGATTTTTTTCCTATAATTTATTCTTTCAGTTTTAGATAATATTCTCCTTACTCTTTGATAATGTATGGTGTTTGTAACTTATTTTAGAATGAGAAAAGCTTTTGTACATTTTAATCTTCAAATGATCTCTGGAGATATAAGCTATTTTATTATAAAGCAAGTAAAGACTAAGCTAACAGGTGTTACCATTGCCTGGGTGCCTTCTGGAACAGAATATGGCTTATAGATCTGGGTATTTCAGACTTCAATTCTTATACTGTATTCATTAAAATATTAAAGCAAAAGTGAGTTATTATAAAGAAAATAGTAATCTTGCCTTCCATTTTCAGTGTTTTCTGAAGAGAGAGATTAAGGAAGAGAGAGAGATTTTTGGAGGAACATTAATGATCAGACCAAGCCTTAAAGTAAATAACACATGTGAGTTAATATGACAGAATATGTCAGACATACTTAGAAAGGATTAATCACTTGGCGAAATGTTAGATGCCTCCCTTATACTTTATGCCAATATGGATCTCAGATGGATTAAAGATTTCAATATAAAAAAAGAATAACCAAACATGCACGTGTACACATGTACATACACCAAACTGTAAATATATTAGAAGAGAACGTTTTAATAATGGTGTGTTAGCCTTAGGCTTACCTGCAAAACAGAAAACTCACCAAATATTAGAAGTTTATTTCTCACTAATGTCAAAAAATTCCAGAGGGCATTTGAGATCTGGTATTGGCCTCACCGGGTCATCAGGTACCCAGGCTTCTTCCAGACTTCTGTGGTACAATTCTAGGGCTGCTGCTCTTTCCATGGTCCACATACAAGCAGGGGATTGCAGGAAGACTGAAAGGGACCATGCCTGCCCTTTGAAGACGCATCCCAGAGTTCTCACGAAAGCTTTGTAAACATCTCCTGAATTACGCCTTAGTCACCTGACTGCTCCTCATAGCAAGGGAGGCTGGTGAATATAGTGTTTATTAGGTGGCAACGTGTTCAGATCAAATTGGGAGTTTTGTTATTCAGGGCGTGATAGAGAATGAGTAAAAATGAACACCATGTTGTCTTGTTATAACTAATCTACTACTCTTGCTATTAGGCCTTTTTAAGCCATAAAGGAAAAGAGTGATCTGATCATATAGAAATACTCTAAAACACTATAAACAAGTTCAGACAAATGACAAATATGGGGAAATATTTACATATGAGCCTAAGAATTAATATATTTAGTAAAGTTAATGTATTCAGTATGTAGGAGTTAATATGTTCAGTATATAGTATGTTCAGTATATACAGGTGAGCACTTCTGTAGGAAGAAGGGCAAAGAAGGTAAGAAAGTAATCTAAAAATAAGATAAGCAAATGACCAAAAAGTATATAAAACATATTCAATAAAATAAAATGAGAATTTTAACCTATTTTAATGTTGGCAAAAATAAAAATTATTGGTCGAGTATCGTCTCGTTCTTTTGAGGGACCATTTTGGAAATACTGACTGCAAAGAGAAAATTTTCTTTCTTTTTTTTCTCGGTGAGGAAGATTTGGCTCTGAGCTAACATCTGTTGCCAGTCCTCCTCTTTTTGCTGAGGAAGATTAGCCCTGAGCCAACATCTGTACCCATCTTCCTCTATTTTGTATGTGGGATGCAGCCACACATGGCTTGACCAGTGGTGTGTGGGTCCACACCCGGGCTTTGAACCTGCCAACCCCGGGCCACTGAAGCGGAGCACTCAAACTTAACCACTACACCACCGGGCCGGCCAGGTGGCAATTTTCCATGAGTTTCTTATGTCTCTGCACGTTGTGTGAACAAAGTGCCGACTGCCTTTTGTTTCTGACTATCTTTTCAGGTATGTTTGTGTAACAAGCAGCCTTGAAAGACATAGTATCTTCTTTCAGAGCAAGGGGCAAGCGTGCATTCTGCTCATTATAACAGACTCGGGGTCCCTAAACTCAGGGTCCATCCTGTAACACAGCCCCCTGTATGCAGGGTCACCTGGCTCTCTTCACATTGTCCAGTGGGAATTTGGGCTCAGGGAGCTGGTCCCAAATTGCCACTGCTGTTGTTGAAAGTGTGACCAGGAGTCTCGTGTCTTCTCACAGCCTGCATGAAACAGTGGCAGACTACCTTGCAAGAACGGTAAAATCACAGACTCTTCACTGTTCTTGACAAGTATCCAAAGCTTTAGAGTCCTTTGGCTCAAAAATTCCACTTTGACGAAGTTAGCTAAAAGAGTCAATCTAAGATGTGTCCAAAGATGTATGCACCTGGTATTTGTTTGCAGCCTTGGAAATAAGTGGAATCAATGTCGGTTTTTCTAGAGGGTTAGCTAAATGATGGCCTAACCTTACGGGAACTACGGGTTACCAAAGGATGTCCTAGCTCTCTGTTGGACGTGGAAAGAGAGGCTCGTGATGTGTTAAGTGAAAAGAGCAAGGTAATAGAATTCCTCCCCTTAAGTTCCCCTATAACTTCACGTGTCTAAGTGTACGTGTGTGACTCTCAGAAAGCGTCTGGATGGATAAAGACAAAAGTGGTAATAGTGATCACCTCCAGAGGGTGATCCCTTTTATACTTTGTACACCAAATATTTTTGCTATGAGCAAATAACTTTTATAAACAGGGAAATACAGGGTGATTAAAATATTCACCCTTTAATTTGGGAGGCAAAGAACTAGATTCCAATTGTTTAACTCCTATGATTTCTAGTTGCTGTCAACTCTCACATGAAACATGCTAAGGGTTGTTTCCAATGTGAATCATTTTATAGAGCAGGAAGTAAACTCTCATCCAGATTAAATAGTTTATCTTTTTCATACCATCTGTAGGAGGTATATTACTTGCTTTTTCTTTTAAGCTGTATGTCCCATAATTTAATTGTAAAGTTACTATTTAAAAATTCACTCATACATTTACTTTCTTATTCATTTGTTCTTGATTACTGTTTGTTTACCTTGTTTATGTTGCCTGTTTTTGTGTTGATGGAAAATTCTTTGTAATACTGTTTGCTCTCAGGACTTTTAATAGTCCCTCTTGGAGGCAGGTGGTAGGCTGGTCTTTTCCCCTAGCAACCAATATTTTAGGCTTATTTTCTTACTCACCGTAGTAGAATCACTGAATATCAGTCAGTCCAAAAGATCATTATTGAGAACTTGTGTGCATCATACTATTTGAGGTGCTGAGAAGTAGGTGTCGTGTGCTATTTCAATACCTTTTGGTAGGCTTTGCTTTTGGAGTGCTGTTATTCCATCTTTTTTAGAAGTCTAAATAAATTATATAGTCCTGAGGGAGGAATAACAGTTTTAATTTGTCACACATGCCTGTATTTTGGTGTCTTCCTGGTTTTCTGACCCATTTTCTTAGATTAAATGTCTGCAGGGTATTGAGGAACAAGCTCTTTGTGCTCCATCTTGCGATGCAGCGTGCATGGCTCTGGGTTGCTTAAAATGGGGGTAGAAAGCATATTGCAGTTTTTTGGATGACTTCATTCTAGGAGCTATGTTTAAATCCATATTAGAGTCTGAATTATGGAGCTAAAAAGTAGTTTCAAGTGAAAAGCCTATTTTAGGTGGTTCCTTTTATTTAACTGATGTTCTTGATTGGTTAATACAAAGAAATCACTATACTTGAAACAAATTAGGAAGATCTAATTATAAAAATCGTCAAGCCTTTCTCATCATACTGCCACGTTATGCCAGTTGTGCTCTTGTCTTCAAACACAGTTCAGAAGATTTGCTATTTTAGACAGTTTTGGCATGTATAGAGGAAGAAATGAGAGAAGTTTAAAAAAAATCTTTGCACTATTTAAAATATTTACCTTTTAAATTATGATAACATTTACATTCAGTGATAGGCACAGATCTGAAGTGTACAATTCAGTGTTTTGATACATATGTTCATCCAAGTTACCATCTTTCCATTGGTAAGAAACAGTTCCATTCCTCCAGAAAGTTCCCTATTGTTTCTTTCTGGTCAATCCTGACTTCTGAGAGGAAACAGTGTTCTTATTTCTGTCACCTTAAATTAGTCTTTTCTATTCTAGAACTTTACATGTATGTAATGATACAGTACTCTGTGTCTAGCTGTATTTGCTCAACATAACGTTTTTGAGATTCATCCAAGTAGTTGTGTATGTCAGTAGTTCATTCCATTTTATGGATAATGCCTTATTTATTCATTCTCCTGATAATAGATATTTGGTTTGTTTCCAGTTTTTTTGTTATTATGAATAAAGTAACTATAAAGATTATTTTACACATCTTTTTGTGGATGTATCTTTTCGTCCGTCTCCTTTGATATTAACTAGGAGTGGAATTACTGAGAGAGGGGAGAAATACATTTAATTCTGTAAGAAACCGTCCAATGGTTTTTCACAGTGACTGTACCATTTTATATTCCTGCCAGTCATGTATGAGAGTCTCAGTTGTTCTGCATCGTTTAATATTGTCAGTCTTTTCCAGTAGTTCCTCTGGTGATTGTGTCATCATGGTTTTGGTTTGTATTTCTCTGATAACTAATGATGTTGAACACTATTCCGTATGCTTATTGGACTTACATATCTTCTTTGTGTCTACTTTTAGTCTCTTACTTTTTTTTTTAAAAGTGAGTTATCTTTTTAAGTTTTGTCTCTATATGCTGTACATAGTCTATATATATGTTCTACACAGAGAATATGTATTTTATGTACATACATATAGTTTATATAGTCTCTGTGTAGAATATATGTATCAATTATTCATATTGTCTGTATATTCTAGATGGATAGATGTCTGTATATTCTAGATATAAGTCTGTTGGATATAAAATTAATATTTTTTCTGAGCCTGTAGCTTGTGTTTTAATTTTCTTAACGGTATCTTTTCATGAGCAGAAAATTTTAATTTTGATGAAGACCAAGTAATTTTGTGACCCCAGAAATCTTTGGCTACCTCAAAGTTGCCGAGATATTATCCTGTGTTTTCTTCTGGAAGCTGTATAGTATTAGTTATTTTTAGTTTAGGTCAATGACCTATCTCAACTAATATATGTGTGTGGAATGGGGTTCATTTTCTGTATGTTTCTATAGTCGTTAGACCGTTATTTGTTGTAAAGACTTTGCTTTCCCATTGAATTGCCTTAGTGCTTATGTTGAGAATCATTTGGCCATTTAAGTTTGGGTCTCTTCTGGAATCTCTTTTTTTATTCCATTGTCAGTACTACACTGTCTTGATTACTGTGGCATGGAATCAGGTAGTGTAAATCCACCTGTTTTGTTTTCCTTTTTAAGATTGTTTTGGCTATTCTAGGTCCTTTCAGTTTCCAAATAAACTCTGTAATTGACTTGTCAATATCTACTAAAAATCTGGTTGGGGTTTTGATGAAGATTGCATTGTATCTTTAGATCAGATTGAGGGAAAACTAACATCTTAATAATCACGTTGCCTGTTAATAAACACAGTTTAATTCTTCATTTCCAACCTGTCCTTTTCTTTCTTTCTTTGGCCTTTTTGACCTCCAGTAGTATGTAGACTAGAAACATTAAGAGCATTCGGTCTTGCCTCGTTCTTGATGGTAGGGGAAAATGTTCAGTATTTGATCAAGTAAGCAATATAAGCTAGCTGAAGGTTTTTCAGTCAGATTGAAGAAGTTCTTTTCTATATCTAGTTTGCTGAGATTTTTTTAAAAATCAGAAATGAGTGTTGAATTTTGTTAGTGCTTTTTCTGCATTTACTGAGATAATCTTGTGACTTTTATCTCTTGTTTTATTAATATGAATTAAATTGACTTTTTATAAAGTATTAACTATACTCCAGACTTTATTTCCATTTCGTGAGTTTTTCCCGTAATGTCCTCTTTCTGTTTCGGGATCCAGTTGAGGCACTGCATTGTTATGTTTCCTCTGGTCTCTGAGAGTTTGTCAGTCTTGTGTTTCACGACCTTGACAGTCTAAAGAAGTACTGGCCAGACATTCTGTAGAATGGCTTCTAGTCTGGGTTTGTCTGATATTTTTCTCATGATCAGACTGGAGTTATGGATTTTTGGAAAGAATACTGCAGAAGTTAGATGCCTTTCTCATCCCATCATACCACTGGGTACAGGACCTCCCTGGCAATGGTCGTTACCTTACAGATAGTGACTCTGAAAAGTTACCATCTTTCCCTTTCTCTGCTCTATTCTTTGGAAGCAGGTCACTAAATCTAGTCTGCCCAAAGGCGAGGGGAGGGACTTAAGTTTCACCTCTGGAGGAGGGGGGAGTATCTACATACATTTGGAATTGTTCTCTAAGTAAGATTTGTTAAATTGACTGATGTTTGAACTTTAAATCAAACTATGGTTCTGGCTAAGCCTCAGTTGGTCATGATGTATTTTCTTTTTTTATTCTGCTGGATTCCATGTGCTTTTATTTTCTTCAGGAATCTTGTGTCTGTATTCGTGAAGGATATTGGTCTTTAATTCTCTTCTTATAATTTTTGCACAATTTGCTCAATCTTTTCTTTTCTTTTTATGGTGAGGAAGCTTGGCCATGAGCTAACATCCATTGCCAGTCTTCCTCTTTTTGCTGAGGAAGAGTGGCCCTGAGCTAACGTCTGTGCCCATCTTCCTCCATTTTGTAGTGCATTGGTCTGTGCCTGGGATCTAAGCCTGCAAACCCTGGGTGGCCGAAGTGGAGCACACAAACTAACCACTATGCAATCGGGCCGGCCCCGGGAAATTTTTTAAAGCAGTGTTCTCTGTAGTTTTCTTTTTGTCTTTCCCCCCTGTTTCAGAGAACAATCTGATTTTTTTTTTCTTGGATTTGGGATAGAATATTGAATTTTCTTTGAGAACACTGAGATCACGGGTTCATTTCAGAATTAGCTAGAGAACTTAAAAAAAATATACAAGTCTGAGTCTTGTTCCCCCTGAGAATTTCTAATTTTTTATGTATATGTAAGATTTCAGTGAACTTGTCTATTTTTAAAGAACTTGAATGTTGGTTTTCATATGCACCCTCTGTTAAGAATTACATCTTTCAGGTTTTCAAGATAATTAAGTAGCTAAAAATCAAATTTTTGAGTGTTTTTGCCAATGTCTATAATGAAATCAAAGATTTACGTACATATTTAAATTCTTGCACAATGTAATCTTAGGATAGTTTGATTTTCATATCGTTAGCCAACACTGCCCTTGAATGGAATTTCACTTGTGAATGGAATACTAGATAATATTTGTTAAAAACTGTGGAGAAAGTCAACATTTTGGCAGGTAGGTTAGTTAATTCAGTAAACCATACCGCCGAAAGAGATGCATGTTTTTTTTTTTTTCCTTTCTTGAGCCCAGTGTTTAGATGAGATAGTAGCTAGTAGCTGAAGGAGTGAGTCTAGCTTTGTGAATGTTGTCAGGTGGCCTACACTCGAGGCACCAAAGGCCCGGCCACACTTCATTTTCAATTCAGGGCTTGCATAATCCTTGATGTAGCTTAAGACTTGACCCCAAGACTTCGACAGGAAGTTTGCATTCTAGGACGTTCCATTGCTCAAAAAACTACCTTATGCTATCCTTTTGTAGTCATATCCTCCCTCCATTTCTAGCTACTGGCAACCAGTATAGTTTTGTCTGTTGGAGAAAGTCATAATAAATGAAATCGTTACAGTATATCATCTTTCGAGATTGACTTCTTGCACTCAGCATGATGCCTTTGCGATTTCATCCCAGTTATGTCAACAGTTCATTCCTTTTTATTGCTAAAGAGCATTCCATGGTTTGGATGGACCACAGTTTATATATCCATTCACTTATTGTTTCCATTTTTGGTGATCCACAAGAGAGTTGTAAACATTTTCCTACAGGTTTTTATGTGAACATAAATTACCATTTCTCTTGGATAAATATCTAGGAATGGGATTGCTGGGTCAGAGACTCGATTTGGTGGTTTGTTTCTGATGAGCTGTAGTATTTGTTTCAGACAAAGAATTTTCAACTCAGCTTTGTACTCTTTAGATTTCTTAGATGGAGATTTGGATGCAGAATAAACTGTATTAGTTTCTGTACTGTCATGTTTTACATTAAGCTTGTTTGGAAAGTCTTTGAACTGTAATTACTGTTAATGGTTGAATTAGAAATGACTGTTGTAATAGAATCTTTGCCTTATTGGTAGTCATTTCTTTTCCTCCTCTGTGGCATTGCTACTCAAAGTGTGGTCTGTGGACCAGCGTGTTGGCTTTCCCTGAAGCTTGTTAGAAATGCAGAATCTCGAGCCCCACCCTAGACCTGTGGAATCAGACTCTGCATTTTAACAGGATTCTCAGTGATTGGTATAAACATTAAATTTGAGAAGCACTGCTCTGGAGCATTATGGAAGTGGAGAAGAGAACTTTGTAAACGAGTTTACCTTTGTCCCATTTGAGTGTAGTGTAGCACAAACCTAGCTGCGTCCATCTCATGTCACTCATTTTGGTTTCAGATACTCAATAAGATGGAAATAATGGTATCAAACCAACAAAATGCCAGGACTTTGGTACTTTAAAATTCTATAGTATACTGAATATCAGAATACTGAAAGGTGGTTTGCAATCTATTAGGCTTAAAATAAAGTTTACATTCATCATTTTATTATCAGGCATTTGAACTCCTGAAGACGGGTCTCTATTTGTAGGATTTATAGCAATGAATATGTGTATTTATAGTTGATCTTTTTTCACAGAAAACGTTCGGGAAAGAATACTACTCGATTATATTGTTGGCTTATTTTCATCTTTTTCTTGTGCGTTTACTAATGAAGTAGTTCATTTTGTTTCTATTAAGAGTAAAGAACATTTAAAAATTACGAATCGTGAGAATAAAGGGGAAAAATATCTTTTCTTTAAGTTTTCAAAAAGTATTTAAATGAAGCTAGCACTCAGTAGGTACCTATATGTAACAGTAGGTCACAAGGACCTAATATGAAGTGAAAAGTGATTAGTGTCAAAAGGAACATGCGTGATACCATAAGAATGTTGATGAAGCAATTACTTTTAGTTTGGAACTAGATTAGGCAAAATTTTTGTGGGAAACCTGATATAAAATATAAGATAAAAGCTGTTTTTAATGTGAAGAGGTGACTGAAGAGAAAAAACAGTTTTGCTATTTCAATAGTCTGAGCAAGAGGTGGTGATGAGCGAACTCTAGACAGTGGAATGAAGTAGAAAGGGGTAAGCGTGATGAAGGAAAGATTTTGGAGGCTGAAAAAAAAACAAACCAACCCAAGAGCAGACTTGGAGCGCTTGCCTGGCAGTGAAAGTCAAAGCAGAGGGGTGAGGGATTACAGGAAGTATCGAGCCTGTGTGGCGGGAAGGAGTGTGCTGTCATCTAATGTAAGTTACAAGGTGGGTTATATGTTAATAAGCTCATGGAACTCGAGTGTTAGTTTAATATTTTGAATGATGCTGGAGTCTGGATGAGACTGAAGGCTAGTAGGGATTTTTGGAGTTCATGTTTGTTGTCTTGGAAGTATAAGTAGCAACAACGTATAGGACTTTGTATATTAACTACAAGCAGGAATTTGGACTTTTTCTAACATTAAGTTAATTTTTAATGTTGGAGATTATTTTCTCCTGGAATCAGTTTAGTGTCTCACATGGCCTTATAATAGGACATTTTGCAGTATTTTTATATGTTAAATATAAAGAACTTATATTTATATATTTTAATCATTTTTCAATATTTAATTTAAAAGAATGTGAGCTCACTTTCCCTCCCTTTTTGTTTTGTATTTCTGCAATGTAGGGAGGTATGGAAACTTTGGAACTGCAGAAGGACATAAAAGAAGAATCAGATGAAGAAGATGATGATGATGAAGAATCTGGACGATTACGTTTCAAAACTGAAAGGAAAGAAGGAACAATTATTAGGCTCTCAGATGTAACTAGAGAAAGAAGGAACATTCCAGAAACTTTGGGTAACTTTTTTTGCCTGTCTCCCATCCTTCTTCACTCCCATTTCAACTTCTTCCATAGTACGGTTATGATCAATCAAATAGGTAAAAAAAAGTTGACTTTATAGATATTATGCATGCCATCCAGAGGGTGAATGGTCTGTGTGAGGTTAGAGTTATGGTGCTGTAAGAGTCATTCTATAAAAATGACTGTCTTCTGAATTAAAAATATTTGAATAAAATATTTGATTGTTTGTTTTTTTAATAGTTTTCATCTGGAGTCAATGGCCTAGACCTACTCTTCTGCATACCTTGTGGTTCCTGGCTGTCTCTGGGAAGGTGGCATGGGGATGGTACAGGGCCATTTGACTCTTCCTGAGACCTGGAAGGTTGCCAGGGCTAATTCTGTACCAGACTACTTTTATTTTGTACCTTTTGGTGACATTATAACCATCTTTTCTGTGTTTTCTTCTTCTATATTCCATTTCTGAGTGTTTAATGAGACAAGGTGACTGCTTTTATAGACATAATCAATTGAACGTTTTGAGCAAGCCCTGCTATTCAAGATCTACAGCAGGCTGTTGCTGATCAACAGAGAGTCTTTTTCAGTGTTGACCCTACCCTCTCTGTATGTTTTTTCCCAGTGTCCATTGCAAAGAATAAAGCAAGGGTTCTCAAATTTGAGTGAGCAACAGAATCACTCAGAAGGCTTGTTAAAACACAGATTCCTGGACCTACTCCCAGCTCTTCTGATTCAGTAGGTTTAGGGTGGAGCCCAAGAAAGTTGCATTTGTGATGAGTTCCCAGGTGATGCTGCTCCTGCTCCTCTGGAACCTGTACTTTAAGAACCACTGGACTATTGTAGCTTAAATCCAGAGAGGAAGGTGGGAGGGTGGAAGGACAGAGGGTTGTACCTGCTCTCTGGTCTTGGTCAAAGTAAAAATCAAGAAATTACCTTTATTGCTTCTTAAAATCGTTATTTATAGCCATTTTCAGTCAGAAACATGAGCATATATCTTTTAAGTGGCAGATATGAATTCTGTGTGAGGACACTAAGCTACCAAAATGCACCAGTTAACAGTACAGTCATGCGCCACATAGTGACGTTTTGGGCAACCACAAACCACAGATACAGCGGTCCTGTAAGTGGGACCATAAGATTAGTGGCATATAGCGTAGGCATGAAGTAGGCTGCGCTGTCTAGGTTTGTGTAAGGACACACTATGATGTTCGCACAAGGACGAAATCACCTAACGATGCCTTTCTCAGAACGTATCCCCATCATAGGTGACACATGACTGTAGTGAGCCAGTCCATCATGTTACTTTACTAAGTGAAATTTATAGAGATTGTTTTAGAATCTTAGCATTCTTACTTCTTCCCCCTCCAATTTCCTCCTCTACCTTTTGGGTCAAGATTTCCCTAGGCTTTTCTCAAGTTATGGTATAAAGTTACCAGTTGGTCTGAACCAAGACAGTGTAAGTTTCTAAGAAAGGATCTGAAGTGGACCTTGGGTAAAAGGAGATGAAGCAGCAGTCTTAAAACAGGAGGATGAGAAAAAACAGAAGTATCCTTCAGTAGGAGGGATTGGTAACATTACAGAACAAGCTGACTGGAGCAGACTTCTCAGTCTCGGGCTGGAATAAGAACAAGGGAAAGATGGCACCCCTGGCTGAACACCAGAGGGCAGTGGGCAGCGGCTTATTAGAGAATTGGCATAGGGCTTTCCCAAGCCAGGGTAGGTGCCACATGGGGTTGTGGGTGGTGAATTATCACTTTTCTGCTTTTTTGTAGTCATGGTGGCTTTGTTACATAAATTGGGGAAACTGACATATCAAATCATAATAACTGGGATAGCTACAAGTTTTAAGGATGTGAAATCACTTGACAGTCACCATTAGGAATGGGGGCCTTTCTCCTCTGCATCCAGCTCCGTATAAGCCACTCTGGATTTTGTGAGTCACCCTCCCCTGACCCTCGATGGCTCTGCCTCTGTCCACCCACTGGTCCTCAGCTAAGGTCATCTCGTCTCAGTTCGTTTTACCTCAGCCCAAGCACTGACAACGTGTTCTGAAATGTCCAGCCTGCCTGTGTTCATAATTTGTGTTTGTTTCATTCCTGCATCTCTTTCTTTTCAAGACTTTTACCTCATTTCATTCTTTTCAGGGTCATTTCTACTTCCTTTATTAAAGTACTTGTGTCAAATCTTCTTTTTTTTTCTCTTTTCAAGGCATCTGGCAGCTTTATAGTCATGTTATCCTGAGACAAGAGGCTGGAAGGGGTTAGTGGTGGGCAAGTTGGCTCCTTTAAATATGGGGGGAGAGGGCCTGGGGTCTTTAGAGGCAGAGTAGTGGCTGTAAGCATAAACAATTTGATCATTCACCATTCTTTTAAATATTAAAAAAAAGGATTTGTGCAGAATGTGATTGTTTTGCTAGATACTAGGGGAAGTGAAAATGGTGCTTAAAATTATCTTTCTCTGCTCCATATTTGTGAGGCCTAACCTAAGAAAGCTTAGTGTTTGGAAACATTAGTTTTCTAGTAACTGAAAAGTTAGGATTATTCCTAGTACAAAAAGGATTTTTCTTAAAGATTGGTTTCCTAAAACAGTGAGCTCCCTTATTACCTTGACACCCCCACTCCCAACAAAAGGTTAATTTTATATATAAGAAAAATATTTATTGAGTGAGAAGCTGCCACAGTATTTGGTAAACTAGAAATTTGTATGGGTTTTTACTCATCAGTTTATTTGTGTGCTCCTGGTGATAGAAATACCAGTGTCAGGTTCTGTATAGAAGTACTTGCATTTATTTGATTGTATAAAGCTGTTTACCTACTCTTTGTAATGAGATTAAAATATCTTGCTACCAGAGTACGTATGTTGTCTCATATGATATGTATTTCTTGACAAATGATGTCTTTTAACTTTTTGAATACAAATAAAAACAATTACTTTGTGATATCATTGATTAATGTTGAGAACACTTCATTCTTGAGAAGAATGAAATAATGCTCCAGCATGCTCTGTTTCTGACCCTTTAGTCTGCGTGTGCAATAGTGAGTTCTCTTCACAATCTAGAAGGGCGTTTTGGTCACTTTTAGTCTTTTTTCACATTCAAATATATGATGTCATCCTTAAATATGAAGAACACGAAGTATATGCTGGTCTTGACAGTTACGAAGCCTAGTACACAGTTGCTGATTTGTATTTTGAATTCAGATTAGATTAGAAGTAGAATTTTGAGCTTTCATCTAGGTTAAGATCTTAAGTAGTGAGCTTTTTTCCTTAACCAGGATTTTGGGAATTAAACCTCATAGGTAATGTGACTGTTTCTCAGTTTTCCCAAGGATGGTAGAAAACTACATACTTAGGAGATAAATTCATTCATTACATGCAAAGGATGCCTAAGAGGAAAAGGGCTTAATTCTCTCACAGAACCCAGTTGAGAAGGGTTTCTAGAACTTACATGTGTAAGGGAATGATTTATTTTGAGTGGAAATTTCAAAAGCCATCTCTAAAAAGTGGGTATCATTTACCAGCGCAGAGATTCAGAGCTACCAGTTCTTTTACTCTAGGAGGTGGACCTCAGATTCTCTTTGAAAGCAATACAAGCAATAAATGGAAGACTACATTTATTTTAATTAGACATTTTTACTTATTATCTATGGGTAGGTATCTAGATTTTACGATATCCTAAGTTTCATTGGCACATGTAATATGTTAAATTTTATTTTATTGCTTTAGCCTAAAGAACATTCTTAATTATGCCCACATAATGTTTTCTTGAAATATCTTAATTTTGTTTAACGTAAGGGATCTGTGGGAAAACTGTTTTCATCTAGTAATAAACAGTTCAAGATTGCTAGTGCCAGCAGTAGGCTCCTACTGCCCTAAGTGTACACAGCGGTCCTTGTATTTGCAAGGTTTTTACAAATTTCTTGATTCAGTTATCTTGTAAAAAACTCATTTGTTATTTTTATTTTTCCAAATAAACTGTTTTCTATAAATATTCTTTATGTATTAGTCCAACTATTATAAAATTATTTATATGCAAATGTTTTTCTTAAGCACATTTTAGAAAGGGACAATACAGCGTAAAACTTAGTTACATTGAACCATATATCTTTACTTTAGAATATGGCCATAGTTCAGAAAACACTTAAAGGGAAATTAACATTTCAGTTGAAGTTACAAATGTAATTTCCATCCTGTCATATTTTGGTGACCTTTTCTGACAGCTTGTCTCAATTGGAGGAAAGCATTTTTCCTTGCTGATTAAAGATGTCATTTGAAACCATTTTATTACTGGTGTTAGTGAAATTAATCTTGACACTTAGAACCACTAGAAAAATAATTGCTGATTCACTGCATAAAATGTGTATGTGAACCAGTCATGTCATCAAGATTAGAATAAAAGTCTGTACTTGTTAAGAAGAGATTAAATTTTCTTTTGAATGGGGTCTAGATTTATTTGAAAGGGAGGAGAATACCATAGAAACAATTTTAAGAAAATGAAGTGTGGCTTAGAGATTTTGGAAGAGTTTGGAGATGATTATGGAATCCAAGGGAGGAGATAAACTGGTGATACTTAAAATTTACCCTTCACTGTGGAAGAAGGCATACGAATCTTTGTCAGTAGAATTCAATGAAATCTTTAGGAGGTAAACATTTATTAATATAAGAAGTGTTATTACAGCTTAGATAATAATTTAAAATAAAGGAACTCTATTTGAATAAGTCAGGTTTATTCTTTTAGGAATTTAGAATAATGTGCCAACTAAAGTTTCTTAGCTCCAGAGTCCGTATTTTTTGTATCCCTAAAGCACTGGTCAGAGGTGAGCACCTACTGGGTGTCCCACAAATGTTTGCATTAATAGGCTTTTTCTTATGTGACTTTGCTCTCATTTGATATGGCTTCCGTATCAGACTGCATGAATATAAATCTTTCTTCACAGAGTAAAGTTTTTTTTAATCTGAAAATTTGAGATGATAGTAGTATTAAATGAGTTTTCCATTCTTTATGGAATTTTGTGATTTCATTCATAGTTTTGTTTTTAAATGAGAACAATCAGGAATTTGTTTTTTTTTTTTAGTCTCTGTGCCACTGTGCATTAATAACACTTCAACTGGTTTCACTAAGAAAATTATACTGGTGTAAGACTGGTGGAGCTGGGTCCTGACCTGTGTCATCTCCTGTCAGTGAAAGAGAAAATGATTGCAAAGTGCCTAGCAGCTCAAGGCTGGTGGTTAAATTGAACTTCAGCCCCTTATTAGCTTCCCTTAGCGTATTTTAGTGGTCTCAAATGAAAGTGCTTTAAAGTTTACAGGAGATACTTGTATTTTATTACAAGGGGAAAGCATGTCTTCATGTACCAGGTCTCACTAATGGGTTGTGAGTGTTGCTGAGTGTATCCTACTTGCTACTGCTAGTTTAGTTATTTATTGTGGGTGAAGCACTTGGTGTTCCAGAGTTTCATTGTCATGTGTTTCTTTCCTGTTTTCTCCCTGTCAATCTAGTTTAGGCTATTTGAAGGTGTCTAACACATGTGCATCTTTTCAAATAGAGCTTTCAGCAGAAGCCAAAGCTGCGTTGCTTGAATTTGAAGAAAGAGAGCGACAGCATAAGCAGGGACGCTATGGTTCAAGGCGGGGAGGAAGGCGAGGAGGCTCTTTAATGTGTCGTGGAATGGGAGACCAGAGAAGAGAGAACAGTGAGCGGGGAAGAATGAAAGACCACAGACCTGCTCTGCTTCCGACACAGCCTCCCGTGGTGGTAATGTTTACACTTTTATTGTGATAGCCAAAAACTTTTGAACAAATGGAAAATTTTTAAATTTAGCCCTTTAGGATTCAGGTAGTAAAAAATAATTCTGTATGCAACTACTTAGTGAAGAAAGAAGTACCAAAAGACCTGATGTCCTCAACTGACAAGAATCACAGAGGAATCTTGCTTTTATCTTCTGCTTGTAGAGAAGTGCACCAACTTAAAATACTGAATTTAGTACGTATAGAATCTAGGCAGTATTGTTTATTTTATAAAAATATTTTTTCCTTTGTACTATTTACCATAAGTTTTTCCTTAAATATAGCAGTTACTCTTAGAGTATCATATCCAAAAAAATTTTTCATAATTTAGGAATAAATCATATACTTATAATTTCAACTTAATTTCAATTTTATCTGTATTTCAAAGACAAGATATCTCAGAAGTAAAGACAAGAATTGTAGTGAATTTTTTTTTAGTTAGCTTTAGGATTTTATGGCTTTTTCTTTCAGAATTCAGTCTTCAAGGAGAAATTTATTTAATACAAATATATGTCAACTCTGTCTACCACATGCCCCTACTACACTTTTATCTGAATTTAGGGGAAACCACACTTTGCCTCTGTGTAGAAATGTTATATTTTAGGAGGCATTCATTTGTGAAATAACAAAAGTAGAAAAGACGACTTACTGTTTTAGCATGAGAATTCCAATTTTACTGTAAAGGAAGGGAAGAGAAGTAAGTGAGTTGATTACAGCATAAAGAAGTTGATGAAATTAATAACTGCCATTTGCTCGTACAGTTGTTTTGTTTTTAATTCTCGAATAGCACAAAGGCTAGACCTTAGTTTCTGCGTTTTCTTCCCTGTCCTTTATCCTTGCCCCCACTTGCCATATATTGAACAGCCAATCCAGTTATTTGGACCTCCTGTGGGGAAACAACCAAACAGGAGACCTGTTTTTGTATACTTGCGTCTCCATGATCCTGGAAAAGTGATTAACTCCCTGTTTTCTTATTCATAAGGAGACGAAGTACTCTATGCCTAGCTTGCCTCCTTTAGAGGAGCTCAACTGAGAGGATATGTGAACCCTTTTAAAAGGTTACCCAAGTGTAAGTTGACCTGAGTCCCTCCCTCTGCAATTCTGATGACTGATGTGGATCCTAGAGCTCACTGTGAATTGGGAATAAATCCATAGCTGAGCTGAGTCATCCTAATGGGGCTTTGGACTGTGAGCTCAACACTCATCCTTGCTAGTCAGTAGTGTTTTAAAATTGTAGTTTACTGAAAAGACTGAAGCAATCTGAAATGAACTCAACCTCACTTCCACCTGTATCCACCCTCAAATCACAAATACTCTTGATCCCAGTCACTCCCCACCCGAGAGCTGTCTGTCTCCTTGACTCTTCACCACCAAAGTTTTAGAGAGAATATTCTTTGCTCATGTCTTTGCTTCCGTCCATTTTCTACTTGGTTAGTCCCTTGCTGCCTGGACTTCGTTCTTCTCACTCTCCTGAATGTGCTCTCAGAATCGCCACCTCACCTTTCTCACTCCTTCCTGTTGGACCATGCCCTGGGGCCCTGGTCATCACTGATGAGCTCCTCTTTGTTGAATCTCTCTTATTTGGGGGCGCACTCTATCTTCTAGCAGTGTGTCTTCTCTCCTTTTTTTTAGCTACATTGTTCTCAGTCCTCTTGTTAGAGCTCTCTCTTCCTCGGCAGCATTGTCCTTGCTACCATCTGCCATCTCTGCGCGAATCTCTCTCCAGCCCAAACCTCTTGCTAGCTCTAAGTTTCTCTGGTTCCTAGCTGCCCTGTACCTCTCCACATGGGTGTCTCGAAGGCCCTAAACTCCGTTTGTTTAAAACGTGATTCTCTTAAAAGTCCTGTATGCTCTTGAGTGAATGACCCTGCGTTGTGCTCATTCTCAGTTCACTTCAGATTGAACTCAGATGTCCCTGTCAGTTAATGTGCTGTCCATGGGGATTCAGTGGTGAACAAGATAGACAAGATCCCCACTCTCGTGTGCAGATGTGTACTTCACAAACATCATGAATTAGAGGAGGGAACATGCTGTATTCTGGGAGCATGATTAGCTGGGGATTTAAGCTAGACTGGAATCTTTGAAAAAGTCCTCCCTGAGGAAGGATAGGTAAGTCAAGGCCATATACAGTTTGGTTTCAAAATTCTCATTGTTCCTCTGAAATGTCTCCTTCCTATTGTTCTTCATCAGACCGTGGCCATTTCTTCCATTCAGTTCTTGCAATGGCCTGTTAAATGGTCTGTCTTCTTCCATCTTCTTTACCGTCGTCCATCTCACATACTATTAGTGATAATCTTCCTGTCAAGTCATCATCAATGATTTCTCATCATATACGTTGTATATGGCGTAATAACAGATCCGTCACTTGGAATTCAAAAGCCTCCATCATTTGGCGTCATCCCAGGCAAAACAGCTTGTGTTACACGGCTCAGTAGTAGTGTTCTGCCTCTTCTGTGAAGTGTGGCTAGTTTGATTAGTGGTTATAAGCAGACTTGTGGAATCAGGTTCTCTGAATTCCATTCCAGCTCTTCTGCTTCCCAGCTACCTGGTCTTGTAAAAGGAAGTAATGATAAGGACCCACTTCACAGGACTGTTAGGAGTCGGTCAGTTACTTCATATACCGGCCTGTCATTAGGTGCTTAAAATGCAGGCTGGGCTCAGTGCTTGGCAGCTTTTGCTGCTGTTGTTGGTTTCCTCCTCACAGAACAACCTCCAGATCCTTGACCTCTTTGAGTGTGTATTTTCACACCCTTGCCTGCCTCCGTCTTCTTTTTACAAGGCTGTAGCCACACTGGTCTCCCTCTCATCTACCCAGCAGGTGTGTCTTTCTGCTTCTCTGCTTCTTCCAGTTATTCCATTACTCGCACTGCAGGGCACATCGCTTTCCTCCTTCCCAGTTCGGATGCCGCCCTGTCAGGCGCTTTCTCCCAGCCCCTCGGGGCATTTAAGCTCTTTGTAGCCCTTTGTCCTTTTCTGAAGCCTCCTTTCCAGTAGGGTTGCTTGTGCACAGCTCTGTCTTTTTGATAAGGTTTTCTGGAGGAGGAGGAGCAGGACTGACTGTGCAGAGAGGGCTGAGAGCAGCTTATGTTGTGTCCTCAGCGCAGCGCTTGGCTCCTTGTGGGCAGTTTTGTTGGTTGAACTGTAGTATTTTCTTTTGGAATCCGTGCAAAGTGGTTGGGGTTGCCATTTTCCTCCTTGCCCTGAGATTGCCTCACGTTGTGAGACAGTAGCCTTCGCTGTGAACCGGCGGAGCAGCTTATTTATCCTGCTGTTTTATACAAGTTTTTTTCTTTTTTTGTGAGGAAGATCAGCCGTGAGCTAACATCCATGCCAATCCTTCTCTTTTTCCTGAGGAAGACTGGCCCTGAGCTATAACATCTATTGCCAATCCTCCTCCTTTTTTCCCCCTTTTTCTCCCCAAAGCCCCAGCAGATAGTTGTATGTCATAGTTGCACATCCTTCTAGATGCTTGTATGTGGGACGCGGCCTCAGCATGGCTGGACAAGCGGTGCGTCGGTGCACACCCGGGATCCGAACCCGGGCTGCCAGTAGCGGAGCGCACACACTTAACCGCTACGCCACGGGGCCGGCCCCTATACAAGTTGTTAACTATGAATTTGTTTCTAAGTCATAACTTTTACAGTGTAATCAGTGTAAATCCATAACGCATCAGCATTCTTTTACTTTTCTTTTAAATACTGATTTCTATCAATTTGTCTTTTTTTGTGGTTTGTAGACACACTCTCCAAGATTAATTCCTCCTCCACAGCCTCAGCCTCCGCCTCCGCCTCCGCCGCCACCGCCTCAGCAGCAGCCAATTAGAAGTCTGTTCCAGCAGCAGCAGCTGCAGCCTCTGCTTCCCCTACAGCACCCGCACCACCCTTCCCCTCCTCAAGGAATGCACATGCCGCCCCAGCTAGAGGCCCCGAGGGTGATGATGACGCCTCCCCCCGTGACCCCACAGCAGCCCAAGAACATACACATAAATCCCCACTTCAAAGGGGCGGTGGTGACGCCCGTTCAAGGTACGTGTCTCCTTTGCTGTTGTAAAGTTACGAGTTACTGTGCCTTGATCGCTGAAGTGTCACTGTGGTCGATAGTTGTCACGGTCACGTCTGTAAGGGTGACTTGGCTTCCTTGATTCCTTCCCCACCCACTTAGACTCGTGCTAGCTTGATGGGCCAAGCTCATTTGCTTAAAAATGTATATCTTTTGTTTTATAATTTAGTGGAAGGTACTGAGAAAACGTTCTAAATTTAAAGGGCATTAGAGGTAATTGTGGAAGTGTCTGAGTTGGGATTCTTCGTCAGTTCCCTGGAGAGAATGCTTGCATGGTGAGTGTTCCCCTCAGCTTCTTCTTGGCGTGCTCCCCTTGAGTCCTGGTGCTAGCTGTAGGGGGGCACAAACCCATCTTTTAGTTATTAATTCTAAGGGGATAACCTGTTGTGTTATTATTGCAGACACATGTTCCTGAAGCTAGGAAACTGGTTTTGAGCTGTTGATATGGAGCATATCTTCATGCATCTGTTCAGCACACGTTGATTGCGATACTGCTGTCTTTCTGGCATCTGAAATACGTTGGTGAACAAAAACAATGCTTTTTGCATTCACAGTCTTGCTTTCTAGCAGACAGAGCTAGTCAGTGAGCAATAAACATAATCAATAAGAATGTTATGTGGCATGTTAGAGGATGAAAATGCAGGGACAGACATAGAGCAGAGGAAGGGACAAGGGTAGGCTTCGTTGCGAAGGTAAAAGTTGATGGTCAGGGAGCGAGGGATGTGACTTTCAGAGGACAGTGCTCCAGGCAGAGGGGTCAGCAAGTGTAGTGGTCTTACTTCAGGTGAGACCATGCCATCTGTGTTCGGGTAACCACCAGGAGACGACGTGCTGTTAGTGAAGTAGTGAAAGCAGAGAAGAGACATAGGACACGGGTTGAGACCTGTGAGCTGTTCTAAGAGCTCGGCTTTTACTCTGAGTGAAATGGGCCGCCATTAAGGGATCTGAGCGGAGGAATGATGTGCTGTGGTTTAGGTTTTAAAAGGATCATTCTTGCTGCCGTGTTGGGAGTGGGCTGTAGGGTGGTAGGGGTGGAAGCCAGGCGTTCAGCTAGGAGGTGACTATGGTAATCCAGGTAACAAGTGACAGTGGCTCAGCTCAGGGTGCTAGCAGCCATAGTGAAAAGTGGTCAGATGCTGGATATAATTCAGGACAGAGCCAGTAGGATTTGGTGATTCACTGGGTGAGAGAGAGAGAGAGAGAGAGGAGGCAAAAGTGAGCCTGGGGAGCCTGAGCATTTGAGGGATGGAGTTGCATTACCTGAGATGGGGGAGAGCAGGTTTTAAGGGGAAAGACCAAAAGTTCTGCTCTAGATGTGTTAAATTTGAGATACCAATAAGACATGCAGGTGGAGGTGTCAAGTATGCAGTTAATAAGAGTTCAGACGAGGGGTCTGGGCTTTAATACAAGTTGGGGGGTTGTTGGCACATAGATGGATCTAGAGCCGGCACCCAGTGAGAGACCCAGAGAAGGGATGTCGATATGTTGGGGGAGACTGAGGCCTGGAACCTGGGGCAGTGGATATGAGAGGTGGGGGTCTGCAGGGCGGAGGGCAGGAGGAACCTGAGTGTGTAGACGACGAGGAGCAGAGGAGAAAATGGCCACCGAGGGCCAGCCAGGAGGCCTGCTGACGGGTCAGTGGAGAGTGGACTGCAGGCTGAGGCTGCACTCAGCAGTAGGGGGTCAGGATTTTGACGAGGTGGTTTTAGTGAAGTGGAAGAGGTCCATGCCTCACTGAGGTGCGTTTGAGAGGGAATGGGGGGCACAGAAGTAGGAGATCAGTGTATTGACAGTCTTTGAAGGTGTTTTGCTAAAACAGAAGTTGGATGATAATTGGTAGGAGGAAGTGGGCTTGAAAGCAAGTTTTTTATTTAAAAATGAGAAACTTAGCAGCTAGTTGAAAAGGAAAAAAATCACTAATGCTGGTGAAGGGGAAAACTTATCCCTGGTACTGGGATCCAGTACCCGGTGGCAGGGATGTGATGATGGAGCGGCACAGAAGGGTCTTGTACAGATGCTGGGGCAGCAGAAGGCCGGGTGGAGATGCTGAGAGTGGGTGGGTATAGTAGGTGGAGGAGTCTTATTAAGTTCTTTCCTGATATGAGTCGTAAGCAGCTAAGAGGGAGGAGGTAGGAGGAAATGTTGAAGATCTGAGGAGGGGAGAGAAGTTATGAAGTCTTTCTCTAGGAGAGGAGAGAGGGAGATAGAAGGGGTACTGGGCAGCACTGAAGCTCACTCAAGCCGTGTGGTCATGAACTTAAGAGTCAGACCAGTCATCGTGTGGTTGTGCATTTTTCTCCAGCCATGTTCACCTTTCTGTGTCAGATGTGGCATAGACAGAGAGTTGGATTTGCTAGAATCAAGGTGTTGACAGAGCAATAGAGGGGCAGCAATGCTTATAACAATGGACCGTGGAGTGTCAGGTGATAAGGGGCCAGGAGATAGTGGAAAGGAGGTCATTGGAGATCTCTGTAGAGTCTACAGTCAGTCAAATCAGGGTTCTGGAGGGAGTGAGGTGGAAAGGCAGAAGGTGGTAAGAAGGGGGATGCGTAGACATTGTGGAAGGGTGATTGATAATGACCAGGTCTGGGATATGGCCAAGATGGCATGGACGATGCTGGTCAGGGACCCGAGAAGCAGGGTTCTGGAAGCACCATCTCTGCCAAGACTAAAGACAGGGCTAGTGTTGAAGACAGTGGTGGTGAGCTGGGAGCTCAGCTCTGAGACACAAGAGCAGTGGTTTGACCAATAGATGGACAGCAGCAGGGGATGGTGAGTGGTGTTGTTTGATGACATGAGATCCAAAACTGAGGTCTGAAACAGCACTGAGGACCAAAAAAGATCCCACCTCACCTTGTCCTTTGGGAGAGCTAGGTTTCCTTTAGAGCAAGAAGAAGGCTGAGGCCATCATGGGTTCTGCTGACGATGAACTGGGAATTCCAAAAGGCGTGATTGAGAAGTTTCGGGAGTTGGGGAGAAGCCTGAGGTAGGACTTGGAGTGTGGGAGAAGGCCAGTGGCCTTGAGGCACTATGAAATTCTCCTGTGGCCTTGGAGCAGAGTGCTGTGACAGTGGCAGGCTGGCCATGAGTGTGGGGAGTCAGTGTCTGTGTGTCCCTATAGGACACTACTCTTGTTGTACACATGCTGGAGGGTCGAAGCAAGGTTAGCACCTGTGGGTCTCTGACCCCCCCCTTGACTGATCCCTTCACTTGTCCCCACCCTGTTTTAGAGTCACTCCTTGGCCTCACCTTCTCCTAGGGCTCTGAGCTCCCAAGGGCAGGCAGGGTGGCTGTTGTGCTTACCACTGTAGTCCCTGAGACCTGCACACCGCCTGTGTCTCCTCAGCAGCTGTGGGATGAATGAACGACCCAGCGCATGCTGCGTGAAGGGCAAGGATGACTCACTGAAGGAGCCCTTTCCGCAGTGGTTTCCCAAGACATGCAACTGCAGTAAATCTAATTTGTCGGAATAATTTTACTGATGTCAGCATCTGTTAATGTGTATTTCCTTGTAAAACTGAGTGTGTATTTCCTTGTAAAAGTGAGTGGAAAACAGGCAGTTGGTAAGGTACACAGGTTTTCTTTAGCCTAATAATGAATACTATTAAAACTGCACAGGGGGAAGGCTGTAAGGGAAACCCCAAGATGTCCTCCAGGCATGAAAAGAGTGTGCCTTGCCTGAAGTCAACAGCCTGAGGGGTATCGAATGCAGGCCTTGCACCCCAAAGCTCATCCATGATTCAGTAAATACAAGATCAGCTTTCAGACAACAGGTTTTAAACTCTTAGAACCAGCTAAATGTTTTTCGTAATGGAGACGCGTGCTTAAGTGCGACACGTTTCTTCTCTTTAATGTACTTTTGATCTTGAGATACGCTGACACAGGGAGAGGGGAGACTTGTCCTTGCTGGGTATACATGGAGAACACTTGAGGCAGTTGCTCATTCAGTAGTGAGTGAGTGAGCTCACGTAGAAAGTCGCAGTTCTTGAGAGAGCCTGAACGTCTGGATGTCTCCTATGTGTACAAGATAGAGTAACCCAGTGATTCTCAGAGCCTTAGGCAGTTTAAAGGTGTTTTTTAAAAATTAACAACGTATGCACATCTTTTCCTGATGGTGTATATTTTCTTTTCAAGGATGAAGAATGTTCCATCATATTGTGATTAACCGGTTTTGATGGAAATTTAACTTATTTTCCAGATTTTCACTATTATAACTGTTGTAATGAATTGAAAACTTAATCACTTTAGTCCATTAAATACATGGGACAACAGAAAGATAAAAATATTAAATATCAAATATTCAGAGTTCAATGTTCGACTAGAATGGTCTGTTAACATTACAAGTTTTAAATTCTCTTCTGTTCGCAGTGGAGAGGGAGGCAGATAGGCAGAAGTGTCTCCCTGCTTGCAAACCCCGTAGACTGCAAGGCTCCCATGAGGACAGTTTGCAGACAGTTTGACGGTCTGAACAAGGCTCTCTCTCTGCTCTTGGACTAGGTTTCTGATCTGCTCCTGTCACACCTGTTCTCAGATGTTCTCTTTTGTCAACTTTAAGACAAAGATTTCTCTTTTGTTATTTTTTACAGTTTATTAAAAAAAATTGCCAGCTAATCAGAAGGCTTCTCTGTAAGAAATCTATTAATTATGATTAGATTTCTTCCCAGAGATCCCTCCTAGGTTTCTTGCTCTCAGTCCACCCTGGTTAAAGAGATTTACACATTTTTACCCTTTCATTGTATTGGAATTATTTGCTAGGAATTGATGTTTAAATCCCAAGTTTAAAAATACGTGGTACAAATTCTTGAAGGTCTAAGTATTTTATATTTCGTACTTAATTTTAAAAACATTGTCTTTATGGGGCTGGCCCAGAGGCATAGGGGTTAAGTTTGGCGCGCTCCGCTTTGGCGGCCTGGGTTCGTGGGTTTGGATCCTGCACGTGGACCTACACCACTCATCGAGCCATGTTGTGGCGGCATCCCACATACACAATAGAGGAAGGTGGGCACAGATGTTAGCTGAGGGCCAATCTTCCTCAGCCAAAAAAAAAAGAGAAAGATTGGCAATAGATCTTAGCTCAGGGCCAATCCTCCTCACCAAAAAAAAAAAAGTCTTTATATTGTTTAATATGTAGTTTTTTTCTTCCTCACTTTCATTATCATCTTTTGAGGTCAAGGATACTCTAGTTTTTTCTTTCTCTACTTCAGAATCTAATATTTTGCTTTAAGTATGTAATTGATATACCCCAGTGCCTTTTAGCTAGCTGCATAGATTTGGGGGCTGGATCCTATTTTATATAAAGTCTTACGATTGACTCACTTTCATTTTGAAATTTTGACTCACTGGATTAGACTCTCAAGAGAGGGATGGACTTCTGCCGTTTTTACATTTTATCAAGTAAGTTTCTTTCAGTCACACTTTGCCTTTGATCAAGTAGTGGCACAGTCCCATACATACACACTACCAGTTTAAATTGGACCTGTGGAAGTATGACATTAATTACAAGGCTTAATGAACAGAATTCCTTGAGTAATCATAGTAAATAAAACATAGTTTATCTTAGCACTCTAATTTAGAGTAATTTTGATTGACTTTTAAGCTATATCATTTCTATATTTCTCATTTATCAGAAATTTCTTAAATTAAAAATATCTATGTTATACCACTATGTTATTCTTGCCGTGTCGTCATGTGGTTGTTCCTCTGTGCGTGTCTATGTCCTAATCTTCTCTTCTTATAAGGACACCAGTCAGATTCGATCAGGGCCCACCCACATGACCTCATTTTACCTTAATTACTTCTTCTTTAAAGGCCCCATCTCCAAATACAGTCACGTTCTGAGGTACTAGGGGTTAGGACTTCAGCATATGAATTTGGGAGGGGCTACAGTTCAGCCCTTAACACCTGACAATCTGAGAGCTTACTAGATCCATCTGGCAGCACATTTTAATGAAAGATACAGCCTATCACCGTATAGCAGTCACCACTCACGTGGTGATTTTTTTTCTCCCCCCAAATCAAGATCAGTATAACATATATGTTTTAAATAGCTTAAACATACCGGATTTAGCCCCAGGGTGTGAAACTAACATCTGGCTTCTTCCCTGTTATATAAAATGTCTGTTTTAAAATTGTTTGTTTCCTTGTTCTTCTGGTAGATCAATGGGAATTCTGCTTGTTGAAAAACAAAAAACAAAACAAAAACAAACTAAAAGTCTTGGCATAGTGGGTTGTTCTTTGTAACAGTACCAAGGGTGTGTGTATTTTCCTTTCTCTGCCTGCTTCACTTGCTCCTTCCCTCTCTCCCTCCCTCTCGTTCATGATGCTGGAGGATTTAGATATAAATTTGTATTTGATTGGAGTCAGGAAACATAACTGGGATTAGAAGCTTGGATAACCTGGATATGGATGTGGAATACAAAATCAGTCTTTTATTTTAGAGGAATAATATCTTCTTTTGTTGCAAAATATTTTAATTCTAAATAGGTATTCACTGTTGAAATTGAGGCTTCTGCTTGTAGTTTTGTATGCTGAAGACCAAAGTTGTATTCTTCCCTTTCCCTTTATGGAATTGTAAAAATATTAAGCACTTAGCTTAAATGTGAACTTAACATATTATATGTGTTGTACCCATAGTCTGTATTTTATATTAAACTTAATATACTCCTCTGCCGGTGGGTTTGGATGTGAAATAAAGCATGTTTGTAATGAAAGGTGTTTTTCCCGCAGTGCCCTTGCTGCCAGTCCCGAGCCAGCCAAGACCTGCTGTAGGACCCCAGAGATTCCCAGTGAGTAGCAGCTGTTCCTTCCACTCTGATAGGGATGAGCATACATTTACTAAGAAATATTAATATAGCAAATACGAGTGGTTCCAGCTAAGTATAAGTTTAAGGATTTGTAAATATTGACAGTAATTTTTGCAGTGGAAAATGTTTGTGAAAAGCTTAAGGTCAATGGATTTTTGAGAATGGAATTAATTTTGTTTAACTGTAAAATTGTTGAATCAGGATCATCAGTAGAATGCCTTTCGTCTTAAAGAATATGAATTTTGATTTTATTATTGCCTTATGTTAAATGAGAAAGAGCCTTTATTATAGTGTGTGTGTGTGCGTGGGGGGGGGCCCACGTGCGTCTGTGTACGTGTGGGTGTGTGTATGAAATTCTAGGGAATGGTAATGAGACCTCTACTTGTTTTAAAAAACCCTCAAAGGTCTTAATGAGTCATTGATTTTATATTTTAAAATTAGTTCACACATTCTCTCTCTCTACCTCCACACACACTTTCCTGTATTTTCCATAAGTTTATCTATTCTTCTAACATGTTTTAACTAGAAGAAAAATGTCTATTAAATTGTTGTAGCTGTTTAAGTTTTATTTGAGTTTTTGGTTCAATTTGTAGTTAGTTCCTGGTTTTGTTAAATCAGTGAGGACATGTTCTTTCGAAAAACAATGTTGAAAAAATGGACCAGACTATAAAATTTTATTTCATTTTTATATAAAACAGATGCAGTTTTGTTTAGGCTAAACAATCTGGTGTTCAGGAAATACCTAAATGACCTATTTGACTCTAGCTTTGATACTTCATTAGATACCATATTTATGTATTGCATTTAGCCAAAAAGGTTTTAATGAAGGATTTAGATGTATAGTCAAGATGATTATTCCAAAATAAAATCGGTATTAGATTTAAGGTTCAGATTATTTTTTAGAAACTTCTTTGATTTGTAGTTATTATTTATAAATTATGATATGGTTTCTAAAATGGATTCATATTGGTTCTACCGGTTTTTTTTAATTAGATGATATTTATTGAGTATAATTCTCTATTTGAAGCACTTGTCTAAATAGCTAAGATTTATTAATTGCATTACCCAAGGATAAGCATGTATGATTTTAGTCATTAGGTACTTTTCTTCTGGTGAAGTAGTTTAACTGCTAGTTATTGTAGAGCACTACCATTTTAAGTACTTTTGCTCTTTCTCAAGATTGTGAGTGTTTGTGTTAAAATCATTATTGGACTTGTTCTTATGCTTTTTTGCAATATAGGGATAAAACTTGATGTAAAAAAGCAGTTGTAGTTTAAGAAAAACATAAAGCAATGTTGTATGTGATCGATATTTTTATAAAACTGTGTTTATGAATATAAAATTAGAATAATCATTTGCAATTTTCATCTACTTGTACATTTTTGTGTTGTGCAAATATAAATTGTATCTGACACTAGAAGAAGCACACTTCACAATACTTGAAGATATTATAAGAGGATAATAAAAGAAAATTTCTTTGTGAGAAATTGAGCTTATTTTTAAGTTATATAGTACTTGGAGGGTAGTAAATACTGTTGAACCGCTTTTGAAAAAGTTTCTGTAAGGCATAATGTTTTGTTTTGTTACTGTTTTTGAGATGGGAAGTGTGTGGGGGTGATAGGAAATAGTTGGGCCAGAAATTAGTCATGTATATACTATGATTTGAGAAATGTTTTCTTCACCTCATTTATTTATGACTGTTTAACATGTATTATATCTTACTTTAAGCCCCAAATACTAGATCTTAAGCAGAAGTTACAGTGAACTTGTAGTCTTGAAAATGCAATGCTCTGCTTATTTCTGTAATGAGTCTCCCTTAGGGAAAATAATCAAATGTGGAATCTATTTTTAAAAAATATGGTAGAGTATTATGTTTTTTAAAAGTCCAATAAAATATTGTTGGGAAGGGAGACTAACTCTAGGCCATCTTCTGTTGTTCTACCTACACTGGATCTTGTTTGGGTAAAATTATTTTTTTCCTTCGCTACTACTAGATTAAACTTTGTTGCTAATCAACGTAAACATAGTTTTGTGAACGTTAGTAAGTTTCTCCTTCGTGCTGAGTGCTCTGCATGCTTCTTGTCTGGACAACTAAACCGTAAAACGGACCAAGCATAGTTAAATGAACCCCAACTTCCGCCCTTAAGCCAGTTTTCACCTGAGTAAATTATAAAAAGTGAAGACGGTATTGTTGTGGCTTAACAAACCTCTTGGAGGTTTCTTACTCCAACCCCTTGGAGATTTCTTACACACAGACAGTGTGCCCTGTGGGCTCTGTCCTGGTACTTTCTAAAAAGGAGGGGTTCAGTCAATATTTGTTAAACTGAATTTTGCTTTGTAAGATGCCTGTACACACACACAAATAAACTGATGAAACATTCAAGTTGGTAAGCCTAATTTCAGATTCATCATAGGATGTATTTGCATTAGTGTACTTCCTTGGCACACAAAAAGATTTGAATTACAGAAATCTATTGAACATAAGTGAAGTTCATTGTGATCTTGTCTTTGCCCAGCCTAAGCCCCTTTAATGAATTCCCGTTGTTCCTAGGATAGGTAATGTTCTTATGGACAGCTTCATATTGCTTACTTGAATCGTGTGAGTACCTCATTCATGTCAGTAGATAAAGTTCTGTCCCAGTCATCCTGTGCTTAGTGGAGCCGACCTGGCCCTGGGCCCTGTGCGCAGAAGGTGCAGATAAATAGTTGTTGAATAAGTGAGCACATGAATTTAATATTGTTATTTTGCTACTTATTAGGAACCCTACATAAAATAAGTAGTGTAGAGAATGGGTATATATTTTAATTTTTTACTTTTTGTTTTCAAGGATACGTATGTGAATTTGCACAGTAGAATTACATCATGTGCATTTAACTATACAAGAATTCAGCTCTACCCCTACTGACTGTAGAGTAAAAAAAACGCAGACAATAGGCAGAAATACCACTAGATTTCCAAATTGTGAAGGAATTAGAATATAGTTGGTATTACTGCTGAGGTGTTCCTTCACTTCCTCAACAATGGCAAACTTTACTTTCTTAAAAGTCCATTTTGTATCATAATTTTATGAAAACTTGAGAAATTCTTAATTTAGAACTCGTAAGCCTAGAAATTGTACTAAATGATAATGCATCCAGTTTTTTAACTAAAAATCACAGAGAACTCTAGGCAACCTAATATGAAACACTATTTTTCATAGAATTATTTAAAAAAATTTAAATCTTAGGCCAAATTTGGTATTCTAGGGTATGCTTGATGTAGCAAAACTAGTGTTTTTATTTCCTATTAATGAATCTTATTTAGAAAATTGAATAAAGTTTTTAAAACAAAGATTTGAATGTCGAAGTAGTAACCGTCATAGGAAAAGGATTCTTATTTTTGATCGTTTTAGAAAATACTGCGTTAGCTCTTGGTGCTGAGCCATCACTTGAGGGTGGTAGTTTTTGCGTCTGGATGGGATTTCCTCCCATATTCCCTTGTTTATGGAATTCAGTGAAGTGCTTTGTAATTTAGGTTTCCATCTAAAAATTCGATTCATGTATTTAATTTTAGTTACAGATATAGCTGTTAGGGCTCAATTCTAAAATGTCTCTTTTCACTCAAACTTTTGTTTCCACAACTATTTTATTTTTTCAAATCAGAGTTTTGAATTCTTTTTGGAAATATATCTCAGTTGATAGTATATCAGAGAAAGGGTCTTTTTCATATCAGAATATTAATCTGCCAAATGAAAAATATATCTCCATTATTTCAATAGTGAGTACTTAAGAGAGCTGGTTGGACAGGAAGTAAGCACATGCCCACAGGAGTTTGAGGTGCTGAGTGACTATCCCTCCTCCATTTCAGCTCCCTTTGTTCTGTCCAGTCTTGCTATCTAGCCACCTGCCACCCCCCAGTCCACTCATGAAATGTCTTCGTTCACATCAGGACCTTTGAATGTAATTTCACGGAACAGTTGTGGTTTTCTTTTTTGGTTTGTTGTAGAAGAGTGGGGATGGGGAGGCTAGTTTACCCTTCTGCAAGTAAGCTTCTATCTTTGTGTCTATTTGAATTCTATTTTATTTTATTTTATTTATTTTTTTTGTGAGGAAGATCAGCCCTGTGCTAACACCTGCCAATCCTCCTCTTTTTTTTTTTTTTTTGCTGAGGAAGACTGGCCCTGGGCTAACATCCGTGCCCATCTTTCTCCTCTTTATATGGGACGCCGCCACAGCATGGCTTGCCAAGCGGTGCGTCGGTGCGCGCTCGGGATCCGAACCGGCGAACCCCAGGCTGCTGCAGCGGAGCACGTGCACTTAACCACTTGTGCCACCGGGCCGGCCCATGAATTCGATTTTAAATTGAAATGTTCTTTCTTGTACACATTGATTAGTCTGATAGGTTTCTTTTTCCACAAAGGCTCTCCCTGATGTTTTTGTCATTAATACAAAGTTTTAAGTCCTTTCCTTATCGTAAGTATATTTTCCAGTTATGTATTTGTCCTCAAAGAGATGTTTATTGTTTTTAAAGTTTGCCCACTTAAAAAAAAAAGTAAAACTAAAATGTTGATTAGTAATACTTTAAAGTGTTGCTTTGAGATTTTGCTAAATAACCTAATTTGTTTTTGGTGTCAGTGCAGTTGCTGTTTTTAAGCATATGGGTAAATCCCAAGTAACTCACATTGTAAAGATTCTTGAACCATGGTAATTTAAAACCCATTCATTCATGATTTTGCGCTGCTGCGTCAGGTAAATGCTGGTATTTCAGGGTAGCCAGTTAAATGCTAAGTAGTTTGGCTGCTGAATAATTCGTGATCTTTGTTTAAATTAAAACTAAAAATTATCTTTAAAAATGCTACTATAGTTTTGAGTTTAAATTAGTCTTCTTAGCGATTACCTTACTTTAGATAGACCCGATAACTGAGGTTTCCATTTGCATTTGCTGTGTAGTTACAGCACTTCACAGGTAGATCTGACTGCATTCTGTTTCCATGTAACGGGGTGCATGGTATCAGGTGGTGGTGATTGACACTTCCTGGATGTGTTTTACACAGCATTTCATGCAAATCATGTTTGATGAGACTGCTGCATCAAATTGCATTTCTTTCTGATTATAGCCCATGCAGATGTGAATCCAGACTTTGTCCCATCTTTCTTTTGAATCCTTACTGTTTTTACAACTTGCCTGCACTGTCTTGTAATTATTAGCACTTAAGATAGGGGAGGAATGATGGGCATTTTCTCTTATCAGATCTATGAGTAGTAGCAGGCGAATGTGGGATGAGACCCTTCCAGCTGTCAGGCATTGTCAGGCTTGCAAGGAGAGAGTGCAGTTTAAAATGCAGGTGACATAATACCCAACATCCTCCATTTGCTGGTGGGTTTCTGATTAATCGTGATTACCATACATTATCATACCATCAAATTTAATCATATCAATGAATTCCCATCTGCAGCAGTAACAGGAGCAGCTAAACACTGTGGTAACAGCTATTAAATATGGTGGATATAGAATTCAGAACCCCGTTGACTTGACTTGCTGTCTTGTCACCACACATTGTATGTGTTGGGTAGAGATAGGGTGGGTGGGAGTCCACATGCATAGCTCAAAGGCCAGGGAACGAATACTCATGGAAATATAAAATGGTTTTCTTGTACAGTTACTGAGCCATTAAGCCACATTGTAAAAACTGCATTATAAAAGTGTGTGATGCACTATTTTGTTTAATTTTTGGCTAAATAAAACTATTATATTGAAATGAAAACCTTTCATAAATCCTCCCCAGATATATAGTGCCATGTATAGTAGACTTAAACTTTGAGTACGGTTTGCTGATCTGTAATTAAATAATTCAGCCAATGAAATGCTAACAGTAAGGCGAAGTTTCAGTCTTAGAAATCCAGTCTGTGCCAAGAAAATCTCTACAGCCTGTTTTTGTTGATGTATCTTGCAAAGCACACCAATTTTTTCTTTAAATATTTATTTTCCCAGGAGTCTTTGAAGACCTGTAGTTTTGTTTAGATGCATTTTAAGATAAACTTGGAAAAGGCCTTATTTTATTGTAAAGTACCTGAAAGTACTTCTTCCAAAGATTAGAAATTTTTTTTATTTTTAAAATTTAATCCTTTCGATGTACAAGCCTGTGAATTTTAACAAATGCATACAGTTGTATGATCACCACAATTAAGATAGAGAATAGTTCCATCACCCCAAAAGACTGCCTCACGCTGCCCCTTTGTGGTCAGCCCCTCTCCCCACCCCAGCCCCTGATAACTGCTGATCTGTTTTCTGTTCCTAAAGTTGTGTCATATAAATGGAATCGTATGGCGTATTTCCTCTTGAATGGCTTCTTCCACTTAGCACAGTGCATTTGAGATTCATTCATCCATTTTGTTGCCCCTATTAGTAGTTTGTCCTTTTTTATTGATGAGTATTATTCCATTGTATGGATGTACCACTGTTTGTTTATCCATTTACCATTTGGATAGTTGGATTATTTCTAATCTTTGGCTGTTATGAATAAAGTTGCTCTAAACATTTGTGTGTAGCTTTTGTGTGAACATAGGTTTTGGTAAGTAGCTAAGAGTGCAAATTGTGAGTCATATGACAGGTGTATTCACAGAGGGGAACTTAAAGCAGACAGGTCCTGTGCTTTCAGTTGGCAGAGCTGATACTGCTGCTTTGCTTTTTAATCAGTCTTCTTTGAATGAGGAAATACAGTTTTCCTAGAGCGTACACTGCTGAGGATCAGTGGGACGTGAACAAAATGATGGAGTGATTCCTGTAACCCAGATTTTGCTGAGAGCTTGTGTTCAACTTTATGAAGGTATCATTTTCTCCATTTTATAGATGGGGAAACTGAGTCTTGGAAAGATTAAATTACTTGAGTTCACATAACTGAGTGCAGAAAGTAGGATTGGAACAAAGGCAATCTGAATCTCTTAACCGTGCTGTACCTTCTCCCTTTCTCTCTAAATATTAAAATGCACCTCAGTAAACAGGGTAAAAATGGTTGGGTCTGGTAAGCTGAATCACAACTATGTAAGATCGTACCAGCCACTAAGTGCTGAGGTGGAAGAGTGTCCTGTGGTGGGGCCTGTCCTTGGATGGGGTCTTTGGGGAGAAGAATGGGAGGGGTAAGGTGCAGGAATAGAGGGTTTTGCATTTTATGAAATAATATAAATAACTAGTCTTAGTTTCACCAAATGCAGTATTTTGTACTAAAGATGTTATAACTTGTGGTGCATGCTCTGGTTTTACTGCTTGAACTAATAACATTTTCCTGATGTATTTAAGTCCATGTGGTGTCCTCCCCGACTCCTGCTTTCCCCTGTATGAAACCTAGTGCTTGGCACTAAGTATATGCTTCTTCAAAATATTTAGGATGTATCTGTAGATAGAAAATTACCTTCTAGGAAAGTGAATGTAGGTATTCAAACAGCACAACCTGAAAGAGAAAGAAATCTCTGGAAAATACTGAAATAAGAGGATTAACATTATGATAGAGGGCTATAATTTTAATTATGTCAGGGGCCACTAGTGGTCTTTATTTTTTGCATTTAACCCATTTAATCAGAATTAACTGAGAGGTGTTCTTAAGTGTCTATTGGTTTCTTAAGTAGTTCTTTGCATTTTAAGTGAGATTAATAAATGAAAACATGTTGTAGAGGAAGGTTGTAATTCATTGAAAGATTCATGAAGTTTCAATGACATTGTTAAGGTATTTAATTAGTCTTATTAACATATACCAACTGACCCTTTTAAGGAAGCTGATAAGTCTCATAATAGCTGTTAGAGCCTCTTTATTCTTTGCATTGTATGATTAACTTTGTGCTAAGCAATTTATGCCAAGTTTTCATCTTTTTTTTGTAACCAAAGTTATCAGTGCTTCCCGAATAGGATTAATGTAGATAACATCATGTAATTAACAAGAGATGCAAAAAAGTGAAAGTACAATTTGTATAAGAATTATAGGGGAGAAAATGATAATTTTTTACCTTGGACTTTTAAAGGGATTTAAAGAAAAGCAAAATAGAGCAATTATTTGAAAGGATTAAGGTAGCCTTTTCTTTCAAAGAGTAGAATTACATTAGTACTAAAAGTTCTATTAAATGAGGTATTCACAGCTCACTAACAGTCTTTAAATAATTCTGCATTTGGTAGAGGGAATTGATAATTTATTATCCTTTATACCCATGAAATGATAGAAGTTATTAAATGAATGATCACATTGAGAGAACCTCTTAGGTGGTGAATGTCAGACTTTGGAGCTGTGGTTTATTCAGCATTACTTGAAGACAAATTGGTCGCAGCAGAAGCAGAGTGTGACGGTAGAAAGAACACTTTATCAACCAAAAATCTGAACATGTGGGTTCATGTCTTGAGTTATTTATTGATAGTGTAACTTTGGATAATCCACTTTTAACTCATAAATCTGAGTTTCTTCATCCCTTAAAGGAAAAGTTGTTTGTTCTGCCTGTTTCTCGGTGCTGTATTTATGAAAGATACACTATTGTATTTGACTTTTGTCAGTCAGGATGTGAATGAGGCTGCATGTAACAGAAAACTCAGCAGTGACTTAAAAAACCAAGTTTCTAATTTTCTGCATAAAAATGAGGAGGTTCTGGGTTGATATAGCAGTTCTATGCTGTTATTAGGGACCCATATTTTTTTCTCCCCAAATTCTAGGCCGACAGAGGAGGAAGAGCAGGGGCACGAGGAGCGTGCCAGCTGAAGCAGCCCCTAATGAGCCTTCCTAGAGGCCCCATCCGACAGTGCTGGCTCTGTTGGTGGGCCAGAACCTAACCCTGCTGACAAGGTGGAATTTGTAGTGTTTGAGCTGAGTACAGTGTGTCCTTCTGTTACTCAAGAAGAAGTGAGAATTATACTAGGGAAGCAATTAGCAATCTTTTCCATGTGGCTAAAACTTATGGCCAGAATTTAAGTTGTATAAATAGAGAAAAAGAAGGTGACATCTGTGTTCAAAATTAAACAGAGAAAACAGTGAGGAAAAATGGTGCTGTGAGCTTAATGATAGCTACTGTTTGTTAACTTTCTCTTCTGTTTCAGAAGGGCAATACTGATAACAGTCGATAAGCAGCTTTCAGGATCTTAAAGCTTAGAATTTTTCGGTTTATTTAAGTAGTCAAACTCGCAGGTTCTGTTATCCGTTGAGGCAAATGGAGGCTGTGAGGGGCCTGCGCGTCTACCCCAGACGGTTTCTTCCTTGTGTCCCGCGGGATCGGACATCTCCAGGGTCGTGACCGTTGTCACTCTGGTTTATTTCACATATCAGTCGTTGACTTTCTTTCTGAATAATATCTGGTATTATCTGCCCTTTTTTCCTAATCCCGCTGCCACCTGGCCCTTATGCAGGCATTTGTCGTCTTGGAAATGGGCTTTTTCCTCATTGGATTTGATGCATTTACCATTAAAACGGTCTCTTTTCCATTGTTGGCCTCCCTCATCTGTACAGCTCAGTGTGTGTTTCAGTTCTTTAGGGCCTGTGCATGAGCTGCCATCACCTTAAATGGCACTGGCTGCCCTCCGCCTGGCTGCTCCAGGTTACCACATCTTTCTGGTGTCAGTTTCAAGGTTATGCCCACAAAAACCCTCTTTTTCCATTCTTATTCTATTGAACCAACTTCTAAAGCCAGAAATTTCCTTGTTTGCTCAACTTGAGTCAGCTATTTCTTTCTAAACTGTAGATAGCATCTCTGGTCCTACCCTGCTTTATCAATCTCTCATATGTTGATCAGATAAGAACTGCTAATTTCTTTTACCCATTCAGTCCAGCCATGGAATATCCATGACTGTCTGACTTTTGACTTGATATAGTTCTTATTGGTTTTCTTGACTCTAAAGCACACACACATTCTCACACAATTACCTATAGATATGTGATTATAAAACATTGAGACAGATAAGGGAATGTAAAAACTAACATTTGCTGTTCATAACAAGCAATAGATAGCCTAGTTGGTTAGTGTAGTGCTCTGGAGATAGGTGACCCTGTGTGAGTCCGGGCTCTGCCGCTTTCTAACCTTGCACTGTGTACAAGTTATGTAAATGCTCAAAAGAGTTCTGTGAGCAGAATCCCTGCCTCTTAGGATTGTTATAAGAATTGAGTGAGCCAGCAGAGAAGCTCTCTGCAGAGTTAGCTAGCAGCAGCAGGAGTGGGCTGAACCTTAGGTCGGCAGCAGCAGAGTCCAAGATGGGGATTTGAGTGCGCAGGGTTAGGTAATGTGGGATAGGAAGTGGGTGGAACTGGGCTAAGATGGGGTTTCAGGTCAGAGTCTCCAGCCCCGGCCTGATCCTTGCGTGGAGGACCCTGGAGCAAATGTCCTACCTCAGAGTTGTCCACCCTGGGGCAGAGGGCTGTGGGCTGTGTCAGGCAGTCCTTAAAGAAGCAGTGCCCATCTGCCAGGACAGCATTTGCAGCTGCTGGGGCCTGTGGCACCAGCACAATAAAGGAGATCCGGTGATGGCCCCAGAGTGTCCAGCACGGGAGTATCAGCTAGAGTGGACTGACCTCATAGCCCTAAACTTTCAGCGGCTTGGTACCGTGAAGTTTATTTCTCATTCCAGTCACCCTCCGGGCTCCTTCCTCTGGCCCTCAGAGGCCTCTCCATTCACTGGCAGGTGGGGAAAGAGTGAGGATTGTTTGTGGGAGGTTATTTTTAATTGACCGGGTCTGGAACTGGCCCATATCACTTCTGCTCACATTCCATTTGCCAGACCTCAGTCACGCGAGCACATTGCCTTGCAGGACTGGTTGGAAAATGGAGCCTAGCTGGTGCTCGGGAAGAGGATGTGAGCATGGACGTGGTGAATGCTGGCAGTCTCTGTCCTGTTGAGGAGGAGGGCGGCTAATTTTTATATAAAGCCAAATAGCATCATAGATATGGATTTATATTTTATTAGTATTAATGGTCCTATAACAGTAATAAGATAATTATTTTCACTTTTTCTGTTGACTTCCATCCTTAGATATAAAGCCATTTTCTAGAACTTGGGCAAATTTGGATATGTATATCTATCTATATATCCAAATGTATATATACATATAGATATGTATACCTATATATCCAGATTTGCCCAAGTTCTAGAAAATGGCTTTGTATTTCCATATTTATTATATGTTATTTATAGATATATGCCTATACCTGTATCATGCTCTTTGGGTAGCATGATAAAGTTTGCCATTATGAAAATTTACTCCTACTATATTTTACCTTTCCTTGAGTATTTTCTGACTTAAGGAATATAGTTCTAACTTACTGATGTGTATTTACTTTTAGGATTGACCCTGTAAAAATGCTTTGTTGTTATTGTATGAGTGAGTGAACGATTATCTCTAAGCACCACCTTTCGAGTAAAATGAAGCATTTTTTATTTTACTCGAGTGCTCTTGTGTGGTTTTTATGAGTGTCATGTATCTTATAGGTGTATGATTCTTCAGTTTGATCTGCAGCCAAGAAGGGGAATCTGGCCTTGGGCTTTGCTCCTTAACAGCAGTGTTGGAAGTTTACCGACAAACTATCCACCTAATTTTCGTTCTTCAAGGAACAACTGTGTTCTCCAAAAATAGGGAAATGGTTGCAGGGTGGAGAACAGTCTCCATGTTCATCTCACTTTTCCTCTCTAATTATTACATCATTACAGTACAAGTGAAAATGATTTCTGTCCTACAGTTAAGTGAGAGAATTAAGTTCTGTTGATCTTGGCTTCTCTTTGCTCCTAGTGCACGGTGTGTGTTCCAGGGCTGCTCAGCCCAAAAGCCTCAGGGGCTTCCTTGCATCTAAGTCAGTATATTCTAACCTCCTTTATTTCCTTCCTGAAGCATTCAGTCTTTCACTAACTGTCTGTGTGCTTTGTGGGCAGCCAGTTGTTTCACATGCTGTGGTATTCCAGAGTAGAGTGTGGGGCTAGGATTACCATGCTATTAGGAATAGGCAGTTTATTCATCCATTAAATATTTATAAGTGTGCCAGGCTCTGTGCCAAGCATGGAAGTATATTGGTGAATAAAACAGACATGGTCTCAGCCCTCATGCATTTGTCAGGTGAAGGGCAGAGAGAAGTGGGAGTGGATTTGAGAGAGATTTAGAGGGTAAAATTACTAGGACTTGGTGATGTCTTACCTGTCAAGTCTTTCTGGTTTGAACTCAGAATGAGAATGCAGGAAAGGGATCTATGCTGATTTGTCTTTCACCTTATAAGGACACATGTAAATTGTCAGAAGCTATGTATTATATATTTACAGTACAGGATGCTGTCTGCAGAAGTGTCATGTGAAAATGGTAATGGCAAGCGTGGTGAGCTTCTGTTACTTGCTGGATACTGTCCTAAGTACTTCACATGTCTTTTTTCATCTTTTCCCATGAGATAGGTACTATCCGTTATCCCTGTTTTGCAGATGAGAAAACCAAGGCCCAGAGAGGTTCAGTCACGTCCTTAGGGCTCCGCTAGTGAGTAGGGACTGGAAGATGCAGGCCTGAGAGCCCCTCAGTCTAGTGCCAGGTCCACTTTCTCAGTCACTGGATTAGATAATGCCTTTAGGATGAAGGATCATCTGGTTAAGTGTTAACTGATGAAGAAAGAAGTTGGGGAGCTTGTTATATATTGCTGACATTTGAATGCTTGTGTATATGTGGTTAGATAGCACATGGATAATTAGTAAAAGGAAAGAAGGTTTGGGGAAGAGATGAAAATCATGGTATTGAAATTCCAGAGGGTGTAAGATTCATGATCCCAGTATATTTTCAGTTTAATACAAAAAAAATGTCTTTAGAAGTTATGAATATTTAAAATAATCTCCCAGGAAATCTGAAAGTGCTTAGAGACCCAAGAAGTAATGTATCCAGTTCTCAGGCAGCTTGAAATTTTTATTGAAAACTAACCACATTGGTCTCTTGGAGTTCATTCTTGTAATTCAGTAACTGCTTCCTTTTCAAAAAGGGTGAGGTTGAGGAGAGAATACTTTCCCTGATCTCAACCTGTGCAAAGTCAGCCTCAAAACTCAGCAGACCTTCTACTTACATGGAAGTGGAAGCCAGTCTACTTTCCAGTTACGTTTGGCCTTATCTGTAATGAGAAAGCCTGTCTTTTGGAGGACTTGGAATTAACTCTCTAATGGAAGGAGGAAAAGAAGGTCATAAAGAGCCCTGTTGCAGCAGCTGCACGATGAAGCTACGTGATGAAGCTCTTCAGAGCGTCATCAGCAGGGGACGAGAATTGTGGCACTAAAACGCAATCATGGAATTTATAAATACTACAGATTTCAGAAGAAACTGAGTATTTTCCAAATCTCTGTAAGCCCAGTACGATATGAGCCTGGTAAGAAAAGTAGTAGTAAATATTGGGGCTTCCCATGTTAAATAATGAAGAAAGCCATGTTTATTAGTCAAGACGGAAAAGTCAGGAACCTCTTCCAAGCTTCTTCTAATTGTGAGCAAAGTTGAGGAAGTAAGGTAAAGAGAAACTGCCAGTCCCTGGCTTCCGTGAAGCTGCGTGAAGAAACGCTAGCTACAGAAGTCGTTCTGTAGTGATGCTTCCTATGTGTGGGGCTGGGTTCTGCCTTCTAGGTAGTGGTGACGCAGCTGTGGATACTGTGAACACAGAGTGTGTCCTGTAGTTGCTTGCACCGGAAGGAAGTGGAAGTGGGGCTGAGCTGGGAGAGTAGAGAGCAGTGCTGTGTCGGTAGTGGTGTATAATTACAGTGATTCTGAAGAACTGAGAAATGGGGCTTGGCTTTATCCTTCTACGGAATTGGTGAACCAGTTGTAAGTTGATAAAAAGTTCTCGCGATGAGTGCTGCTGCTGTCTGGCTATTACTACAACACAGTACTTAAGGGCTGAGTGGAAATAGCCCCAAAGGGCTCTCCTTGCTCGGGAAGTACGTTCTACTCTTCCTGTCCTTTTCTGGTGCTGTCTCCCTGTGTCTGTGCTTGTTTGTTAACTAACTCACTAGCGTAGTGGTGACTGAGGCCGCTACTGAGCGAGAGCCCTGAAGCGTGCTGACTGTAGTTCAGCTTGAAAGTGGTCAACAAATCAGTAGAATAATACTTTGAACTCCTGTTATAATTCAACATACTGTTTCTATTTTTTTAATGAAAAATCTGACCACATTCAGTAATAGAGTAAGAATTAATTTTTTTTAACAAATAGTCTGCTGCTACTAAAAATTAGCAGCAAGCACGTTATTCACGCTAGAAAGCTCTGTAGGTGTAGCTGTAGGTGAATGAAAGCAGACGGGACAGAAAGGAAGCCAGGTTGCAGAGGGCACTGAGGGGACAGGGAATCCCTGTCAGCCTGGGGGTAGGAAGCAACTTCCCCAGTAGGAGTGTTCGAGGGCAGGCCTATGAGGGCCAAGGTACTAAACGATGCTCAAAGATTGGAAAATATCCTGGGTAGTGGGAGGAGCTGACCAGGAACAGGTGAAAAACTGCCCAGAGACATTGGTGGACCAGTTAAAATTAAACATAAACTTCAGTGATTCCAATTCAGTGTAAGGAGATTTTTTCATCCACAGCGCTCAGTAGGGTGTAGAGAGGCAGGACGGTCGGGTCCATCTGTGGCCCACATGTGCGGGGGGGTCTCCTGCAAGACAGGCAGCTGGCAAGAGAATGAAGTAGGGACAGGAGAAAATGAAGTTTCTGTACTGAGGGTTTAGCAAAGAAGCCTTTTTCTGTAGCGATTTCACATTTTGGCTGAGACAGAAGCATAGAGTGAACATTTTCCAAAGAAATTGATGGAATGTGAAAGTTTGTATATGATGTGATGGTTTCCAGAATTCACAGTTCTGAGTTGGATGTAGACTATCATTTTCATATCTAAGTCGGGAAAATTTGGCTTTTAAAATCTCCAAACTTAGTAGTTTTTATAAGATTTTTATTGTAGGGGTTGAGACTTCCCCTGCTGCATTTTCATCATGTCATGAGTAAAAGGAACCCTTGTAGGAGTTTCAACTTGCTTTTCTTGATATTGAAATCTCTGATTTTAAATAAATAGAATGATGTCCCCTTGGGCAAATTATGTAATGTCTTGGGTTTCAATTTTCTTGGCTGTGAAATAGGACACACCCCCCCACCATCACTGTGCTGTGCACTCATGAGCTCAGGTGGTCGAGGGCTCTGTACAGGTCCTGGTACGCAGTGTGTGAGCTGCAGCTGATGAAAGTCACTGTTGTCCTGCCAAAGAACTCATGGACCCAGGGGCCCTCATCTGTCTTTACTCTGAGGTAGAGACTCGTACAGTATCATTACTCGACTGGCTTATGTTGGTTTCACCAAGGTTGTTTATTTAAATCCTTGGCAGATCACTGCAATTGTTGGTTAGTCACCATATGGTGGGGAGTGTGTCAGGGGTTGGCTCATATACACACAGGCTGAGAATCCTTGGTAAGTAGAAAGAATTATCTCCCACTCTTGTTGCCAGCGCTCGGACCTGGCCTTGATTCAGAATGCACCTGTCCAGACTTGGGCATGGTCTCTGACTCGGTTCTCAAGTCTTCTCACCTGGCTTCCACTGGGCTATAAGACCAGCCAGAGAAGCAAGAGAATTGACATTGAATCCAGGTAACCCACCAGGTTACCAAGTTCCTAGTCCCAGATCCTGTGCTTCACCAAGCCATTCCTGAGTCTCCCTCTCCTGGACCCATCCCAATGCCACCTTACACCCAGCATGGCAGACGGATCCACAGATTCCATTGTAGTTTGTTCCAGCGCCAGCCCAGGTTTACGACTTGGTCTTTCAACTTGTTGCATGATTCTAAGAACACGGACAGATCCACTGTTTCCAAGAGTTGACTTGGACTCTGAGGGCTGTCCAGGCCAGTTCCCTTAGACCTTCTCAGTGGCACCAGTCCTCCTGCTGACGGGCCACTTGTGTGCCTGAGGGGCTTTTCTGGGGCTTTTCACAGGCACCATTCCCTTGCTGGGATCTACCCCACCAAACCCACATGTAGACAGTCCTGTTATTGTGACGTGATGCAAACCAGCACACACCTACTTATGAATGACCACAACTCAAGTATTTGAACAGAGCTATTATTTATTATCACACTTTAAAGGTTGAAAATGTATTTCCATTTTTCTTCAGATAGGTGTTAATATTTTACTATTTGTAAGCAAAAACCTCATGAAAAATACGTGTTTTTTATTTTTAAATGAAATTTTAAATTTCAGTGATTTCTTTTACCTTTTGCATCCAAAAGCTTGGTTTAGGCTGTGGTGTTGTCCCTTCTCAGTGTCTCAGGAGCATAGTTTTAATCTATGGGTTTTGTGTTTCTGAATGTAAATTATTTTAATGAATCTTATCTGTCTCTCTGTATTTATCTGTTTGACACTCTTTCCTGCTGTCCCTTCCCCCAAGCTGTTTAATGGAAAATGGGTTTTACTTTGGGTGTGCATTGCTAATTTGTATGGTCAAATTGCATGGATTGGAGGCAGTGTGACCAGTCAAACCTTGCCACAAACCAGAGGGCAGGCAACTTTTTATTTTCTATGCACTCTAAGAAAAATGATGTAAACATTTTTTTTTTGAAATAATGTCAGGACCTTGATTGCTAATTTATTATCATCCAGAAAGTTTTGAAGATTATTTCAGAACACCTTTTGAAATACATGTGTATGTAAGAAAAAAGTTGACATGTAAAACTAAAGACAGAATACTAATGCTGTATTTTATAAATAAATACTTTATTAATAAATGTTCTATTTAAGTTACCTGGTGAAATACACATGCAAAGGCACACCATGTATTTCACTGACTTCAAACAAAAAATAAGAATATTTTTAAAAGAAGAGGAAAGAATGTGGCAGTGGAAGAAGAGGCAAGTCCATTGAAACTCCTAATGCAGATTTAATAAGTAACAATGTATGATAGCCTATGCTATTAGAAATACTTTTCTAGCATATTATTATAGTAAAATTTTTTTTTTTTTTTTGAGGAAGACCAGCCCTGAGCTAACATCCGATGCCAAGCCTCCTCTTTTTTGCTGAGGAAGACTGGCCCTGGGCTAACATCCTTGCCCATCTTCCTCTACTGTATATGGGACGCCGCCACAGCATGGCTTAACAAGTGGTGCGTCGGTGCACGCCCGGGATCTGAACTGGCGAACCCCGGGCCACCGCAGCAGAGCGTGCGCACTTAACCGCTGGCGCCACCAGGCGGGCCCCAGTAAAAATTTTAAATATCGAAGAATATCCATATCAAAGCATCATATCAGTAAAGTATCAAATTAACATTATGATAACATTTATTTATTTATACATTTATTTACTGTACATCTATTAGAGGTAAAAAAAACTTTCTAATTTAGTATGAATGTATACAGTGTGTATTCTCACTTATAAATCTTACATTTCTCAGTTACTGATGTTTAGTGCTTTGATCGTTATCTTAACTGAGGCCTTTATCTAGAGTGAGAAGTGATGTTCCCTAATGTCAAACAAACATTGGTAAGGTGAGAATTTCCTTGATTTCACCTAAAGTGGTAGACCAAGACTACAAGAATTTAAGCTTTGGGACTGTCTGTTCCCCATGTTTCACTAAGTCCCTAATATCTGTATTTTTATGAAGATGTAATATTTGTGTTTAAACATAATTTTTTAACATCATATAGCCAGCGGTTTTACGGGTTTGTGGTGTGTATACTGGTGTTCATTTTGCATTATTACAGTGCCATGGGTAGAGCAGACTTTCGAAGAGAGAAGGAAGGCCATTGTAGTTTGCAAAAGCATTTTCAACGTTATAAAATGATGTCATATTTAGAGGGAACAGCTAATGTATTAGTAATGAAGTGACAGAAAGGGTATTAGGATTTTAAGTTTATGAGAAAGGAGTGTGATTTTAAAAAGTTGAGAAATACGGGATGAGTTTTAAAGAACAAGGTGTTATTAAATGAAAATTATTTTGATGATATTTATAATTAATTAGTTCTTTCTGGAGAAGTAAAAAAAACTGTGAGGCTTTCTTAAATTAAGCAAATGCAGTGTTTTAAAAAATCTCCGTGAGTACTTGAAAGGCCAACTAAAAAATGAAGTGATTTTAGTTTCTTTCTATAGAGTTCTGCTAGTGATACGTAGTCATTGAAAAATGTTAATCTATAGGAGGTCAAAATTTTTTATCCGACAGAATCCAACTGTGTAATATTTCTTTTGTAGTAATGTGGTTTCATAAACATTTCACATTTTCATTTCATTAAACATTTCACTGTTTCGTCAGAGGTTGCTGATTTTTGTTATGGTACGAATTCAATTTCTTTTTCTTCTTTTGAAGTAAAGCAGCTTCATAGCTGTAGCTTATGGTTGTGTTAAAAAGGTAGCAAAGAATGGCATATTTGAGAAGATCGGTGTCAGGAACATGGGAAGTAGACATTTAGTCTTTCGGGTTACTGGGCAAGAAGGTCAGTAAGGTTTCAGTAAGCTTAAAAATAATGTTCTTGTTGTGCTGTAGGAATATTAAAACAGGGACTTAATGTTTAGATGCTGCATTCTGATGTTTGACTGTTTCGTTTCGGCAGAATTGCTTATTTTGCAACATGTAGGTTTATATATGGGGGCTGGGGGCTACAGGAGATCAGTTACTTGATGTTTTCAGAGGGAAACTTGGAACTGTGTATACGTTTCTGAAAATCACAGTTTATTTTCCTGCCTTTCATCCTTCAGGGCCCTCCAGAATTTCCACAGCACACACCTGGACCCGTTCCCAACAGTTTTAGCCAGCCCCCACGCCTTCCTCTTCAGGACCAGTGGAGAGCCCCACCCCCTCCCCAGGAGCGAGACCCTTTCTTCCTAGGAGGTAAAGGGTGATGCAGAGTAACGGAACAAACCCGGATGGGGTGATGTGCCTAAAGACATTTATGTGTTAAACTGAATATAGCTCCCAATAAGAGATTTTGTTAAAAGAGCATCACATTTTTGTACCACGGTGCTTCTGCATTGTCATTTCAAATGCTAAAATTGGATGTTGTTGGTATCTGAAGTGTGAAAATCTCATACGAAGGAGGAAATCATCTATAGAAAATGACTATTGAAGTAATCTAGAAATAGCAGCAAAATCTAGAATTCTTTTCAAACATTTATATCCTGCCACCACTTGTAATTTTTGTCTATAGTAAGATAGTACGTGAAATTGCTTTTCTGTGAAGTGTGTGTACTATAGAACCAGAGGGTAATGGTGTACTACTGTTCAGTTTCAGGTGAACCAAGGTTCCCCAGTCATCTCTTTCTGGAACAGCGAAGTCCCCCTCCACCGCCACCTCCCCCCACGCTTCTTAGCAGTAGTCACCCTGTGCCCACTCCCAGTCCCTTGCCATTCACTCAGCCTGGACCAGCGTTTAATCAGCAAGGACAGCAGCCAGTGTTCCCCAGAGAGAGGCCCGTAAGGCCAGCCCTCCAACCTCCAGGTCCAGTGGGCATTCTTCACTTTAGCCAGCCGGGGTCAGCAGCCGCACGGCCTTTCATTCCTCCTCGACAGCCCTTCCTGCCTGGACCGGGACAGCCGTTTCTGCCCACCCACGCACAGCCTAGTCTGCAGGTACGCCTCACCAGCCAACCGCAAGGAGGAGCGCACCTGCAGCTTTGTGTCTTTGTGTTTCATAAAATGAACGCACGTTTTTATTCTAGTCTACTAAGATGTGGGGAAAGAGTGAGGGTATTAATCTTAAATATACTGTGTATTAAAGACAACTTTTTTGACAATGTTGTCTCCTTAATCATAGGAGAAATATAAAAAGTGATTGTCATTTTCTGGGAACTGAAAAAGTTCAGTATTAAGATTTTTTAAAGGATACACTGCTAATAAAATTAACACTTTTTGATAATACCTTTGCTCATCATTGCAAGATTCTTAAAAGGTTTACCGATGGAAATAAAGTTCTTTGTCAAATTGTATTGCTGCAGTATGTAGTGGAAAGATTCTTTGCGTGGAGGAAAAAAAGTGTTGCTGTTCCCTCATTATTTGAAAGATTTGAGTGCCCTCTGCTGATAGGCTGTGTTTCGTGGGCTGCCTTGAGCATCTGTGATTTCTGTCTTAGCCAGTATGTTTCTTCTTGTACTTAAAGTTTACTATTAAAGTATAGAATGATGATACGCACCTATTTAGAAACACATAGACTATATGTCTAAAGTGAAAAAAGGAAAATTGTTATTTAGGGTATCAAAGTAGGATAAAACGTTTTTTCATTTTTCTTTTTATTAAAAAAATAAAATGAATAATCTCCATTGCAGAAATATTTTAGTATAGATAAGTATTTAAAAAGGAAACTGAGTAACCCCATCGTCTAGAAACAGTCACCACTGAGATTGGGGTTATGTGTTTTCTGTCTTTTTAGTGCATGCATGCTCATACCATGCTTTTCTTTTTCCGGTTAAACATGTTATTGTGATCTTCTCATGTCAATGAATTACCTTGCACTGCATCATTTAAAAATGCTGCACAAGTTTACATTTTATGGCTGTCATATGTTTTGCACTTGTTTACTGGTTTCAGTACTGTCATATTAGAAATGCTGCAGGCGACATTCTTGAGGTTGTGTTTGCTTGCATCTTTAGTTATTTCTTTAGGACAAAGTCCTGGAATTTCAGGATTAAAAGGATTTAGAGCAAATATAAAATGTAAGATAGTAGCTTTTGGCTTATTACTGCATTTAAGATAATATTACCTTCATCAACAAATCTAAAATGAAATTTTAGTATCACTTAAAGTTTCCTTCTGGTGTTGGGGTTTTTAAGGAAATGGCTGAATTGCAACGTAACTACTATATACACTTATAAACTGTTGTTTCTCTTTCTTTTGGCATGGAAGGGGCCCCTGCACCCCCCATTGCCTCCTCCACACCAGCCCCAGCCCCAGCCCCAGCAGCAGCAGCCCCCACTCCAGCCCCAGCACCAGCCCCCACTCCAGCCGCCTCCGCAGCACCAGCCGCCACCTCCACAGCCGCAGCACCAGCCTCCTCACCAGCCACAGCAGCACCAGCACCACCACCACCTCTCCGTTCCTCCTCCGCCTCTGATGCCCATGGCTCAGCCCCAGTTCAGGCCTCATATGCAGACAGCTCAGCCTCAACCCAACAGCAGCCGAATGCAGTGCCCCCAGCGCCAGGGGCTAAGGCATGTAAGTCTCTATCTGTCTTCAGCTGTCTTCAGAGGGTGCCTTGTAAGTCTCAGAGCTTTAGGGGCAGTACTTTGAGTTGGAATATTTTCTAATTCTGATTTAATTAATTAAACATATGTAGTACATTTTTCTGAAGTGAATGTATGTTTAAAAAACTGTTTTGGAAATTGATTTTCTTGACTACAGAAATTAATAATGTCCTTTTTGTGCCTGAAAGACTGTATTAATATCATTTACTTCAGCATCTTACTTTTGTATGTCTAGATATTCCTGTAGCGAAAGATGATATTATGAACTAATAGGCACATAACTTTAGAAAATACTCTTGAGTGACAGTCACTACCTTTGCCGGTGGCTTATTTTTGGATGCATAAATTATCTCTATCTCCTTGAGCTCTGAATAAATAAGTAAATGAATTCAGGAAGAATTTATTGGCTGTCCTCTGTTGCCAGGCACTACTCTAGTTCCTGGGATACAGCAGTGAACAAAAGAGACAGATTTCCTGCCTTCGCGGAGCTTCTCTCTAACTGTGGGGGATGAATGGTGCATTTATTTCTGAGGTTTCGCTCTCAAGTACCGTCAGCAAATGTGTGGCTTGTCATGCATCAAAAGAAACTGGGAAATGCGTATTGTCTTAAACACAGGAGACAGCGTTGCTGTTATTGCCTTGTCCTGCATTGTAGCGCCTCTGTAAGGAGGCTGGTGGTGGGGTCCAGGCTCTAAAGGTGGCTGGTGGGTCCCTTTAGTACTGTCCCTTTTGACCTTGAGCTGCCAGCATCTCATTGAGCTACTTTTAATCTCAGTTTTTCTCAAACCTGCCCCTTGCTTTGTGTGTGTGTGTGCGCGCGCGCGCGTGTGTGTGAGGAAGATCAGCCCTGAGCTAACATCCATGCTAATCCTCCTCTTTTTGCTGAGAAAGACCGGCTCTGTGCTAACATTTATTGCCAATTCTCCTCCTTTTTTTTCCCCCAAAGCCCCAGTAGATAGTTGTATGTCATAGTTGCACATCCCTCTAATTGCTGTATGTGGAACGTGGCCTCAGCATGGCCGGAGAAGCGGTGCGTCGGTGCGTGCCCGGGATCCGAACCCAGGCCGCCAGTAGCTGAGCGTGCGCACTTAACCGCTAAGCCACGGGGCTGGCCCTGTCCCTTGCTTTCTTAAAGTAACATTAAGACTAAAATGATACAGGAAATAAAGGATTTCTAGCTTTGGGAGGAGAGTGCTTTGTAACCTAGGTTTCGTCTTGTTAGAATAGTGGCGGATTACACCCCCGGCTTGTCTTTTTTTGTGTGAGGAAGATTAGCCCTGAGCTGACATCTGCCAATCCTCCTCTTTTTGCTGAGGAAGACTGGCCCTGGGCTGACATCTGTGCCCATCTTCCTCCACTTTATATGGGACGCCGCCACAGCACGGCTTGATGACTGGTGCGTAGGTCTGCGCCTGGGATCCGAACCTGCGAACCCTGGGCTGCCCAAGTGGAGCGCACAAACTTAACCACTGGGCTGGCCCCCCAGCTTGTTTCTTTAAACACTAACCCGAGGGCCGGCCCTGTGGCTTGGTGGTTAAGTGCGCGCGCTGCGATGCTGGTGGCCCGGGTTCGGATCCCGGGTGCGCATCGAGGCACCACTTCTCCGTTCATCCTGGGGCCGAGTCCCACGTACAGCAACTAGAAGGATGTGCAGCTATGACACACAACTATCCGCTGGGGCTTTGGGGGGAAAAATAAAATAAATAAAATCTTTAAAAAAAAAAAAAAACAAAAAAAAAACACTAACCCGAGCAGTCTTGGAGCTCAATCCTCCTTCAGCCATCTCTCGTATCTATAAACTCCTCTAGGTGTTGGGTCTCTTAAGAATCCCGAGAATGAACATGACTGAGAATTTCGTCTTGGATAAAACTTTGGGGCGTCTTTCTCCTTCAGGAAGTAGTTTTTCTTAGGACGTTGACTTAATGCTTGATTCTTTTATTGTCCCAGCTTGAATTTAGGGGACCCAGTAAAAGTGGTGGTGCCGTTAGTCCAGCCAACTCCTTGTGCAAGTGGAGTCCTTTTTTGGCTCTGTCTATTCTGTTAAAAATGTCAGTCCCCGTACTCAGGCACCAACTGCAGTTACCTGGTGTAATTTCCATAAAGATGTCCTTCTCTGTAGGCAATATGATACCTTTACCAGTCCCAGTTCTTAACAGTAGGGCATGCTGCTGTGTAGAGCAGGAAACACTTAACACGTAAAAACAAGTCTACCAATGGGAAATGTATCCGCCCCCCAAAAGAGAAGTAACTTATTAATGAGAATAGTTTTTTAATATTTTTATCTAATAATATGCCTTATTATGTTCTTTCTCCAAAGTTTCCAGTTGTAATTAGAATTTCTTTCTTCTTATGATAGAATACAACTTCTCAGAATGTAACCAAACGGCCAATGCAGCAAATGCAGCCAACTGCTCCAAGAAACAGTAATTTGCGTGAATTACCAATAGCACCATCACATGTTATAGAAATGAGTAACAGTCGTTGCTCCTCCACACCTGCAGCTCAAGTAAAACCTGTTATCAGCACGTCACCACCCTCGAGGCCTGGGGTGGGGTCCAGGAATGCACAGGGGAAGACTGAAGTGAAAGTCAAGCCAGTTAGCCCTGTGGTTCAACCTAAAGAAGAAGCAAAAACAGAACCAGAGGTAGGACTATTTTATTAAAAAATAATATTTGATCTCAAACAGGAAGCCTTATAATTAACTTGTACCTCTTAGTACATTCTCATCCAGTGACTAATGCACAAAATCTTCCCACTTTTTTTCAGCTGGGTCCTTGTTTTAACCTAACAGCCATATTCATGTAAGACATGCTTCCATTCTCACTGGTTTACGCTGTTAGACTGTATATGTTTGCACGGTTATGCTATAGAGTCTGTATATATCAGGGCTTAGCAAACTGTTTCTTTAAAGGGCACCAGATAATAAATATTTTAGGCTATATAATCCAAACTGTCTCTTGTAATTATTCAATTCTGCTGTTTTAGCACAAAAGCAGTTAGACAGTTCTTACATCAGTGGGCGTGGCTGTGTTCCAGTAAAACTTGACGACAGAATCAAGTGTTTGGCTTGATTTGGCTGGTGGGCTGTAGTTAGCTGACCCCTGATATATACTGTTACGTTTCTGTGACTTGTTCTTGTTTTATACTGTGAACTGCTAGAAGGTAGGACCACTTTTACTTTTGGCTTTTAAATTAGATTTTTGGGGGAGTTTGTATTGTTTTGAATTGTATATAGTGTTGCTGATTTTTAAATAGGTATAAATGTTGTTAAGAGTAAATAATAAATGCAAGTCAGTATTTTACATGGTTTCCAATTGAGATCTTATTTGCACTTGATTTGGTTTGGCCAAAAAAATGATTATTTTTGCTTAGAGGTGACTCAGTATTAGTCAGTGCAGTGTTGGTCATGAACTTTTTAATTATCTCTTGTTAACTATTAGTAAAATTTGTGGCTGGGACAAACCCCTTGAGGCCATTGGTCTCCTATAAAAGAAATGGGTGTGCTTGTCTAATGCTTCCGTGCAGTCAAGATTCAGTTCTGGGCTGTTCCCTAGAAGTACAGATACAGAACTTGGGCAGTATCTGTAAAACGTGGGTTCTAACAAAGCATAGGAGTCTAGTGTAGCATAGGTTAGAAACACGCCCTCAGAGTGATGCACCATGGCTAGCACTGTGACCCTGAGCAAGTTACTTCACTTCTCACAGGCCTCCATTTCCGTAACTTTTGGGTGTATGCACCTGGGATGTAGTAAAAGATGAGTATGTAGAAGTTATACTAATACTAATAAAATTTATATACAACGTAATAATGAGTATCGTACATGTATTAACTTAATATGATAAAAGAATAATGGCTTGAAGAGTTTCTCCAAATAAGAATATAGGCAAGTCATGTTTTCTTAATTATATAAAAACCAGTTACGACTGGTTTTGTCTTTGAATCAGTTAAATTGGGGGAGAGTGGTCAGATTTTCTTCTCATAAATTATTGTAGCAGTTGTACTGTAATGTTACCAAATCAGAAATGTAAATATAAAGTCAAAATATTGAGTTAACATTTAATAAGATCTTATTAGAAGAAGGGTGACTTTTTTGCTTTTAAAATAATGTATGAAAAAATAATGTAGATTTACAAACTGGATTGGGATAGTTAATGAAAAGAAGTCTTTGCTGAAAATTTTATCCTGCTTTTAGTTTATATAGCTTTTCTTAACTTGTGTGTGTAAACTGATTTGCTTCAAGAAAATTAAGTCACATACACTTTACTTTTATAAAAATAGTGTCTACATAAAGTGAGAAAGTGGCTGTGTAGGCATACCACTAGCCACGTGTGGCTGTCCCTTTCATAACACTTGATTTAGGCAGACTTCTGAAGAAGGCTTCTGTAGTGTCAGACGGATGCTTTGTGTGTGAAATGGAACTTGCAGGTAGCCAGAGTACAAGTTGAGTGTCTTAATTTGTTTGCTTTTAATTTTCTGTGCACATAGAATGGGACTAGGAGTAAAATTTTTTTACTTTTTAAAAAAATGTTCTATTTGTTTTGCTTAGGTAAATGTCGTTTATTTTCTTATATTCACCCAATTGATAATGATACAGTAAAGGACAAATCTATTTAGAAGTATTTCTACCTATATTCTTGAATGTGTTTTCACTCTTTCTTGATTGCTTGGGGAAGAATCCTAGTAAATACTAATTATTCATGCATTTGAAGCAGCGGGCCCTCTGGACCTGTTACTATGTCCCCAGTGGTCTTATGCTCCCCAAATAGCCGGGCCTTTTGAACTATTGGCCTCTTCTTACTGTTTTTCTGTCTTCTCCTTAATGTCACTTCTTGCTCTGTACACCTGCTTGTGTAGTCCTCATCTGCCTTCAAATTTGCTCTTTCAAATCTGTCCTAGACTTTGAAATTAGATAACTGAATTGGTTAGAATTGCTTCTAAAATGACAAGCAGACCCCAATGAGGGCCTGCCTCTGTGTCCTGTAGGTCAAGTGCACAGTCTCTGGGTGCACCAGCCGACTTCAGCTGCATTCTGGTCTTAATTCCTAATTCTTAAGGTTTATTTGTTAATAGCTGAATTCTGGATAGGTTAAATCCTATTACATTCTTTTGTAAAGGATCTGTAGATGAGGATAGCTATGATTTTTTCTTAAAGAAAATTATTACAATTTTTAACAAATGCTTAACTTATAATAAACTTTCCTCATTGGATGCTTTTTATGACAGTTACTGGACTTTTTCAAAGATTTTTGGATAGACTTCGGAATGGTTTGGGGCTGGCATACTAAAGACATTCCTTATATACCATTAATATTCCAATACTGCAATCGGCAGCATTTTGATTCTGAGGAGAGTGCATGAGTTCAAGGTCAGAGAGATTGACTTGTGCTGTTCATTATAACCAATTATTCTGTGACAAATGAGTTTGAGATCAGGCTGAAAATTCTGTACAAAAAATCAATAGTTCTAATCAGGCCCTTTCAGGTCATTTACACCCCCCCCTTTTGTTGGTTCGTCAGAGAAGAGCCAGATAAAACCTGTGTGGCAGCATGGCCTCCCTGCTGCTGCTGTTTCCACTCAAAACATATTTTGGTATCTTGAAGGTTTAATTGGCTTCAAACTTGTGAATGAGTGGAAATTTACATTATTTCGTTTTTAATATTCTGATAAGATCTTCCAAATTAGCTGTAGCTGTGTAATTTTTTTCCCTCCCCAGAGGAAGGAGTTATACTTAAAGTCTGTAAGTGGATTTTGAATGGCTTCTTTCAAATCCTGAATTAAAGGGTTTTTGGGAAGTGCATTTTCTTAGTTTGTTGATATAGACTGGAATGGTCACCTTGCCTCGTACTCCATAGTAAACCATTCATATTTCTATTTCAGTTTCCTGATGAAGATGAAGAAACGAGGTTGTATCGCTTGAAGATAGAAGAACAGAAACGCCTCCGAGAAGAAATCCTGAAGCAGAAGGAGCTACGACGGCAGCAGCAGGCTGGTGCTAGAAAGAAGGAGCTGCTTGAGAGGCTGGCGCAGCAGCAGCAGCAACAGCAACAGCAGCAGCAGCAGCTCTATCCGCCCCCAGCCCCAGCAGAGCAAGAGGAGCAGACATCGTCACCTTCGCCCACCAATGGTAACGCGTTGTTACCCTTCCCAGGTGCACAGGCCAGACAGAATGTGAAAAACAGACTTCTCGTGAAAAACCAAGATGTCACTGTTTCAAATATTCAGCCCAAAACATCAAATTTTGTGCCATCTGGTGCTAACATGCAGTATCAAGGACAACAGGTGAAACCACTGAAACATTTGAGACAGGCCAGAACCATACCTCCGAGTCCTGCTCAGCACAAAGTCCTGCAGGTGAAACCTGCAGACGGGGAGGGGCCGCCACCCCCCTCACAGACTGCTCGAGTGGCGTCCCTCCAGAGCCGGCCCCCAGACGCCAAGCCCGGCACGAAAAGGACTGTCATGCACCGGGCACACAGCGGTGGCGGAGATGGGCCGCACGTCAGCTCCAAGGTCAGGGTGATTAAGCTGTCAGGCGGGGTAAGTTGACGAGGTTACCAAGCCTCTTGGAATCGTGCTTCACTTAGAATGTCCCCATTCCCAGAGAAAGTTTTGCAGAGGGGAAGTAAAAATGGCCCGTCACAGTCGTGTAGACCAGCCTCTACCCACTTGGCGTTGGCGTAAGAATTGTCGTTTACATTCCACTTCCAACTGGGACCCACGTTGTTCCAGTGGTCTCTCTTGAGTCTTAATGCAAGACCAGTCTGATGATCCCTAAATTAGACGTTTCTCAGTTTTAGCTTCTTTTTGTAGATAATTTGTGATAGAATCATCAAGTTTGTGTTAAAAATAAAATTTGCTTCACCACAAAACAAATCACTTGTTGTGTGTAGCTTTAGATTCAGTGAGCAACTGTGGGCAGGGTGGGGAGTTAGGGGCAGTGTGTGTGTTTTGTGTCTGCTTTTAAGCAGCATTGTTCCAAAGACTGTTTCCTGTGTTCTGTTTTCAAACTAATTTCCCCCATTTGAAACAAAGAAACAGGATGAACAGAATTCTAAAAGAAATGATCTTACCACATGCTTTCAAAAGTGGAACACACTTCATTTCTTTCTTTCCTTTTGAACAGTGCTCATTTTAGATCGTTTCAGTAAGGCAGAGTAATTGCAGTTTTCCACTGCAGTTTGGATAAGTTCAGTACTTAAAGTCGCTGCAGATAGATTTCCATTGCAGAAGATTCTGCCGTCATGAAGCCGTCTAGTCTTTACTTAGGTAATAGAAGGTAACTCTCATCTCTGGCTTTAATTACAGTGAATTCTGCAACAGATGCTATATGGTGTGTGTAATTGGTGTCCTCTATAACAGCACTCCCTATTGTGTGCAATTTGTATTATAAATTGAGGAAGAAAGGGGAAGAACTGTAAGACATAGGCTTTCAGAGCAAACCAGCTAGTGATGATTACATTAAAAACCACAAAATACTTAAGAAAGAAAAGGACCTCTAATTCTCAGTCCATCCAAGGAAAGTAGTACTGTATGGGAATGTGAAGGAGCACGGGTGTGGCATGGCATCCTTTGCGGGACTGGATTAAGAAAAACTCATCATTAGTCATTTAATTAGTTGAGTTTTAATTGCTTTTAATTCTAGGTTTGTAGACTAAAAATGTGAAGCTTTTCATATGCTGTAAGAAAACTTTTGATAGAATAATATGAATTAGAAATTCCATATTCAACAGGACCCATAGTTTTATTTTATCCAAATCTGTTTTTTATCACCTCCATTCATTGTGATTCAAAATGTTGATAAGCAGATGGCATGTGTGATATCAAATTATTTTAATATCGTATAAATTGTTCAATTTGGGTGAGAACCCAAGCGTTCGTCAGTTTCCGAGGGGTCTGTGGCCTTTGCTCTTGACCTCGTTTAAAGCACACATCATCAGTGTCGCATTGTTTTCCTTGAGTTATAAACATAGGAGGGGACGTAGGGCCATGGCTGAGCATAGCCTTTTCTGGTGGCAGCCATGGTGGTGCTTTGTGCTGCCGGGGCTGGTGTGACTCGAGGGCCATGTGCACTTGGCACAGGCGAGCTAGCAGGTGCAGGTGCAGCTCTGCTGTCAGAGAGTAGCTTTCCAACCAATGAACACCTTTCCAGTAAAAGACTTCATCTCCTTAAATGTTTGCTGTCTTTTTCTCCAGTGGAAAAAATATATTTTTTATATCAGACTGTATTCTAAAATCATGCTTATGTAATTTTACAACATAGTGAAAAACAGCAGAGGAATTTTACATGAAAACAGCTATCTGTCAAACTTTGGAATAGCATTTTAGCTCTTTTTAATTCTTAAATATTAAGTTAGTTAACCAACATGTTTTGTGTCTTAGGATTTATTCCAACAATTCCTCCAGTAGTGTGTTGGCAACTTTTGACTTATCAGGGGATAAATGTCTCGTGTTTGTATCTCTCTGAACTGGAACAAATAGTATTTCCCTAATGGCCTTGGGTTTTTTGTTTTTTTGTGTGTGTGTGGGTAAGAACTATTTTTAAGAGAGCATATTCATAATTGTGCTTATTTCAGGTGATGCAAAAAGGAAACTGTTCAGTGCTCAGTGTGCTCACATTTCTTCTCTCATCTCTGTCCCTGCTGGTCCTCTTCTCCTTCCCTCAACTGTGGCATCCATGCCCAGGGCTGCTGTGAGCCCAGAGCTAAACGGTTGGCACCCCAGTAGGGACCTGACGGGCTTAGCATTTGGTAGGGTTCACTTGTATATCATACCTGTGCAGAATATTCCTGATGCATTTCAGGTTTACAGTTACTCGCTTAATAAAAGCATTTTATTGTCAATTCACGTTCTCGTATTTTGCTCTGAGTCTTAGACTTCTTTACATCCTGTTAGTACAATGCATATTGTATTTCTAAGGTTTCCTAGAGAGAGTTACTATGGAGAGAGTCAGTTTTATTTCCTTCATTTTTTTTCTAACCTAAACTGCCGTCTAGTGTATTTAATTAAATTATTCTTGGCATTCGGTCGTCTCCTCATTCTAGTGTGGTCTCTAGACAGGACACGGGACTATTGCAGTCCACGATGCCATTCTAGAGAGTGTGCCCTGGTGATGACCGTAGGTAAATATGTACCCACAGGATGTTTATGAAAGGAGAATTTTCTTGGTGCTCTTATTCTGACATACAGATTGGGAATATCTTCACAACTGCACTAGATTTCTCTAGGTATATTTTACCTGTGGCAGCTGTGAATCAATGCAGAGTTCTCTTTGTTATTTTCCATATTTCATTATTTCTAATCACATAATTTATCTTTGGATTTTATTTGAGTTTTTTGAAAAGTGAAAGAGCCTGAGTCTTATGACAGTAGGTTTTTTTAGTCTGCTTTTCAATAATTATATCTTTTTTAAAGTGATTTTAATTCACCCTAATCATTGTAAGAAAATTTCTGGTCCTTTTATATTGTTCCTCTTTGTTACAGCTAATGCATTATGGACATAGGAAGCAATTTCAAGCGTCGTCGTCTGGGTTTAAAGCTCGCAGGGTGATTCTTCAGTTTCTTCAAGGGCTTTCTGTTGGCATTGTATTTGTGACTGGTTATCCTGGAATTCCCTTTCATGGAGTATAGAGATCGAAGCTCTCGCTCGCCAGGACAGAGAGCTCACGTTGGTACACAGTGGTGTGATATGGTAAAGGCAGTGTGGCTTGGATGAAGACGACCTGCGTTTGGATGGTCGTCTTTTATTTGTTGTCTTTGGGACCCTGAGCAGTCATTTCATTTCTCTGAGCCTCAGTCTCCAATCTGTAATGAGGTTACTAAGGTTACTGTGAGTAATAAGTACATAAAGCCTTCTGACACATAGCAGGTACTGCATAAATGTCCATTTTCTTTTCTTTGTTTTTTTGCGAGGAGGACTAGCCCTGAGCTAACATCCGATGCCAGTCCTCCCCTTTTTTCTTGAGGAAGACTGGCCCTGGGCTAACATCAGTGCCCATCTTCCTCTATTTTATATGGGACGCCGCCACAGCATGGCCCAGCAAGTGGTGCGTTGGTGTGCGCCCGGGATCTGAACCTGCGAACCCCGGGGGCCACAGCAGAGTGTGAGCACTTAACCGCTTGCGCCACCGGGCCGGCCCCCCATTTTCTTTTTAGAATGCTGCTAAGTCCCCTTCTAGAAATGCATTCTGTGATTTTTATGCCATGTAATAGTAGTAGCTACTGTTAATTGAGTGTTTAGCATGTACTTCAGTGTCCTGGTAGGTGCTATTATTTCCATTTTACAGATGAGTAAATTGAGTCTCAGAGAGGTTGTGTTAGTAGCCTAGGGCCACACAGCTACTAACTGGTAGAACCAGGCTTCTGAATCCTATGCTCTTTACATTATTTGTAACAGTTATTTTTTTCTGCTGCTTTTTTCCAGTGTTACTTATTTCTTGATTAGGAATAATATTCTGCTATTTCCAGTGAGTATATACCAGTTAGAGTTGATTCAGAAAATTTTTTGTGGGGGCTTTTAGAATAAGGATGATGATTAGGTTTCGTTTTGCTTGGCGACCCCGATTGGTAGTGCCTGACTAGAGGGTGTGTTGAGAAGGATTTAGAGGAATGAAAAAGTGCTGTGATTGGTGAGTAGCATCAGCTGTGGAGTGGAGCCAGGACTGGAGAGTGGCTGGGTTTCCCTCATTCCTGTTCTAAAACCTGTGTGGACTGGTCTGGTAGCATTCGAGTGACCACGTGGCCACTAGCCTGTAAAGTGAGTGATGGTTGATCCTGGTTCAGTGCAGCTGCAGCTGTAATGTGCTCTGTGCTAAAAATGTGTCTGAACATTTCTGTGTGAGTGAAATTAGGTCAAATTTTATATTTAAAACATTGAGATGAAAACATTAGGGGAATTTGAAATTTAAAGAGACCTTTTGATACGCGGCTAATCAGTCTCTATGTATGTGAATTTTAGTTTTTTTACACTCATTTTATTGTCTGGATTTGTTAGGTCAGATTACAAAAGGAACAAATTTATGCTGATTATAAAGAGTGTTAGATATTGGTAAATATTGCTTCTCAAATTTAATATGCCTCCCTGAATATTGTTTATATAAGTATTCTACTTAAAGAATTGCATGTGATGGAATGGTTCTCTTTTTATTATTTAAAATATGAAAATATTCTCCATTTGCTCATTTCTCAGAAAGCTACTTTTAAGTATTTAATTTTAATTTTTATTTTTATTTATTTATTTTTTTTTAAAGGGCGGAGGATTTATTTATTTATTTATTTATTTTTTTTGTGAGGAGATCAGCCCTGTGCTAACATCCGCCAATCCTCCTCTTTTTTTGCCGAGGAAGACGGCCCTGGGCTAACATCCGTGCCCATCCTCCTCCACTTTGTATGGGACGCCGCCACAGCATGGCTCGCCAAAGCAGTGCATCGGTGCGCGCCCGGGATCCGAACCAGCGAACCCCGGGCCGCCGCAGCGGAGCGCGCGCACCCAACCGCTTGCGCCACCGGGCCGGCCCCTAAGTATTTAATTTTTAGAAACCAAAATAGCAACCTTGTTAAATCATAATTGTATTCATAACCAATACATCATCTAAAAAACCATTCAAGTACTAATGGAGCAAATATAAAAATATGAAATGTTAACGGTGTAAACTTACTATAGTCATCCAGCCATTCTTTGTGATTAAACATCAGAAAAAGGAATTAGAATGACCACATGCCACGGAAAATTCCTTTATTAGGGAATTTTATTAGGCCTGCAGCTCTGTCTTCCGGTTTTGGGGAAATGGGGAGCTTTTCAAGTGTTTGCATCATGGTTTCCACACGTCTGTGGGATCTTAGTTACCTGGCCCGGATGAACTCCAGTCTCCTCCTCAGGAAAAGGAGGCTAGCTTTTTCCCAGGGTGGTTGTGAAGATTAAATGTCGTGGCATGTGTGAGGTGAGGGGCACAGTGCCTGAGCACATGGTAGTGGCTCAATAAATATCACTACCCTTTCCTTTTAGTGTAAGGAAGAAAAAATGGTTTCTTTAGAGCAGCAGTTTATAGAGTTCTTTAAGAAAATAAAAGCGAATTCTGAATTCAACTGCTTTATTCTAATCGAGGTAATGAAAATTTTAAGAATTTGGCAGCAAATTAAGTAAACAGTCCTTTGTTCTGCTGGCCACACCGAGAAATGGGAGAAGCACAGAATGCCTCAGCAGGAAAGCCAGCTGTCCAAGCGTGAGACTCTTGTGTTTTATTTTTAAAAGGCTGTCACAGTTCTGCATGCAGAAAGTCCCAACTTATTTGTATGAGCTTGCTTTTGGGGGCTGGACTGCGTTTGTAGATTTCCTCCCTTCCTCCCTGCTCAGAAGTTATCCTCAGGTTTTCTCTAGAGAGGTGGTAGAAGGGGACACGTACATGCCTGATCTGTGTTGTGGAGTGCAGGACATTTTATTGTGATATAATTTCAAATTAAGAGGAGTTGCAAAAACAGTGTAAGGAATTCCTGTGCACCCTGTGTCAGATTCGCCAGGTGCTTGTGTTTGCCATGTCTGCTTTATCATTGTCTCTCTTTTTTCCTTTTACACACACATAGATGCCCCCACGCACCTATTTTTTCCCAAACCACTTGAGAGTGGGTTGGAGACACAATGTATTCCCTCAGAACAGAGGTATTCTCGTACAACACCACAGGTGTACAGGATCAAAAGTCAGAAAATGTATCGATACAGTGCTACCCTCAAATCCACAGTGCATATTCAGATTTCTTCAGTTGTCCCAACAATTCCTTTAGAGCATTTTCCCCAATCTAGGATCCAGTCCAGGACCCTGTATTACCTTTCAGTTTCCATTAATCTGGAAAATTCCTTAGCCTTTGTTTGGGTCCTTGACATTTTTAAAGAGGAGAGGCCAGTTATTTTGCCCAACGTCCTTTGTTTGGGATTTGTCTTACATTTCCTCACGATCAGTTCAGGTTATGCATTTTCGGCAGGAACACCACAGAAGGACGTCATCTTCTTCTCGTGCATCCTGTCAGGAGGCACACGAGGTCGGTTCATCCAGTACTGTGGCAACTTTGACCACTTGAGTAAGATGGTGTTTGCCAAGTCTTTCTACCGATGAGTTACAATCTTACCCTTTGTAATTGATAAGTAACTTATGGGAGGACACTTGGAGACTGTGTCAATACCCCATTTCTTGTCAGGTTTTCACTACTTTTAGCAGCACTGATGTTTTTCTAATGCGGGCACTCCTCTGTGTTTATTGGTTGTCACGCTCCTGCTTGACAGGAGCTTTCTCTTCTCCCTCGCTTACTCATTTGTTCATTTATTTGCAGTGATATGGGTTTATGAATTCTTATTTTATCCAGTGAACCATTACTCTCATTGTTTGTTTTGATGTTAGACTTGTCCCAGATTGGCCAGGGAGAGCCCCTTCAAGCTGGCCTGTGTCCTTTGATATATCGCTATCATTCTTTGAACACATCCTTACTTTCTGGTGCAAGATGTTCAGGCTCATCTTGTAGTTTCTCTTTGTATTGGAGAGCTGGAGGCCAGCTCTGCTCATTGGGTTTCATTGCTTCTGGGCCCCCTCAGTGCATGTCTAGTCCTTTTGCAGTAAGTTCCAAAGACAGAAAAATGAATCAGAAAGAGATGGCCTGGATCAGTTGGATTCTGCTATATTTTACAATCCTTGAAATGAATAAGAAATACTTTTTGCTGCATTGAGTTCATTTTTTGAATTATTGTCATAGTGTGAGAATTCCAAGACAATTAAACATCACTATTTAAATAATAAAAATGAGTCTGTCTCTGGACCAGGGGGCTAGCTAGGCAAGGCGTGTTCCTTAGGCAGCAGCTGAGGTGCAAAACTACTAAAAGGGAGGTGGGAGGGAAGCATGGTAGGTCTCTGAGGGTCTCCTCCTCCTCATGGCAGGGGGTAGAGGTGGGCTTGCCATTGTCAGGCATCTGCAGTTGTGTTCTGCATTTTGTTTTGTTTGTTGTGCATTTTATCAAGGCTTGTTGACGGCTGCCGCCAGCTGGCACTGTAACTTCCTCAGTTCCCGGTGGGTAAGGCCATCCATCGGTGCCAGTGTGTGTGAGTAGGGCAGCTATGATTGAGACCATCACAGCAGACGTAACTTGGGGCTGAGGAGCTCTGTGTGTGTTAGCAGCTGCTTCAGCTGCATAACAAAGTAGGAACCACTCAACAAACCAGGTGCTGTGCAGGCTCCAAGACATCATCGTAGATGAAAGCAGTGATGGTACTGTGAGTAGTATGAGGAGGAGACCTAAAGAAGTGACTGAGTGGAGAGGCAGAAATAACTGGGTGAAGGAGGGCAGGGCAAGAGGAAAGAGCCTTCTGGGCAGAGGGGGAGAGCACATGCAAAGGCCCTGTGGAGAGAAGTCACAGCTGGTCCCCTCATGGACAGAGTGCAGAGAGCAGATGAGTCTGGAGCCAGGCCTTCGTCGGCTGTTTTAGGTTTTGGATCTTGATCCTTGGAGCAATGGGAGCCATTGGAAAGTTTTAGCAGAGGGGTGGCGGACTAGTCTGTGAACCTTGCTTAATTTTTAAACAGTCACTATTTGCAGTTCTTTTCTGATGTTCTAACATAAGTGTTGATACACAGAAAGGCATAAGGCACCACGTCTGAGCGTTGAATTGAGAGGCAGACAGAAGTGTTCATCCTGGAGTCACCCATCACCCTTTGGGGACTCCTCGTCGGGGAGGTCACCCTTGCTGCCTCCCAGTCTCTGGATGTGCCCTGTGGTTTCAAGCCTCTGGCCCACTTGCCACTGAAGATCTCCCCCTATTTCACACACTCAGCTGCTCCCTCGCTCTTGGTGTGGCGCCTGCACGCGTCCTGCCACGCCTGCGGTATGTGGCCAGTGGTCTGCAGAGCTCCGTCCCTTGGTGACTGCTGCTGACTGAGGCTGGCTGTGCTCTTCTATGCAGTTTTTGTCTTCAGGATTTAGGACAGTGTCAAGTATGTCATAAATATTTAAGAAATATTTGTTGAAATAATTGAGAAAATAAGTAGCTTTTCCCTTTAAAAATAATAGACACTGTTTACGGTTTCTTTACTGAAATATCAAAGGAGGAGTTAGCACAGTGGGTTTTTTTCCCAAATACTTCTGATTATGAAAGTAATAGCTGTTTATTGTAGACATTTAGATGACATCAGTAAGCAAAATTTGAAAAAGCCAAAAATAACATTAATCCTTATTATAAATTCTTCTGGCCATCTTTTCATGCTAAAATTTATGGTTCCCACCCAAACTCCTTCTTTGTTCAGTTTCAAAATGGGGTTGTATTGTACATCCATTTGGCTGCTTTTTGGGGTGTGTTAAGTGGTGAGTCTGCAAGGCAGAGCCCCTCTCACGTTGTGGATGTCACCTGGTGCCACGGTCTCGGGGAGGGGCTGGGAGCTGAGGTGGCACAGTAGGGCCAGGAGGAGGTGAGTCAGATGGAAGTGAGTTGGAAACGAGGTAGGAAAGGACAGAACTGGGATGGGCTTGGGGTAGAGAAGCGAGTTCTGGGGAACTGAGTGTAAGAGAAACTGCTTTGATGCAGGGGGGAGGTGGCTGGCACCTCTCAGGAAAGTGAGAGCCCAGACTCTCACCTTGCTGGACCCTGCCCGGCCCCCTCGCCCCCAGTCCCTCTCGGGTCGGGAGAGTGGCTGGTTGGAGTCAGGCCTCCTTTGTCCCCTGATGCTTTCCCTGTTAGAGGTGCTGATGATCAGTAAAATGGCCAAAAGGCAAATAGCAGGAGAGAGAGAAAAATGGGGCATGATTAATCACTTGATTAATCACTTATTTGATAAGATGTATATTCCAGAATCTTCCTTTTTGAGGAGAAATTATTATACGTAAGTATTTGTTGTTCAGAGCTTTGAAACGCTTTAGTGGGCAAAATTGATAACTTCCAGAGAAAGACTTTTTAAAGCATTCTTAAACATGTGGTGTCCAAATTTGGGCAAAATAGACAATTGTTCATTAGAGGACAGAAATCAGTTTTAATGAATCAGAATTTCTGCTACACATTAGTTTATGGGTTTTTTTAGAGATATGATGTTGGGGAGTGCAATAAGTGTTTGAATCAGAAATAATTCCCCTGTAATTCGGAATCAGTATTTGCTAACCCACCCTCCGCAGCAGAATGGGAATCTGCTTTCTCCGATGTCTTGGATAACTTCCCACTCCTAACTTGGAACAGCTACCAAAAGGAGGAGCCTCACCGTCTCCTCAGGGAAGTCAACCAGCCCTACAAAGCAGGTTCTTCTGAGCTGCTCATCCAGAGCAGGTTGGAAGCTTCTGCTTTCCAGAGCCTGGAGCCTCATCCCTAAGTGTGGGGCTCTTGCTGGAAGGGCAGAGTTCGTGGGACCCCCGATGCTTGACGACTTGCAGCATGCAAAGGCCCTGGCAGACTCCCTTTTAGCCCTCCTTTCCTTTTTTAGGTTGGTAGATTTGTGCTGTAGAAACTGGAGAGTCCTGGGATCCCCTCAGATCCCCTCAGACGCTCAGGGCTTTGGTTTGTTCCTCCAAAGGCCAGTCAATTTTGCTTTTTAAAGATTTCCCCAAACCTAACTCATCTCAGACAGGTAGAATGTTAACAGAGAGAGCAGTTGAATAACTGCCATGTTATCACCGTACTGTAAAATCCCATGTACTACGTGCCAGTCGAATCCTTTATTTCAGGAAACCCAAGCACTTACGAGGTCTGTCTGCCCTGTCTCTTGAACTTTATGGTTTTTTTGGGGGGATGGGGTGGAGTGGGATTGGCCCTGAGCTAACATCTGTTGCCAGTCTTCCTCCTTTTTTCCTTTTTTCCCCCCAAAGCCCCAGTAGATAGTTGTATGTCATAGTTGTACATCCTTCTAGTTGCTCTATGTGGGACGCCGCCTCAGCATGGCTTGATGAGCCATGAGTAGGTCCACGCCCACGATCCGAACCGGTGAACCCCGGGCCGCTGAAGCAGAGCACTCGAACTTAACCGCTACACCACTGGGCCAGCCCCTAACGTTATGGATTTTGCTTCAGTTCAACTCGTGTGGACCCATTACTGGAATTTTATAGGAAGCTTTTTAGATTTCAGTTGTTTACATGTTTGGTATGGTTGCCATATGTAAGGGTAATTTGTTGCAGAGAATAAACGAACACTGCAGATGTGAAATGTTCTCACCTCATATCATATTACGGCAATTGAATGAGAGAATTCACCTAGAAACCTGGATAAGAATGTTAGCCTGTTTATTTTCTTTCCTTTTCTCCTTTAAACAGTAGTCTTCAAAGACAAAATAGAGCCTAAAATGTATTTATATTTGGCAACTTCATATAGCATGCATGTCATTTATTGTCCGGATTCTGAGTGAGCTTTCTGAAGATTACAGGGCTAGGCCCAGCATTGTTGTAGTTAATAGAAACCTGTTCCGTGAGGTCTGTGGGCTGTAGGATCAGCAGCATTGCCATGACAGTGAAGTAGGCCTTATCGAGAGGAGAATTCATAAGAGGCTGCCCTGGGACCCTAACCACTGTCCTTCTGTGTGTCCTGACAATGTTATCTGTCCTCTCAGTACAGAGTATCAAATGTCTGTCATGCGTACAGAAATTAATTTAATGTCACCTGAAGACATGCAATTAATCTTTTAGAGGTTTTCATAATACCTTTACAGAAAGAGTTGCCAGTTTGGTGGATTTGGATTTTGGGGTTTAGAAGAAGATAAGGAAAATTAATTTTTCATCAGGGTTAATACAAGCTAGCAGGGCCACAAAGGCTGAGAAAAATGGTTGGGGAATTTGTCAAGTGTTGTCACTCTAGACTAATGCTGCTTAACGTCTGATAGGTGTAATCAAGAGTTGAGATTTCTATAGAGAGGGATTAATCAATTTGCTCACTAGTGAATGCAAGTCAGTGATATCACTTCTTCATGGGGTTTAAGAATGAAAATAAGATTTGATCTGTCAAATTGCAAGACGCCCTGACAGTATCAATAGGCGTTTTTATCTATAAATTTAACCATTTGTTATAAATAAATTTGTCCTGCTAATGTTGGTGGCTACAAACCTCATTTTTTGTAAAGATTAAGCTGATAAAAAGTATTTCCTAAGCTTACTTAATTCAGGTAGTGCCTCATATTTAAGAAAAACTACTCTAAAAAGACATTTTTATAGTACTTATTAAAAGATAATCATTTGTACAGAAAACAAAATATTTCCAGTTTGGTCTAAGGTAGACCAAACTTCTTTTCTCCTCATCTGTTTTGGAGGAAGTGAAAAGTATTTAAAATCGTGTGTAAAGACACTACCATGTAAGGAATTCCAAAAGCAAGCTGTCCACCCTAGAGAAATTCACTTCCCAAGTGAACTTAGTTTTTTTGTTTTTTTTTTTTTGGTGAGGGAGATTGGCTCTGAGCTGACATCCGTTGCCAGTCCTCCTCTTTTTGCTGAGGAAGACTGGCCCTGGGGTAACATCCGTGCCCATCTTCCTCCACTTTATATTGGCCGCCGCCACAGCATGGCCTGACGAGCGGTGCGTAGGTCCGTGCCCGGGATCCAAACCTGCAAACCCCGGGCCACTGAAGTGGAGTGCGTGAACTTAACCATTACGCCAGTAGGCCGGCCCTGAACTTACTTTTTTGAGTAGAATGTAGTCTGCCACCCACAGATGACCAGTTCTTTCCTTACATGAAGAGAACAGGTTTCTGAAATTCCTAATTTAATCAACAGTGTTTTAAAATTTATGTGACTAAGCACTATCAATTTTAGGCTCTCTTTCAGCACTGTGACTATACACGTGAGTTATAGAAGACTTCCCAGTAAATGGGCAGATGCCGTTAGCTTGTTTTCATTGGCCTTCTGTCTGTGTGTTTATGAGAGTGTGGCATAAAAACATGTTCCTGGCCACAGCCTGGTGATTAAATAGGTTGACTCTTTCCTCGTGTTAACTGGAATAACTCTGGAATTTAAAATTTCTCCCAAGAATTAGCTTTTAATTACGCTGATTTGAAACAGAATAAGTGTTCTCTCAATTGAAAAAAAAAACTTTTTCTTCCAAAATGAAATAACTTGTTACTTATATTTAAGCCTCTAGTGCTCAGCATGATTTTCAGAAAAATCCAAAAGCGCAGCATTATAGTAACCCTTCATTTAATTAAAATGATTTAGCTGAATGATGGTTAGTCCCTTTTGTTTCAGTCCTTGCTGAAAACAGTTATGTTAGTATATGCTCCTCCCCTAGGAGGGCAGTGTGGAATTGAAGCTTTGGGACCGTGGAGACAGGAGGTGCCACCACTTACCGTGTGACCACGGGCCCTGGCTTTTTCATTTGCAAAATGAGGATGATAATATTTACGTTGAGGGAAGATTGAAGGAAAACAAGGTCTGTACAGACCCTAGGACGCTCTTGTTATATTGCAGACGTTCAACCCACATTAGCTCCTCCTGTCCCCATCCCCCTGTCCCATGCTTGTTCTGTCCCCCCCCAACCCCCCCGCCGTGAGTGGAGTGTGTGGAATGATATCAAAACTCTTGCTGATTTAGATCCTGGGAGTGCCTTGGAAATATCTGTTATAAAGTTCATTGTATCATTTGTAGCTATAGAGGGTAGAAAACATCATCTTGAATATAAGTAACTCCAGAGCTTTCCTGGAAACGCAGGGCTTTCTTCCCATTTTTCAGTAAGCAGTTGATAGGAGCAGCTTTTCCTAAAAGTTGGGCAGTCATTGTAGTCTCTTCCTGAAACATCCCCCTTTCTGTGTTCATCAGTGACTCAAGTGTTTGTCGTCTCCCTGCCCTGTGCCCGATTCTGTTCTCTGTCCTGAGGATGCTGTGGTGACCAGTGCCTCCCACAGGGCTCCCATTCTGGTGAACATGACATAACTGAGAGTGGCGATTAATACTGTGGAGAAAAAGAAAGCAGTTAGTGGCCTGGGGAACAGTAGGATTGGAGAGTGCTGTTCACAGGGGCCTCCTCGAGTGAGCATGCCAGGCAGGTAGCTGGTTGAGGCGTCCCCTGAAGGGAGAAGCATGAGAAAGCCCCCAGGCTGGATGGGTTTGTGCGCTGGAGACAGAGCCAGGAGGCCAGTGTGGCAGGACAGAGTGGATGAGGGAGCCGAGAGAGATGAGGTCCAGATCTGCAGAAACTGCCGAAGCATGGATGTTCGTTCCCGTGTCTTTTCAGGTGGTCTCTTAGGAAGCCCTCAATGGAGAGGGTTTTTGTGATACCTGTAGTTCTGAACTTTAAACGGGGATCAAGCCTACTTAAAAAAGTAAACTTTTTTTCGAGTCAGCCCTGATGGCCTAGTGGTTAAAAAGTTTGGCGTTCGCTGCGGCGGCCTGGGTTCAGTTCAGTTCCTGGGCGTGGACCCGTACCACAGTGCATGCTGTGGCGGCGGCTTCCATACAAAAAAAAAAAAGGAGGAAGATTAGCAACAGATGTTAGCTCAGGATGAATCCTCCTCAGCAAAAAAATAAATAAATAAATAAATAAATATTTTTTGAAAGGAAAATAGAAGTTTAGAACTTTGTTTTTCAGGGTTCTTATTTAACATTAATATTTTCAGACATCAATTATCACCCGTCTCTTACTCAAAATAACAATGAAGAGAATTTTTATTATTTGGAATATTTATTGACTAAATGCTTATGTTCTCTATTCCCAGTTTAAAAATCATCGGATCACACAATGTTATATGTTCGTCACTCAAATGCATATACACGTTGTAAACCTTAGAATCGGCGAATAATAATATCCTACTTTTGGTGCAGGCTCTTCTTTTTAAATTGAAGTTTACTATCTAGATCATCTTGTTTTCAGCTTTGGATTGGTAAAGAAAAAAATCACAGTACTCATCCTGTTGTCCGTTGTCCTTTTAGGCCGCAGATACTAGCTAATTATCTATTTCTGCAACGTGGCATAGTGTTTTCTGATGCATGTAATAGTACTGCTGAGCTGAAGGCTGGCCTTTTTAGTATCATGGTGACATTGAATAAATATGTGTGTAGTAACTGATAGCAGCTATAACCCAAGTTCCTGATACTATAATCTCTTTAATATCACATTCATAACTACTCAAGTTTTAAAAAGTATGATCTACTATTTATTGATTTATTCCATAAATATTTCAGTGCCATCTACGTGCACAAGAAATTTTGGCTGGGTGAACAAAACAGACTTACTAGAGTCTACACCACTGGTTTCTCTAGACAGTTTTTGTTTTTTTTTAATTATTTATTTATTTTTTCCCCCAAAGCCCCAGTAGACAGTTGTACGTCATAGCTGTACATCCTTCTAGTTGCTGTATGTGGGACATGGCCTCAGCATGGCCGGAGAAGCGGTGCGTCGGTGCGCGCCCGGGATCCGAACCCGGGCCGCCAGCAGTGGAGCATGCACTTGACTGCTAAGCCACGGAGCCGGCCCTCTCTAGACAGTTACAAGATGGCGTGTGCTCCGGGTATCTTCAAACCCTTACCTCGTCAGGGAGCTGATTTAGATGCGTTAAGTCCATAAGATGGAAAAGTTCCCCAGAGAGCTAACTGTATACAGCCTGGCCATTCATGCACATTAGTAAAACGGGTAGAAGTTGGAGAATCAGTCAGTAGACTGTTGTGTAGCTGTGCTGTGTGGAGAACTGAGTGACCCAGTGCCACCTGTACCTAACGCACAGCCTCTCGTGGGACCTGGGAGCCAGCGAAGTGTGAGGTGTCACCCCATGTGAGAAAGAGGGATGTGTTTAAGGACAGTATGACTTAACACATGCATAGTGCATTGATGAGTCTTCTACTGATGTAATTTCAATAGGATTTTAGATAGATTAATAAATGATAGATCACTGACTCTTAAGAAAGATGGAGATGTGATATGTTCTCAAATTTTTCAACCTTTTAGTATAGAAAATTTCAAGCATATACAAAACTAGAGAGAGTTCACATAGCTTTTTAAGATAAAGACTGGAAAATTATGCACTTAGAATAGGTTATACCTGCCTGGCTGGGGTACCTTGGATAGAAGACTTTGTGGAGAAGTCTCAAGCAGCACAGATGGGCAGCCTGCCTGTGTGTCTCGTGGTCCTGCAGTGCCTGTCTTCCCACAGTGCTTCCACTGTCACCTGGGGGGGTCCTCCGTGAGGTCAGAGTGACCCCAGCAAAACCACATTTCAGGCAGCACAGCGCCAGTTGTGACGATCCCTCCTTTATTCCTGACTTTGATTGTTGGTCTCTTCTCTCCTTTTTTTTTGGTCAGTTTTAGTCAGGTTATTTGTTGATCTCAAAAATCCAACTTTTGGTTTCATTGACTTTTCTCTGTTGTTTTTCTCTTTACTATGCCATTGCCTTTCACTATGATCGTATCATTTCCTTCCTTCTGTTTGGGGTTTGATTTCCTATTTTTTTTCTAGCGTCTTGAGATAAAACCTCAAGTTATTGATTTTAGATGTGTTTTCCTTTCTTATATGACTACTTTAATTGTATCCCCTAGATTTTGATATGTTGTATTTTCACTTTCATTCAGTTCAAAATATCTTTTGTTCAGGAGCCAGCCCTGTGGCCTAGTGGTTAAGTTTGGTGCGCTCTGCTTCAGTGGCCCAGGTTCACGGGTTTGGTTCCCAGGCGTGGACCTACATCATTCATCAGCGATCCTGTGGCGGTGACTCACATGCAAAATAGAGGAAGATTCACACAGATGTTAGCTCAGGGCAAGTCTTCCTCAGCAAAAAAAAAAAAAAAAAAAGTTTCAAAATATTTTTTGCTCAGTTTTTTATTCTTATTTTTATTTCTTAGCCTGGTTTCCTAGAGTCAACCCTGTTGCTGCGCAGCTTAGTGGTCAGCCACTCGTTCAGGAAAACTGTCCATGTCCCTTGAGTCCTGGGCTGGTGATCTGTATGTGGGTAGGAGTGTGCACTCAGAACCCCCCTCAGCTCTTCCTTCCTGCCAGGCCCCCGGGGTCCCTTGCACGAGTGAGCCTCCCAGTCAGCCTACTGTGGAGGACATTTCTAGGCCTTCAGTAGCTCTTTCATTTCCAGAATTTCCTTGTTAAGTTTCCGGATTTCTGGCTGGTCTGCTGCTGTTCCAAACAAGACCAAGACCAGAGGCCCGTAGATCTGTGGGTGTTGCCCATTCCCTTCCTGCCTAGTTGGCTGCTTTTACCGACAGTGCTGCTGGGGCCTCCACACCAAACCAGGTCTGCCCTCCGGGTTTTCCTGCCCTGCCCTGTCCTGATAAAACCCCTTTGTCACTGGGGGCTTCCCTGTCAGCAGGACCAAAGAGGCACTGCTCCAGGTCTCAGGAATAGATCCTGCTCCATTTCTGGTTTCACTTTTGTTAGTTTCCAGAGTCTTAAAATGCTTGTTCTGAACAATGTTGTCCAATTATACCCTTGTTTTGGGGGAGAAAATTTGCAGCCTCTTCATGCTGCCATAGCCAGAAGTCCTGCCCCATGCGACTTTTTTAATCTCATTTTTTCTTAAGTCTCATTACTTTGGGCAGTTTTTGCAAAAATGTTATCTACACCCATCTTGTTCCAGCCTCTGTTCTTTCCCTTTGTTCCATTAAACTGTCTTTAAAAGATAAGTTTAGAGGGGAAAGAGAGAGGCATAGAATATATGGGCTGCTTCTGAGCTAATTTACCAAGTTCCTCTTGGAAATACTGGCATAGCTGAGCAGTATGCGTGAAGAAGGTTTACTAACCACAAACCAATATAGTCCTATTTATGTAAGGAGCTGAGGCTACTAAACATCTGAATCTTACTTTTCGTGTTCAAGCATCCATTTTTAAGATTACGTAATTTAGCAGAGCAAGATCCAATTTTCTTGCTGTCCATTTTCTTTCTTGGCCACCAGCTCCTCTGTTGAAAGATGCCACACTTAATCCTGAATGTAGCTGCTAGGCCCCGTCTAGAGAGGTGTTTTACGCTGCCTGGTGTTATCAGGAACATCAGTAGTGCAGCTTGACAGTGTACTGGCTTCCTAATTGAGTAACAGTTTTTAAGGTCAAGAAATGAAAGAACATTAGTAAAACACAAAATGTTAGATTTCTGATGCTTGTAAAGCTCTTACTAGAATATATGAGTTCCTCCTCTGAAATCCTTGGTGACTCAGCAGGAGGAAGGGTGACTAGGGTGCTCCTTGCCTCCGAGCGCCGTGTCGAGAATAGGGGTGTTCAGTGCTGTGTCCACAGGGGAGAGAAGACGCTGGGCATGCTCCGAGATTTACCGCCACAACCCGTGGGATGAGTCAGGGTGATAGCCTGCTTATGTGAGGTTTGATAGGAGTTACCGGTTTAAAACTATTGCTTGTGCAAACTGTCAGATTTTAACAAGAATGCTCATGAAAATGGAAAATGGATGTTGAAGATGAAGTATTTTTAAAGTTAAGCTAGTTAAGTTTCACTGAACTAAATAGCACTTAAACTTTAATTATAGACCTCTTGGCTGGGTACAGTAATTAAAGATCTTAGTGTTATAAATTTCAAAAATATTATTAAAACCCAAACACTGTCAAATGAGAAATTTTCTTAGTGACTTGGTGAAATGACAGGTTTGGTTTTCCACTTGCATGATGGTTTTGTGTCTCAGTTGAACACTAACCGAGGCGGACGCCCTGATGCTGGGGTGGGGTGTCTGGCTGCGCAGATACTGACCAGTGTGCTGCGTTGTTGGTTTCAGCAGGGAGGAGAGAGCGACGGCTTTTTTCACCCGGAAGGCCAGCCCCAGAGGCTCCCTCAGCCCCCAGAAGTGAGACAGCAGCCTGCCCGCAAGGTGACGCTGACCAAGGGGGCCCTTCAGCCACCCCAGCATCCACCAGTGGGGGCCCACGTGCACTCAGCCGGCCCTCCAGGCATTAAGAGCATCCAAGGAATTCACCCGGCCAAGAAGGTACTGCCCGTTCCTTAGCCCGCCCCACGGGAACATGAAACCTGGTGGCCGTGCACTTGTAGATGTCCTGCTAGTTAGAGCGGGCGGCAATGAGACGGTTCTCTGATGGGAGTGCCTGGCGAACAGTAGGGGTGATCAAATAAATGAGTAAATGAGCCATTGTTTCCTTTGTTCTGGCTTTGAAGGCTAACGTTTCACAGAAGCGCTTTTCCTCTTGTGGCTTATTTGATGGTACAACTCGGGGATGTTGCCCACAACCAAGGGTGTGGTTGTTCCTGCAGCTCTGAGCTGTGCTCTGGAGACAGCCCTGCAAGCCGAGCCCCAGCCTGGCATGCTTTCCTTCCCCTGCCCACTGGTTCTCCAGAGACTCTGCAGATGGAGAACCAGGTGTTCCCTCGTCCGTTTCCTCCTCAGTGCCCCAGCTCACAGGTGGGAGACTGAGGCCTTTGTGGGTGAAGTAGCCTGCCCAAGAAAGGGGTAGTGATCCTGCCTTCTTTCCTCCTTCCCTCGCACTGTGAAGTGAAGGGGTGTTTTCCTTCTCCGAGCTCAGTCTGTTAGACAAAAGGCGTGGGCATCTAGTACCCCTTCTGGGGGAGTGAATGTTCTCCTTTTGTGTGCTGAATTTAAAACCTTCCCTAGGAGAGGTGTGTCCACCTTGTCTCGTTATGTCCTGGTGATAGAGCACCCGTCCCCTCAGCTTCTAGTGAGGGGCATCTTGGTAGCTTCCCCAAAGCCTTCACCTCTCCTGCTGACAGTCAAGTCCCCTCTTGGCGCAGTAGCCAGGTACCTCTTGTCTGATGAGATCATGCAAGGGAGGAAAAGGGGCAGCAGCACTGGCTTCTAGTCTCTTCTAGGAAACCCTGGAGTCCACTAGTTCATCATATCTGCTTGTCTTGCTACTGATGCTAAGTAGTAGTATTAATATGAAGGGGTCTTAGAAGTATTTAAAATACTGCGTGTACATTATATATATGTATACATACATATATACACATTACGTATTATCTCATAAACACTTTGCAATGTGGGGGCAAACAAAATTACTCCATTTTTGCAGTAGAAGACAGATGATATAGACACATGAAGTCATATCTTCAGGTATAGTCTTTAAAGATTGTTCCAGTCTAAATTTTCTTCAGTCAGGTGTTGTCCCTGGATATATGAAAAGAAAGACCTTAGAAAAGTACATCCGGCACCCCTATACAGCTATATACATAAATAAAGCACTCGAGTTTCTACATCTTAAACCTCAGTTTACTCTCCTATAAAGTGAGGACAGTAATCGTTCTTGTCTTATTTGGGTTCTTGTGAGGATTTTATAAGGAGATGCATGTAGAAAGCGTGGTGCCTGGCATGTAAGCAAGCATTTAGTAAAGGATGTTATTATTAATATTATAACTTAGCGTAGTTAGAACATAGAATAGTTACTTACTACTGGTTTCCAGCCAGTGTAACTTGCAACTTTTGATGTGTATTTTCCAGTGTGACTTCTCTTGAAATGTCCTTTTGCACTTTTCAAAAACTCACTTCACAGGAGTAGTTCTGTTCCCTTCTGCACACTGTTAAGAAGGAAATGTTGCGGCTCTGTGTCTCCTTTAGAGGGGTGACTGTGGATGTCCTAAGGTTCTCATTTCCTCTGCCTTCCTCTCTGCCCTTTTCTGTGATGACTTGGGAGGCCCTTTTTGTCCCTTTCTACCCAAACTCTAGGGCAGAATTTGGGTGGGACGTCTGGCAAACCTGATACTGTTCAGTTCCGCTCTGCGGCCTGCGTTTCACTACTGGCTTACCCAGGAAGAGTTTTGTTTTGTTTTGTTTTCTTTTATTTTGATTGATTGATTGATTGATTGATTGAGGAAGATTGGCCCTGAGCTAGCATCTGTTGCCAATCTTCCTCTTTTTTTTTCTCCCCAAAGCCCCAGTACCTAGTTGTATATCATAGTTGTAGGTCCTTCCAGTTCTTCTGTGTAGGGCGCTGCCTCAGCGTGGCTTGAGGAGCAGTGAGTAGGTTCGCGCCCAGGATCTGAACCAGTGGACTGCCGAAGCGGAGCACATGAAGTTAACCGCTGTGCCGCCGGGCTGGCCCCAGGAGTTCTTTTAGAGAAAGCACTTGACACCAATGCTTTATCTAATTTTCCAGTTGGAAAATACCAGAGAGATCAGCTGTCTCTTCTTTTTTTAAAAGGTCCCAGAACAGTGGTTTTGAACTCTGGGCCCCGCCTTAGGCCAGTGACGTCGTATCTTCAGGGGGCTGGGGGGGCACTCGGTCGTTGTTGTTTGGGTTTTTAGTTTTTGTTTTTAAAGCTCTGCAGATGATTGTAATGTGTAGCAGCCGGGGGGGAATCCCCTGTTGCAGAATCTGCCTTTCAGGTTCTCAGGATGGCCGCTGCACATATGTACGAGATGAATTGGATATGCAGTGTTGTGACTTGTGGTGACCGTGTAGTGGCTGTGGGTAGCACCATCCACGATTCGCTGATCCCTGCTGAATTGGCCTGGAATATGGTGGGAGAAATTCGGGCTCTGGGGCTGTTAGGACTGGACCCAAGTCCTTAACTGTGTTACTTGCAGCAAGTTTCTGAAGCCCTGTGACCCTGCTGCTTCCTCTACAGGACGATGGGGACACAGAGAGCGCCCGCCTGGTCCCGTGCTTGGCACAAGATAGAGTCAGACTCTGCTACGACCTCTTCCTTCCTCTTCCTCTGCCCAGATTGGCTGGGGATTGTTGTCTCGTTTAGACATTAAACCCTTTTCTGATTGATAGTGGATAAAAACTGCAGAAAATCTTATAGCTTGTGGTGTGTTTTAATGGATTCTCAGTTATTTGCTCACTTTGTTATGTCATAGTAGCTGTGAAAAAAGACCAAAGCTTAAAAATGTGACAGTTACTTTGTTGTTGCCAGGTCCTCATGCATGGGAGAGGCCGAGGAGCGACAGGTGCGATGGGCCGGGGGCGCCTGATGCCGAACAAGCAGAATTTACGGGTGGTGGAGTGCAAGCCGCAGCCCTGCGTCGTGTCTGTTGAAGGCCTTTCTTCCTCCACTACTGATGTCCAGCTGAAGAGCCTGCTGATGTCAGTAGGACCCATCCAGGTGGGTCCCCCAGGGCCTGTTAGGTCTGTGTCCCTTGGTCTATCCCAGGACTCAGTTATTTCTTGATTTAGAAGCCCTTTGTCTTGGCTTCTTCATGTTAAAATAATACACTTGAGAAGAAAGACAAAGATTTTCTCTACTGTGCACACTTGATATCAGGACTACTGCCTTAGATAGTTAGATGATTTGGAAGTTTTCAGGTGCTCATTTATAAACTTTATGAAATTATTCCAACTGAATAAATTATCCTTGGAAATCGTCAAATTATCCTAAAGTTTATATATGCACCCATACATATAAATTTTTTGTTCTATCACACACTTGTTTTGTTAGTAATAATTAAAATTTTTTTAAGTATTTAGTCTTCTTGACCTTAATTTCCAGAAACAGCCTCACATGTTAACAGCTATGGAACTTCGTTTAGATTTTACAAATATGAAATAACATGCACTATATTTTAGTCTCTTTAATTTTAAAACTGGCTAATTCTAAATGCTTATATGTCTCTGCTGAGCTGGCTACAAATGGGTCTCCAGTTCTGTTGTAAACAAAATTTTCCATTGAAATCTCTGATCTCTTCTGGAGCCCTGGAGGTAAACCAGCGAAGAAGTGAGTTGACCTGGTTTTCCTTGAGCAGTGTATTTGTGGTCCCATTTCTGGCCTTTCCCACCAGGTCTCATCCCCCAGCCACAGCATCATCAGCACATCCCCTCGTCCCATGTCAGGATCTGCGTCTGAGGGTAGAACATGTTGGAAACATGGCTGAGGAAATCGTAAGATGTATAGTGTGGATGTGAGCTTTCTGAGTAATCCACAGTGCTTTCTTTTAAGAATATCTTATAGCCTCTTGCTTCATGAGTGAATGGGGAAACGTTTTCAGACTAGAGTAGATACAAGTAATTAATTTTTAATATGTTTTAAATCTCCATCTACTAATGAGAATTACTAAAAAGGAGTAGATAAAAGCCCTTCCAAAAACTCCGTTATTTAGATTTAACTGCTTCCACCTTCATTTTTGGATTCCTAGAGAAATGGTTAGGTTTAGTTTGTATTTGTATGAATGAAAAGTTAGCCAAAAACTTTGGCTTCTGTTTTTAAGAGAGTCGTTTTCCCGTGGTGTGGTTGGGAACGATTTGTCAGTTCTCAGAGGCGTAAAGCTTACGTTCAAGGGTAGTTGTTTCCCGTTAATCATAATATGGATTACTTTGCAGGGTCAGAACTGACAGGAGAGAATTTTAGATTCATTAAAATGTGGTTTTCCTGGGGCTGCCCCGGTGGCGTAGCGGTTAAGTTCGCTCGTTCCGCTTCGGCGGCCGCCAGTTCAGATCCTGGGTGCGGACATACTCACCGCTTATCAAGCCCAGCTGAGGCAGCATCCCACATAGAAGAGCTGCAACTCTACAACTATGATTTACAACTATATACTGGGGTTTGGGGGAGAAATAAAAGAAAAAGAGGAAGATTGGCAACAGATATTAGTGCAGGGTCAGTCTTCCTCAAAGAAAAAAAAAAATGGTTATCCTGATCTGAGACTCTCAAACAAATCGTGGTTGAGAATTTGGGTCAAATCACAGTTCAGCAATGAGTCCAGATTGAAAAAACCAGGGCCTAGAGTGTTAGTTCTGAGATCAGCACTCTCCAAGGGCTCGTGTTCCAGTCTGACATCCCTGTGTCTCTCTGGTGGGGTGGGAAGTGATAGCACCATAGCTTTCTGTGTGTGACCTGCTGGTTGTCTGGGCTTTGCTTCATCATATGTAGTCTTGATAGTTCTCTTGAACATCCTTAAATATGATACAGTTATCAGGATCCATGTCCGAATGGCTGTGCTGTTTGCTTCTCAGTGGCCTGTGTGAGGTCCAGTGGCTGCACTGCAAGAATTAGCTTGGAGCCATTGCTAAACCACCCAACCTTGGTCTTATCCATCTTAAAAACTGAACTTTGAATTTTCCATTTTGTGGTTATAGATCTCTTGAGTGGCCTTTTTTCCCTCCCATTTGCCATTTTTTTTTCTGTTCTGAAAAGAATTAGAGATCGTTGTGTTATAAAGTTTGATTGAGGGCACTTAAAGCCGAGCAAAAACAGTGTTGGGTTGTTTAGTGGCTTGTTTTAATTAGAAAGAGAGAGAAAGATGGGAAAACGAGAATGAAGTTTTCTAGGTTACATGAGTTACCCTTAAAATGAAGTAGAAGGTGAGCTCCCTCTCGTACGCCACTGTAGAAGTCCCTGTGGAGCAATGAATTTAACACTTATGCAAGGGCCTATTCGTCCACCCTGGGGGACAAAGCAGGTGTTCTTGCCAGTTAGTCCCATGGGATGGTTTTGAGTGGGAGTTTATAGATTTTTAAACACTGCATTCACAAAATACTAAGTATCTTAATTAAAAAAAAAAAAAAAGCAACTAATATAACAAGTTTCTACCAGAGTTAGATAGCTAAAGAATGACACTAAGTATAAATTTTAGAAAGACGTTTATAACAAGACTTCATTATGGTTTAAATATAAATCTACTTCAAAGGGATGGTGCTCAGTGACCCAGGCCTCCTGCTTTCCTGACTTGAGGAAGAGAAATGTACTTTAAGCCTCTGTGTGTGTTGGGCTATGGCACCACCTCGCGTTCACTTAGTGTAATAGCAAGTGGTGTGTCTAGACGAGGAGGGACCCTGGTTCCTTTGGCCTTTTAGTTACAGAAAGTTGCAGTGACTGCGTGTTTCACAGGGCTGCTGCTTTGTCCATGGACTCGGAGAGGCTTTCTCACTGTGGCAGTGGATGGCAACGGGGGAGCCGTGTTGCTTTCAGATTAGTGTGTTATTCCCTTAAACTAGACCCATAGGCCTCTCTAGAAAATCCATTTTAAAGATATTATCTATTAACTCATTATTTACAGAATAAGGAAAAATGACAAGACTTTGTAGAAATGTTATAACTAGAAGGGAGAAATAACACGAGAAGCATAGTGGTGTGTTTCAGAATTTCAGATGAGCGAGCGCAGTAAGAATAAGTGATACTAGCGGTAATAGGAAACGAGGCAGAAAGAAGATTCTGCCTGGGGTCCCAAGACCAAGAGAGAGGGCTGTGGGGTTATGGAGATGCAGTGCCTTGCTCTCGGGGAAGGGCGGGGGCAGATGGGAAGGCAAGCGAGGGGCGCTGCAGGATTTCTGTTAGGACCTGCGGGTTCCGTGAACAGCTAAGCACACGCCCAGGTGCTCTCTAGTGACCAGCACCTGTTCCTGCAGGCGTGGCCCCCTCCAGGAAATAACCCTAATCTCCTGCTCCATCCTGAAAGACTGAAGACAAGTTAACGCTTAGGAGCAGGGAGGGGGAGTAAGGTAGTTATAAGTTCTGAGGCTCCTTTGCTTACTTATCTGTATTTCCCTATTTGCTGGATTTGGCCTAAAATTGTGTTAAGAAGAAAAATTTGTTATCCTGTACATAAATGAAACCGCATGGTCTAAAAACGAAAAAGTCATTTCCTCACAAGAGCATAAAGTCTGAAGTCACTTAACGAGCATATATGACTGGTCCCCTGCGGTGACCGTCACTGAAGTAAGAAGGCCAGCATTGGGTGTGAGCAGCAGTAATAACTGCTGATGCTTAGTTTATGCCACCATGTGTCCAGCATCGTGCTGTTCACTTCTTCTCTAGTGACTTCTTCCTTTATGTCTCCCAACAATCCCCTGGGATAGGTAATGGGCCCTTCAGAATGCAGCTGGCGTAGCAGCAAGAGTCAGGCTTTGAGATGAGGTTTCACTTAAGTCCCAATTTTGCCATTTCTCGGTTTGCAACCTTCGTACAGAGTACCTCACCTTCGTGAGTCTAGGTTTTTCCATCAGACTCTTGTAAACCGCATAAGACCTTAAACGCTCTCTCATAATGCTTCCTTCTTTCCCTGGCATGACCTGGAAGGGAAGGAGGTGAAGGAAAGGAGGCCCCGCGTGCCACTGAGGGAAAGTGTGTGAAAGTAGTGAGGACAGAACGAGAGAGTGTAGCCTCATCCAGCGTCAGCGTGTGCTCTCGACGGGAGACTTGCTGTCCCAGAGGGAGTGTCCTGGAGTTTGCTGCAGGCTGGAGAGGAGAGTCCCCCGGGACCCACCAAGTTTACCAGCCTCCACCTAACATTGCAGTTCCAGCGAGGACCAGAGACTTGGAAGGTGTCTCATTCCCGAGCGTGTCTTGGGCCACCCAGAGAGGTGGAGCCCTCTGACCAGTTTGTGAAGTAGGCCCATGTCAGGGTTCTGACCTTCTCTGAAGGTGGGATGCGTCCATGAGAAGAACGCTTTCTTTGCATCTGGTTCTGACTGACCAGGAGGGTCTGGTAGGTGAAGTAGAAAAAGTTGGGATCTTGCATGAAAGCACTTCAGTCATTTTGACATTCAGGACATTTGGGAAAGAAAACACTAGGCATGGTCAAATGTGGATGACAGAAAACCAATGTCACGAGGTTTAAAGAAAATATATGGATGTGGCCACGTGATCTGAAACCATAATGGAAAAAATTGTGAATTGGAGGCTCTCACACAGAGTTTTGAAAACAGTGCTGTAAATAATCCCAAAAGAAAAGGAGGATTCATAGGAGACCAGTGTGGTAACATGAGCTCTTGGAAGAGCTCATGTGTATTCTGAAGGATAAGTTTGTACAAGATAGGAGGAGGATGGAACGCCAGTGATGGAAGCAAAAGAGGAGGGGACATCAAGATGTCGTTGCATTGTGTCAGAGCAGAAGGAACAGTGCTTCAGGGGCACCTGTAGTGATGACGTGGACATGGCGAAGCCCAAACGTGGGACTTCAGCAAGAAGGCAGCCTTGGTGTCCAGAAAATGCAGTGTGAGGTGATGGTACCTGTGTGTGTGGACAGGCCCGGAAGCTGTAGTGGATTCTGGGAGCACCAGCCTGTGGTGGGGCTGCCAAGATGCTGGTGCAGACTTCCCTGTCTGCCGCTCAGACCCCTGTAGGGTAGGTCTTGCTGCTGCAGGCACCCCGTTGCCAGTGGGAGGTTCAAGTGACTTGTGTGCGGGAGAGATTACCCGAATAGAGGAGTCCTGCACGTTCCTCTGAGGAGTGGTTAAAGGAGCGGGACTGCTGGGCCTAGAGAAGGACAGATGGGGTGGGGGCCAGGCTCACTGCCCCAGGACTTCAGGTATCATCACGTGCAAGAGGAGGGCTCATTGGGTGCTCCTCAGCGCCTCTGAGCCGTCCTGGGAGTCTGGGCCCACCCATGGTGTCTGACTCCAGTCTGGGGTGGGCCTGAGAGTGCACATTCCTAATGACTTATAGGTGCCTAAAACAATGCATATCATTTTTGACACCATTTTTGGCTTTAGGTAATTCCTGAGGGTGCTAGAGATTGTTTGCCAGAGGGGAAAATAGTTTATTTGATTTTTGGAACTGTATCCCCGCAGCATTTTAGTTTATCTGTACACATACGCACACAGGGACAGATGGACAGATCTTCCTAGAAAGAGGAAACACTTTTTCTAATTGGGGAAAAGAGGCCAAGATTCTGAACAACATGGATGGACAGAGCTTTTCACTGTTAACGTAGTGTCTTATGGCACTTCAGCCAAATGGTCCTGAGTGGGATTGTTGAATATAAACGCAGGAAACTGCCAACTAAAGGAGGATTGTAACTTGTACTTTGCCCCTTATGGTAGCACAGTTAGTTATTCTCAGAAATTGTCTGCAGATGTCTTGTCTCTGAGGAATGAGGAGTGTGTCAGGGGAGAGTTGATCTTTCAGCCTCTCCTGCTGCCCGGCAGCCCGTGGCTTGTAGGGGAGACGGGGTCAGAGTGAATATGTAGACTGGAGACAAATGTTAACTTCAGGTTTGTTCTCAGTGATCTAAGGTGTATAACTATATAAAACTGTGTTACTGGTCTGTAGAAGTACATATTTTCGAAGCAGAAACTGGTGCTCATAAGCTTTTTAATTTAGTGCAAAGTGTCTTTTCCTCTGCTCCCAGTAAAGAAATCACTAATGTTTGTCATTTTGATCGGTCAGAAATGGTTCAATATTGACAATTTCTGCAATTCAATCTTATATCTCAAAAACAGGGTTTGTTTTGTTAAACAAGGTGTAAAAATGTAAATATAAGGGGACAGTCAGGAAGCACACTTTAAGACAATATTCTCGTTACTCCTGTTGACTATTTGAAAACCAAGTCATTCCTGTGATTTAAAAATTTCATTGAAAGTTTATGCTCTCTTGACTGATACCTCCTCAGTCAAATGGAGGTTTAAACAACTTACACACAAATAAACGAATCTTCTCACATCAGATGTTTTACCACTTTATATGGTAAGTGGTCACAATGGAGCTTCATGCCTTCATTTCACATTGTGAAATCACCCAAAGGAAATAAAATCACCCCAGAAATCTAGAAACGTTTTTTTCTCAAAAGAAGAGCGTATTTTCAAAGTCTAGATTCCATCTGTGAATTGGAGAGTGTGGATAATTATTTGTGATATTATAAGAAAGTAGTTTTTCTTATTTGTAGCTAATTGAATAATAATTATATTTTTAGACAAGATAAATTTAGATAAGTGCTTCTAATTCTTGCAGTGAGATCTGCCACAGTGCTGGCAGCAGTTAATGTGACGCTGCCGCAGTCACTTCGGGCGCCTTCCCTCTCTCCCTCAGCGCCCGCGAGAAAGGGGAGAGCACGCAGCATAAGACTGGGACAGAAAGCGGGGCCCAACGGGGAGGCCCCCGCGAGGTGCTCTGTGAGTGCTCCTGAGCCCACACTCCCGCTGGCCGCACCCGTGACGGAGAGAAGGGCGTTCTCTCTCTCAGAGCAGCTCCAGAGTTGCAGCCACTGGAAGTCCGTCGAGGATGAGGCACAGCATAGGTCGAGCAGCGGGATGAGGTTGGCAGCTTGGAAGAGAAAACAGGTCTCTGTCAAGTGACACAAGTGGAATTTCAAAGGCCAGGGAACGCATGTGGCTGAGAATGTGTCCAAGAGAGAGACATTAATTCAAGACCAGGTTATTGAGCTTTGCTTGTCATACGAACTTAACAATAAGTAAAATCGTCGAGAGAATTCTTCTGCTTCCAGTTTTTATATCCGAAAGAGGAGGAGAAACCTGGCGTTCTGCTAAGCTTGTTTCAGAAAACCAGGCAGACAAAGCCGAGTGCTTCTTAGTGGGCCGCCTCTGCCGCCTGCGTTGCTGGTGCGGTCCGCTCCCCAGACCGTCTGACTGTTCCTCCAAGGGGTGAGGGGTGGTCCGTGTGCAAACCTGAGTGCCGTGTGCTTGGGAGACTTGAAACCGTTTATCTCAGTGTGGAGCACTTGTTGGAAATTGGGTTTGTTTTTAGAGCTCTCCTAGTCGTGTTTCCTGATGGAAGTTCTCTGTGGTTATTGAAACAGAGTGCTTACTCGTATACAACATACCTTTTGTGCACATTCTCCAAGGCGTTGATATTTTAGATTTGTGCTTCTGTTGTAGATCTTTGACATATGCTGTAAAGTGAAACAGCCACCTGTGTAGACACTTTTACAGGGTCGTGTGTTAGCAGCTATTTTTTCTGGCTGTTGTGCTTCACTAGGCAGAAGCCCAGGCACAGCAGACAATCCCGGGCCGCTGCTTTGGGTGGCCGGCGTGTCCACGTGTCGGCAAGGGCCCCCGCTGCGGCTGCTACTTACCCTGCACTCTGCAGAGCCGTCAGAGTCATCACAGTGCTGGAGAAGACTCCCACGCTGGAGAGTGGGGTTGGCTGGGAGACGGTGGAGCTCCCCTTCAGCCTGCCCCTCCCCAATCCTGGAGTCCCTCGTCCCAGAGCCTCAGGAAGCCTCACTGCCCCCTCAGGGCGAGTGAGGACCAGGCAGAAGTCAGCTCTGTCAAGTGCTGTCTTGTCCATGAACTCTTCTCTTCACTGTTGGCTCATGTCTTTCGGTTCATCTTCTTCAGGAACTCATTTGGTTTTCACGTAAAGAGTGGCCTCTGGAATGGTTGTTTTAACTCCTAAAGAGTTAATTTAAGAGTTAAGATGCCTCATAGTAATCACAAACTTCTCAGTACAGAATGTGACCAGATTATGCCAACGTCTGCCCTAGGCACAGCTGCCCCTCCCTGTGACCCAGCTAGATGGATGAAATCTCCATTTACCCCAAACATAATTAGGAGATAACTACCCACTTCACCCTGTGGAGTCCCCTCGCTAAACAGCAGTTTCCTCCTGTGTGATGAGGATTGCTCTTTTCAGAAGTTTAGTGAGGGCCCCGTGGAAAATCACATGACGGGGAAGCATGAGAACAGGAAGTGACTCTCCCAGGGTACCTGCCACCAGGCCTCACAGAGAAGGTTTAGAGAGAAGATCAGGTGGCTGATGTGGCCAGATGATGGAAGGTCTTAACATCAGGCTAGGAGGATGTAAGTGCTGCTCAGGGGAATGACGTATTGAAGCACTGTTTTTGGATAGATTATCTGGATAGGTAACAAAACTTGCCAGGGAGATAGAATTCGTTTGTTTTAGTGACCCAAGTGTCAGCCTGGACTCAAATTTTGTGTTAAAGCTAATGTATAAATTTTTTTTTTTTTTTTTACCATATATAAGTTGATATTAAAATGTTTCTCTGTTTTCTTCCTCTAGAGTTTACAGATGCTTCCCCAGCAACGGAAAGCCATAGCTAAGTTTAAGGAACCAGCCCACGCATTAGCATTTCAACAGAAGTTCCACAGGTAGCAGCATGTTCCGTGGTTCTGGCGGCGTGGGGCGGCCGGGGGTGGGAGCCTGCCCTGCGCTCTGTCTCGTCCGAGGAGCTGTGGCGCTCACATCTGTGCACCCGCCTCTCTTGGGGGAACGCGCAGTAGTGCGGGAGGAGAGCAGACGGCTCATTCTTTCGTCATGTGGACAGTTGTCCCCTTGTGTTGACAGTGGTCTTCTCCATCAGTCTGCATTTTCATTAATCAGGACCCCTGTTCTGCCCCAGTTCTCTCCTCTTTGGTAAGTGGACTGCTGACCTGTGGAGGTCACTTAATGCTGGTTGTTTTCTTTACATGTCCACAGGCATATGATAGATTTGTCCCACATAAACGTGGCCCTGATCGTGGAGTGACCTCTAGCAGGAGAGGCTGACCTTGCACTGCACGACGCTGTGGAATTTCTTCAAGGAAGCTGCCAGCGCGGAGTCCCCACGAGCTTAGGTCTCTCCGTCCGCAGTAACTGTTTTCCGGAGCGCCAGGCCGCCCAGCACTGATTCCAGAAGAGCCGAACTTACGGGACATGGCAGACTGGAGTTTGGTGTTAGATTGCTTTGAATTCTGTTGTCACCACAAAGAACTACAGTTTTCGTTTTCTTTTGTTTTCAAAGTGCTCACAATGCATGTAGACACTGTTCTTCGTGATCTTACTGTATGATGAATCACAGTGACTCAGATTCAGGAAAGAACATTAACGTCACAAATTCTAAGTCTTTTTCACAGCAAAGAATATTTGATAATGGTTGCACTTATCTTCAGTGCAGGCTAGACAAGAGTTTTCCCAACCGAGCATAACTTGCGTTGTCTTCTCAGAAAGCCCTCAAAAGGCTCTTCTAAAAATGTAGATTAAAATTTGGGTGATTATGATTGACAGTTGCATATCCTGGAAAGCAGGGTATGAGGGGGATTGGGAGTGGTGCCAATTGTGTGGCAGATTCTGCTTCTTGTAAATATTCCAAAAGCGCCAACTATATATTCCCAGTTCCAAAGGGAACTACTCACCCCTTTTTGCACCCTTCCCAGATGAGACGGGAATGCTGGGAGACCCTGTGCTTCCCTGGCCTGGGGAAGGGGTCTTTGAGGCTCTCACTGCGCAGCCTCGAGGGCAGTCCCCTGCTGGGCGGGTTGTGTAGCATACCTACCATGCGAGACGGGGCAACAGCCTGAAGCTTGAACAGACCTGTTTGTTTTTTTCCTCTTTTTAAATGTAGCCCAAAGTGGCATATTCATGTCACTGGCACTGTGATATATAACATTCTTGGGGAACCTGGTTATCATTGTTTTGATTAACTTTTTTTTTTTTTTTTTTTTTTAAGGCTTTTTAAGTAGGGGCTGTGCTGTCCTTCAGTGGACCTAAGAGCAAGGTGACATTGACTCTGGCATGGCATTCTTTGTGGCCTGTGGTGTGAGAAATGGCTGTCTTACTGGGACAGCGAAGCCCCGGGTGCAGTGTGTCTGTGTCACCCCTGAACCTGCTTGAGTCGTTCTGGGCAGGCTCCTTTAGGTGAGACACTTATTCCTCATAAAGCAGCTGTTAGGAAAATTCCTTCTGGGCAAACGTTGAAAAAAGTGCCTTATTGTATTTCTGCTCATGAAAGAGTTTCACTTTTTTGGATTTATTCTAATGTGGACCTGGACTATTTGAGCAAATGATACTAGGGCATACTCAGACTTTTTAGCTGTATTTTATACCTAAGATTTCATGTCATTTATTAATAGAATTAAGGGAAATAGAAGCCTGGTATTACTTAATGCCTCTGGTTAGCCAGCGAGGACAGAGTGCAAACATGGAAGCCCTGCTCAAGTTGTCCTCGTGTCTCGCAGCCTCCTTCTGGGAGCTAAGGCATAGGTCATGCGAACTTGTATCATCTTGTCTTCACAGTTGAAATTTTATATTACTTTTCCAAATTAAGTTACCAGAACTGGAGGAGAGTATTCCAGACCCTGTGAGACTTTGTGTAGCTTTGATTCTAAAATGGCATCGTGTGCTAAGAGTAAGCCTGGAAAATGAAGGTGGTGGTTAATGGCTGCTCTTGAGCAGATTTTGGTTCCAGGAGACTGTAGGCGCTCATAGGATACACTAGGACACCCTCCAGCCTGGGGCCTGGGCGCCCTGTTCCAAAGGGCCTCTGACTAACCGTTGGAAGGTGCCCTTCCTCAGATGCTCCAGTGGAGGATCCAAGGAGTCCGTGCTGTGTGCCCATCCGCTATTTGACATGGGCTGTCACTGCCCACTGTTTCACAAGTAGATACAGATGTGTTTACGTATTTGAAAGCGTAGTTTATTTGGCTCAGTCCACAGAGAGCTACGTTGAAATAATGAGTTTGGTAGCTGTGAGCTCTAATGGAGAGAGATTCAGACCACTTCCCCACATTGGGCAGTGGGAGGCTTACAGTTGATGGACTTATTTTATCACCAAGGACTTACTGATTCAGTAAAATGAGTTTAACAGATTTTTACCACTTTCTGAAATAGTCTGAGTGTGCTGTGGCTTTGAAACCAAAAATCTGCATGTTGTCTGAAAAGTAGGCATTTAAGCATACTTTTTTCTAGTTAGTGATGATAAACTAATCCTACTTGGGCATCTTTGTTCACGACAGACCTCAGGGCTGCTTTAAGGTCTGCTTTTGGCATTGTCTGAGTATGACATGGTGCCTCGGGGCATGTGTGTGTCTGTAACTGTCTACACACACACATAAGCAAGGTTTCTCTTGATAGAATATTCTTGAAAGACCATTAGCAGAGTTGAACTGGGCCTTTCATAAAGCACTGGTTAGAACGGCTCAGCGCAGTTGGCCTGTCTTAATGCACACAGCCCCTGGAAGTGGGCTCTGTTAGTGCCAGCCAGTCCGGCGACACAGGCTTAGTTTCCGTAAGGAAACTGCGGAAAGGAAAGAAGCAGAATTAGAAAGTCATGCTGTTTCCGCGTTCGGTGCGCTTCTCGAAGTGAGACCAGACCACCGTAAGCCGAACCCTCTTGGAAGATCTGTTGCAACCATTATCTTTGTTCTTTACTTATCATGCATTTAAAATGAGATGCAGAAGCATTTAACATGCTATGTAAATATGGACCTTTTAAAATTAAAATGTTATTGGAAATGCTTTCAATTCAGCAACATCTTAGCTATTTGTTAGTTCTTTTGTGTTGTCTTATCAAAGTTTAATGGATACAGTTCCATAATTGTTGATGTGTTTGTGAAATATTCAATTTTTATAAAGATGGTAGTAAGTCAATACGTTTATCCTGACCTGTGTATTATTTGTTCACAAATTCAAGGAGCTTAAAGCCAGTAAATATCAATATATCTCATAAAGCAAACCCGATAGGTGATTATGTGGAGCAAGTTACTTTTTCTTTTTGCATTATCTTGTTTTGATTTTGTGCTGTAACGTAAGTTCACTTAGCCACTTATATGAGCATAACCTTGCATTACCGTTGGTCTGGCCACATTTGTTAAATTCTTATACTGATATTCTTCTAAAAGAGAAATCTAATCTCTTTTTTCCAAAAGGAATGTTGAGGGTTCAACCCTGTCTGGACAGGCCACATCCTAAGTGGGTGCCTGTGCCCTCACCCCGTGGGGAGGGGACTGGAGGGAGACCAGGCGGGGGGTCGTCATAACTACTTTTAATTTGGGTCGTCCTTCTCATGGTTTGTCAAGGTCCTGGGGAAACAATTGTTTACGCCTGGTTCTGTAGCGCTGCTGAATTGTGACAGAGCTTAGATCCTGCACCCAGAGGTCTTTTTCCAAAGATCATTTTGCTTAATTCTGCAAGCAGAAGACTTGCTGGAAGGAGGCTGGGAGAGGTGTAGGGTGACAGGGAAGGGGAACCGATAGCAGTGGGGAGAGGAGAGTCTTGTGGAATGGAGGAGAGGTCATAAGTGTTAGTAACAAACGTTCCTCTAACACTGATTCTTCAGGGGAGTCAGCCAGTCAAGCTGAGGGGCATGTGGGCGGGGGGCACACTGTGGTCTCAGTAGGCGTCCGCTGGACGACTCTGGCTGGAGGCCAGGGGGGCGTCTGCCTGTCGGGAGGGGGACCCTGAGCCCTTCCCACAGGAGGAGGCCTGCGGGCCCCCGCGTGGGGTGGCGTGGGGTGGATGAAAGTGGAGGCCGTGGCCTTGCTCTTAGGTGTAGTTTTAAGAACCTGTCACTTTTTTTTTCTTTTGGCTTTGGTTTTTTTGTTTTGTTCTGTTCATTTTGTTTTGTGTTTCTTTGTTGTTCAGTTGAAGGTAAGCTTAGCGTGCTCGTGGACCGTTGGACTGACAGGGACCCTGTGAGGACAGTTAGGATTGGGGAGCGGTCTGTGTGTGGGGGCCTGGAGTGGCTTCTGTGCACCGTGGAGCCCTGGAGCCCCACCTTGGTTCCCTCCCTGGTTCCTGGGAGAGCTGCCTCCCCGCCTCCCCAGTGCAGGCCTGTGCTGCCCCCGCGGCGGGCTCCGTCACTGTCCTGGTGCCCTTCCCTTTAATTTTAAAAAATTAAAAAAGGGGTCGTTTTTCATTTTTTCTCCCTTCCTGCTTGTAGGACTCCATTGTGGCTTCACATACTCACCGTGGGCCTCCTTTTACTTTTCTTTAGTCAGGAAGAGCCCCCCCCTTTTGTTTGTTTATTTGGAGTGTGTGGGGGGGGGATACTTGAAAGGTGTTGTTGGTTCTTTACAGATTTTTAAGTGACATATTCTAAAGAGGGATTCACTAACAGAGGGAGGGGGTGGAGGATGTGAAATAGGACCAGGAGACCTCCATGAAGGGGCAGCCCCGGGAGTTCATATCAGTTAGGGGAAAGTGTAGATATGTTATTGTATTTAATGAGCACTTCAATTAACCTTTTCAACTATTTTTAAAACTTGTCAATCAAGTGTTATTTTGGACATTCATAAATATGAACTCTCCAAAGGCGTTTAGCCTTGATTTACTATTAAATCCTAAGGATTTTGTGTAAGGTTTTTTTGCAACCTGTTTAATTTTCATCACTTAAAGTGCCTGTGGTTTTGTGTCCTAGAACCAGAGCAGAACTCCCTGATTCATATTGGATCCCAGGTGTACCTTCTTCTGGTGGTGTGTGGTTGGGAAGGATCATTGGTTTACACGTGGTCACCTGCCCTTTCTAGAGAATGTTTTAAAAATCTTAACTCTCTCTTCTGTGCCATGTTTTGGTAGCAAATCTTTTAATTAAGATGGGCAGGTAGAACAGGTATTTTTAGTGAGAAGATGCTTTTTCGTTTTACTTCTAACCAACTAAAATGTAACAAGGTTTTCATGTTGGTGTTTTGCTTTGTTTTATTTTATTAGTTTTAAAAGGTATGTAGAAATATTTAGGCCCTTTAAAAAGAAACACATTTTTTAGTTTTAATATGTTCCACATGGTGGACAGATGTACTGTTTTAATATATTCTGAAGTTAGTAACGTAATATACTCTAGAAAGGAGACCTCCTGACATTCTTTTAGCATGATTTTCTTTTAAATTGCTTTTCATTTTAAGCGCACACATAGCGGAAGCTGATTTTTAAAGGGCTGTTTAAATTTTATGCACTCTGCAGTATTGTCTTAGAATATGTAATTTAGGTTTTTAAAAACACACACAACACACATTTATACTGTCTACCGAAAAGCAAATAATCACTCGTTTTTATAACTCAGCTTTGCTTTTCACAGGCATGGGATCCAGAATTATTCTTCCTCTGTGAGGATTTTAACTCGAAGGCTTTAATTCCACTGTTTAATTTCCAGGTTCAACAACAGCAAAGCCCAAGCTGGCTGTTTCCGTCTTGAGCTGGTTCTCTTTGTTGGGTGTTTCCGTTCTCTTCCTGCTCCTGCTGGTCCAGGGCTGGGCCCCGTCAGCAAGGGCTCTCCTGCGCCCCTCTCCTTCCTCTCCTCTCGGACCTTCCCTGCCAGACCCCGCCCACCATCCGCCTCTCCGAGTTCCCTTCTCATTCTGCAAGGCTTCCACTCTCTTTCTCCCTCCCCTCTCTGATGTCCACACTCTCCTCCCACCCACCTGCTTTGGTGATGGACTCTTCATTTGGTGACGGTGCTGTGTTCTTGCTCCTCTGCCCAAGATGAACACTGAGAATTCCTCTCTGGGTGCAAGAAAGTTGTGAATGTGTTTGCACCCTGTTTACAACTCGATTCCGTCTAAACCTTTGCCTTGACAGGTTTTTACTCATGATTTATTCCTCCAGGTCTCTGGTTGGAGAGAATAACATTTGAATTCTGTTATTTTGCAGTTTGACTGTAGGAGTGTGTGGCGCTCCACAGATGCCAGCGTCCGGGTGCACGGTTAGCGGTGTGATTAATCCCCCTGTTTTATCCCTCTGCTTCTGCAGGACCTCTTTTGCATGAGTCAGTGTTAGTAGTAGCACCTCTTACTCCACTGGGAAGTGCCGGCCCGTCTGACCCATGGTCACTGCTCTCGCTGACTCTGACCCTTCCTAACCGTAATGCGTATGCGCTGTTCACGCTAGGCTGCCAGCTCTGATGTGGAGTCTGAAGCTGTGTTTATTGGGAGTGCATTGAGAGTTCAGAAATCAAGAGGTGACTGAATTGCTTTCCTCTGGGTTGATCTACTTCCTGTTTCTACCCTACACACTGCACGTACATTTGCGGGAGATGGTGTTGCCTTGTTTTACCCCATTTTTATTTTGCCCTAATCACTGTGACAGCTTTATCAGGAATAGATGTGAAGAACAGTAGTGACATAGTTGGAAAAAATGTATTGTTATGTGTATCATTTGTGTGATTCCAGACTGGAAAATGTGTTTTGAACTGTATTGTAATTGGCCAGATGTGTTAATAAAATAGCTTGCGGTTCCCACTTTTGTTCTGTGGTTTGTGTTTTATCTGACCGTTCAGCTTCAGCCCGCTCCACATCTTACCCACGTGGACAGGGACGGCTCTGAGACCATCCCTCAGAGGACCAGGGCTGTGTTTTCCCCAAGGGTTGGGGGGGTCCCTAGGCTGGCAGAGCCGCCTCCTCTGCGGCAGCCCTCCGCCTTGGAGCGGGTGTCTGATTAGTGGACCCGCTTGTCTTCATCTGCATCCAAAAGTCCACAGGAGTCTGAACTGACTGAGCAGACAGAGTCGTAGTATGTTTTTGTTTTGTTGGAAGTAGGGGAGTTGTGGTCTCGTTTTAAATTTTTTATAGCATTGCCAATAATTTTTCAAAGGAAAAATTTCAAAGGAAATTTGTACTCTAACACTGTAATCATAACACTGAAAAGGGAGAAAATCAGACAACAGAAAATCAGAGGGCTCATAATGCCCTCTACCACTATCGTCCTGCGACTTCTGGTTTTGAGATAATGCACATGTGTTGTTGAAAGGTCGCCAGCACAGTGTGCTGTTGTGTATCCATTTTCCGTTTAACCTATCATCAGCCTTTGTATGTTGCTACAAATTGCTCATTATTAATGGTCTGTTTTGAAAAGGAAGCGTTTTAAAGATGAAGAAACCCAGGTGTTCACACGCGCAACTCCGTGCCGTACAGGCTGGGGGATCCCGGGCCAGGGTCTGCACTGGGAGTCGGGCGCGGCACCCACTGGCTCCACCACACCCTTCAGCTCGTGAAACGCCCCCTCTTCCCTGTGAGAAGGGGCCTGTCCTGTGAAGATGGAGCGGGATGGCATCAGGGACAACGACCACTGTGCCTGCCTGGCACGTGCCTCCTTTTCTCCCTCGAGTCGATGGCCGTGTGAGGCACGTGACTCAGGTCTTCTTGTCCTTCGTGGGAGGAAAGAAAACCTTGTGCTCGACTGCCTGAGGAGTGTGTCACAAGGTTGCTACTGTAAGTTGACCGTCACTCAGCAGTCTGGGCAGCAGTCACGGGACTTGAGGCCTAGGTCCACTCTCAGTGCACTGCACCTCTCCACGGTGCGTATTTTAACTCTAGTGACATGGGCAAAAGTGGAGTGGATGGACAGCGCCGTGCCCTCCACAAGCAGGGTGGCCTGCCAGGAGGAGGGTCGAGTCTTCTTACAGGGACTCGGCTCTCCTGTTCTCCCCAATGGTAAGGATGAGAAGGCGGCCTTAGCTTTGAGGAAGGAAGAACGAAGGCGAGAGCAGAGGCTGATTTGGGGGAGAAGAAATTGAGACGGAAGTGACGTCTAACAGAAGTCAATGCGTCTGATTAATTGCTCAGATCTGATTTCACGGAATTTTTAAACCTAAATCAGACTCTGAAAATGCCTAGTGATTAAAGCCAAAACCATTTTTCTTCTGTTTTACCTCATAATCCATGGATAAGTCATTCTTCCTCTAAACCCTGGACTTTGCATTGAGTGGTAGGATCTCTACAGAAAATGGGCTGAAGACGCCTCGAGGTGTCTGATGGAAAACGGTGCCTTTGAATTTGGGGGGTAACGTGAGTGGGGGGAAGCTCCTTAAGAAGAGGTGTTGTGTCTTCACGCCTTTGTGCGACACACTGCTGGCACCTGGGAGGTCTGGGGGTGTATTTGTACGAAGAATTGCAGGAGGGAGCATGCTTGCAGACTCGGATGGAGGTGTTCTGAGTGTTCTTTGGTGACTTCTGTTGAAAGGCTGCAGCTGAGTCACAGAAGTTCTCACCCACCACGGGGTTTGCCCGTCTCATCTGACAGGCTCTTTGTATTCCAATATGTATTTCCATATTTTCAAGGAGATTATTTATAGTAAAGTCTGAAGGGAAGGATAAGTAGCGGAAGAGTCCTGGGAACAGTACAGTGCTCACGAATTGTGGCTCCAGGACAGACGAGCACGGAAATGGGCCATGCCGCTTGAAGGGCGGCTCGCAGCTTGAAGAAGGGGTGGGCACAGCAGCTTTCAAGCCTCCTGCTCGGACATGATGTTTCCTTGCTGCTCTTTGGAGTTGCTGTTGTCGCGATGAGGGGCAGAGAGGTCTCCTTCTATGGTCTAAGTGAGATCCAAACAAGAAAATAAGTCCTAAACCACGGTTGTGCCACCCTCATGGATTACTTCAGCCCCGTTCTGGCTGGGACCCTCTTCAGTGAGACCCCAGGGTGCAGCCAGGAGGCTGGAGTGCTGGCCTTCAGGACCTGGGTGACAGAGCAGGCTTGGAAACGTGGCTCGGACCCCAGCCAGGCCGACCCCGTGAGCTTTTCTGGGCTGTGTGACCTATTGATAAACTTGGAGGAAGGGGACTCACATTCAAGAGGAGTGCAAGTAGGAGTCAAGATACTGACCGAGTACCTGACGCGTCCAAACTTGTGCCTGGTGATAAAGGGCAACAGGACAGCAGCGTCAGGGACCCTCACAGACGTCCACAATGAGGGGGATGGAGTGTGCAGGTGAGAGGCTGGGAACGGTGACCCGGCTGGGGGCGGTGACGGGGCTGGGGACGGTGAGCAGGAGGGAGAGTGACAAGGCCACCCAGGGGCACAGAAGCCAGGCCCAGCCCCTGAGCCCGCCCGCGGCCTCTAGGTGTGCCTCGGGGCCAGGCCCGGCTTCCACCGCAGGGGTCCCAGGAGCAGAGCTTTGGATGCAAGTACCCCCGAACTTAGCACGGGGGTCAGAGGGTGTGTATGCAGCCAGAGAGGGGCTCCGGGTGCAGGGCGGGACCTGCGGGCACCTGGCCAGGGTCCTATAGCCGCCCTGTCCGCCGCCCCGCCGCTCACCTGCCCTTGTCGGCCCCCTCGAAGCCCTCCCAGGCCTGAGTCCCGTGCCCCCCTTGCTTCCCTCAAGCTCCCGCTCCCAGCCCTGGGTGGAGAGTCCTTGGGTGAATGCCGCGCGGGGCACTAGGCTACACGACACGTGGGAGGGACCCTACAGCTTGGCGCTCGAGCACCCCCACCTGTGAGCGCCCTGGAGCTGCCCCTGCGCCCGGACTGCCCGGGAGGGTCCGGGCCTTGTGGACAGCGCAGCCCCCGAGGGTGCGGGTCTCCGGGGCGCAAGCTCCACCTGCCGTCACGCAGCTGGGACGGAATAAACCAAGGACCCTACCGGTCCTCTGACCCACCCCAGGAGGGCGGGCGGGCACACAGGCCCCCGGGACAGTCCCCCGGGCTGTCACCCGCAAGGCCGGGCTCCCCGCCGCGCCCGCCCGCCCTGCACCCTGCACGGGGCCCCCTGCACCGCCCTCGGCAGTGAACCCCGAGCTGTCCGTCTCCCTTCACTCCCGTCCGCCTTCCCGCCCAGGCCTTGCTCAGCACAGGCCCGAGGTCCTCAGGGTCTGGGGTGAAGGGGGGCCCTCCTTCCTCCTTAGGGTTATGTACCTGAGACCCCAGATCCTGGAAGAACCCGAGGTAAGACTATACCACCCGCCACCCACCTGTGGCTGCCATCCACTGCAGGTCACTGCCTTCTTCATGGTCACTGCCACCTCCAAGGGTGACTCCTTCCCCAAGGGTCATGCTTTCCCAGAGGTCCATGCCCTTCCGCTTGGCTGACCCACCTCACTTTCTTTTCTCTCCACCATAGGATCTTTCTGAGATGGAGACTCTCAGTGCTCTGACTCCCTCTCCCCCTCAGCTGCCCACTCCCATCCTTATCCGGAACCTCGTCATCCCAGGAAACACTACCCTGGGCCTGGGCATCTCCGAGGTGGGCACCTCCCAGGACTCCACTCTCGCTCCAAAGTTAGCACTTCCTCCCGCCTCCAGGATCTCCATTCATGCTTTACTGCTTCTCACCCCTTATGTTCTGTTTCATTCTCACCCAGATTCGATTTCCTGGTGGTCTTTGATAACCGTCCCTGGAGCACTCTCAAAGTTTTGCTTTTTTATCTCCCCACGTTGGTGCTCCTGTGGCAAAACTCCAGTTCTCCGTTTCAACTAGCTTTGCATCCCAGCTGTGGGCCACGGCTGGAAAAACAGGCAACCACGCTGCCTGGTCTATTTGACTCCATGACCACAGACCTCCAAAGTGAGCCCTGAGGGCTGCTGGGAAATCCAACTGTATCTCCTCCTCCTCTTCACGGTCACCCGGTGGTCGCTCCGTCACTGGCCTGGGGAGTATTTCCTACCTCCTCGCCTGTCTTCACACTGTCAGCAACCTCCTCCCCTGCTCTTTCTGAGATGCTCACCTTGCCTCCCATTTCTCTTCTAAAACAGAAGCACTAAGAAGAGAACTTGCCGCCAAAATTTCCTCACCGCCAAATCTGCCAGCCCGCATCCAGGTCACCCACACGGGCCACCTGTCCCCCTGCCACGGTAGGTGAGCATCCTTGCTCCTATCGAAGGCCAGCTTCCCTTCTGTCCTGGAGTCCACTTCCTCCCGCCTATTGTAAGACCTTGTACCTGCAAACATCTCTTCACTCCTGAATTTGTTCTTCTGTACTGGACCATTCCCATTAGTAAACAGATTTGCAATAATTTCCTCTAATGAGAAAATCCTCCCTGGACCTCGTAACCACTTTCAGCTACTAACGCGTTAATTCTTTTCCCTTTTTTGCAAAACTCAAAGAGTTGTCTTTTCTTGCTGGCTCCATTTTCTCGTTTTTAAATTCTCTCTCGAATCCACACCAGGCTGGCTTTTGACCCCAACATTTCCCCCAAACTTCTCTTGCCAAGAATACTAATGTCACCAAATTCAGGTGTCAACCCTCAGGGCTCATCTCAGTCTGTGAACACGTGAAGCTGTTGACCTCTTCCAACAGCCTTCAGGATACTGCCTCTTCATTTTCGTCCTCCGTCCCTGGAATCCGCTTCATGTTCTCCTGGTTGGGTTCTCCTCATCTTCATGGCCGCTCAAGGTTGGAGCCCTTGGGCCTCTTCCCCTCTCAGTCCGTACTCACCCCTATATGACCTCAGGTGGTCGTATGGCTTTAAAGATCAACAACTTGCCAGAGACTCCCCCAGTCTGATCCCACCATGGACTTTCCTCTGAACTCCAGACCCAAACCATTTCTACTTAGAGGTTTAGTAGGCATCTCGCACTTAATACAACAGAACTCTTGATCTTTCCCTTGAAACCTCTGCCATTCTCTCCCCCATCTCAGTAAAGGGCAGCTCCTTTCTTAGGGATGCTCAGGCCCCAAACTCTGGAGTCCTCTTTGCCTCCTCTCCTCTAACACACCACACCAATTACTCAGCAATCCTGTCTTCCAAGTGTATCTGGAAATCTCACCCCTTCTCCTGGCTCCGTGGCTGCCACCCCAGCGAAGCCACCAACCTCTCCTGTGGATGGCTGAACTGGTCTCCAGACTGGGTTCCCCGCACCCACCCTTGCCTCCTACCATCTGTCACCAAACACCAGCCCGAAGAACCTTTAAACCGTAAGTCAGTTTACGCCACTCCACTTCTCATCTTACTCAGATTAAAACAAAACCCACACAACAGCCAGCGAGGCCTTGGGTCGCTGACGTCTGCCCCTCTAACCTCATCTCATGCCGCTCTCCCTCACGTCCACTCTGCTCCAGCCACACTCGCCTCCTTGCTGTTCCTTGAACAAGCCGAGCAGGCTTCCGCTTGCTGTGTCCTCATCCTGGAACGCTTTTCCCCTGGGTGTTTTCATGGCTTACCCTGTCCACACTCTTAGGCCTTTGCTCCAAAGTCACTTCATCAGAGAGGATTCCTCACATCACCTCCTTTAAATAATCCCCCCATACCCTCGCTACCCTCATTTTCTCTCTCCTTCTACCACTGTATTATCCTCCTGGGAGTTTTCATCCTTCTTGCTTGCTTTTTAGAATGTCCGGGAATTTTGGATTGTCTGTTGAAGATTTAGGACACATCGTTTTGGGAGTCTGGATCTTGTGGTCCTGTTTTAAAGAGTGTTCATTTTTGTTCTGAAAGGCAGCCGATCTAGTGGAGGGTTAGCTTGACCCTTTTGAGACTTGTTTCTCAGCTTGGGCTGGCCAGATCTGAGCTGGCCCTTCCTCTGGGATCCTGTGGCTGGCATCGGTTGATTGTCCAGGACGTCCGGCACAGTCCCCCTGGTGGCTGGTCAGACCTCCTCCTCCCCAGCCGTGAGTGCGCTACAATCCGTGTAGCTCACAGTTCCTCGAAGCTACTCCCGCCGGGCCCACAGCGTCAGGCCCTGAACACGTGCAGCTTAGCAGGAAGCCGAGACTTACGGGCCCTGCAAGTTTCCGGAGTTCCTTCTCTGCACGGCCTCGTCCTCTCCAGGGCGCTGCCCCATGCAGTCCAGCTGTCTCAGCAGTCCTGCACTCTGATGGCCTCCTCAGCTCAGCAACCTGTCGTGCCCCCCTCGGGCTCAACCTCCTTGCACTGAGGTCTGGAAGGTTCCTCCAGGCAGAGGGCCTGGGCGATCCAGAGCTAACGGTGTGCGACCACAGTGCCATGCCGCCTGTTGTCCAGCGCTGGAAGAGATGCCTCGCGCATTTCCTGCTATTTGATGCCCGTCGCAGTAGGAGAAGGAGTGGGTCGTGCTCAGTCTGTCATGGTTGGAAGCAGAAGTCCTATCCTGTTGTTGTTGGTTTTTTTTTTTTTTTTGGTGAGGAAGATGGTCCCTGAGCTAACATCTGTGCCCATCTTCCTCCACTTTGTATATGGGACACCGCCAGAGCATGGCTTGATGAGCGGTGTGTAGGTCTGCACCTGGGATCCAAACCTGCAAACCCTGGGCTGCTGAAGCGGAGCGCACGAACTTAACCACTATGCCATCGGGCCAGCCCCTATCCTGTTATTTTTTTAATCTCCATAGAATTTATTACCATCTACCATGTTAAATTTTATTTACTTTGTGGATCCGTGTCTCCCTTCACTCTGCAAGTGAGTAAACTCCAGGAGGGAAGGCAATTTTTCCTGTTGTTTTTTTCTTGCTGTATCCAGGGGGCCCAGGATTGTGCTTGCCACTCAAAAGGTGCTCAGCGCAGTAGGTGAACGACGGGAACATCCCCCTGGCCTTTCTGCTCCCGTGTGGTGGACACGAGCTTCTCCTGGAGGAGGGTTGTCGGACCTGATCCCACCCCACGCCTGCTCACACAGGGGCCGTGAAGACCGCAGACTCAACTGAAGTCTGCTGAGGACTTCAAGGCTGCAGGGAGCCTTGGTGTCACTGTCACACTGAGAAAGGCTCCGGTGTTCAGTCTGCTCGCGGGGCTGAGTGTTGGCTGAGGAAACCCTGCGGTGTGAAGAGAGACTGCAAACGTTCTGTATGGCAGCCACCAGTTGCAGGGGCTCCTTGGGATTCAGGTGTCACGGAGTCTGCGGGAGTCAGCTGTGCACAGAAGGGTGTGTGCGACTGCAGGAGACAGAGCTGCGGGGACAGAGCCCGAGACACAGACAACCGCGTCTGCCCGGGGGAAGACAAGCAGATGGCGGGGTCCAGAAACCAGCGAGGCATGAGGCCCGTGGACGGAGCAAGAGCTGGGGGCCCCTCAGTAGAGAGCAGCCACTTCCCGGGGATTCTGGCAGGGCAGCCTGGAGGGAGAGGGGCCTTCTGGTCACACCTGGAAATCTGTGACTTCTGCTTCTCACCCTCCACACTCCTCTCCTCCTGGATTTTGTGGTGACTTGGCCCGTGTGTCATCCTGTAAGCCCAGGCCTCGGGTGCAAAAATACATATATATATTTAATATATGTATATAAATAAATATCCATATTGATTTTATAAAACATGACATTATGGTACATGTTCTTTGCAAATCAAATTTAAAGTTCTCTAGAAAAGAAGTCTACAATGTATTGCATTACATTGGTTCTAAAATATTACATTTTTTCATCCTCAGCACCTCTGAGATGGGGTACATCTGACACTCACCATCAGCCAGGAGGCAGTTGTGACATAGTTGCATAAATTTTGTTGTTATTCTTGGAGGCACCATGGGATGACTGCGGTGCTCTGATGGAGCAGTGAACAACCATTTGAGGACCATTCGAGGAAGGATCGTGCTGTACGAAAAGGTCCACTGGTACCTCCCACTGGAAGTTAGGCATCTTCGATTGGATAAAAGATTTAATTGCGACCGTTTAGTGGGCACTTGTAAGTGCTGGGACTACGTAACATAGCTTATGTTACTTATAATGTGGATGTAGTACAAATATACTCACTCATGTGGTTTAATGTACAACAACCCTGTGCATTATAAAATGTCATTAAGCCCTTTTTGAGGTGAGGCTGCTGGAGTCTACAGAGGGTGAGCTAATTCACAGGGTCACGGTGCGAGGAGGTGGCTGGAGCCCTTGTTGGACCCCCAAGTCTGTCTGAGTCCAGAGGCTGCGCCTGAACTTCTCTGCTGGACGCAGAAAGTGGAAATCGCCTGACGTCACCCCACTGTGAACAGTGTTTTAATGGCAGTCACTCCAAATACGTTTTTATGCATGTATTAGGTGGAAGCATAGGAAATTTCCATTTCTGTACATGAAAAATGGGAGAATATCAGGAATTCCTTGATTCAACCCAACAGGTCATGTACACGTGGGGTCGTGCCAGTGGGGCTGTATGTAGTCCGCCTCTTTCACCCATGGGACGTGGTTGCTCCGTGTTAATAATAGCACAGATACATATGTATATGATGATGATGATGATAATAATAATAGCAGCACAGATCTAGACTCTGGTTCTTACTCGCTGGAAAGCGTTCCATTGGACTTAACTCACCAGATAATTAACCCAATCCATGTCGGTGGACGTTTAGATCACGTCCAATTTGTAGATATAAGTCACGTTGCCACAAACATTCTTGTCTAGTCTTAAAGGGACTCCTGGTGGTAGACTTGCTGAGTCAAGGGTTCGCATACTTTCTGTTTCGATGCATTTTCTCTACAACTCTCCAAAACGATCGCTCGGTTGTACCAAACCACACTCCCACCAAGATGCAGGAGAGCGTCTGTTTCCCACTCACCGCCGCTGTTCGTTAGAGGCACAGTTTTACCTGGGCCCCTGAACCAAGCACGGAGTATTTGCAGACTGTGGTGGCAGGAGTTATCTGTTGAGATGAGCCAGAACCTTCTAGAATGACAGCTATGGAAGCATCTTAGGTATCAGATGATGGGTTCCTCCAGTTTACGGGTGAGAGATCTGAGCGGCTGGAAGGGCTGCTGAGGTCGCGGCGTGTTGTCAGAGCTCTCTCCCCAGAATCTGCCAGTGAAGAAAGGCCCACTGTGTGCCTGTAACACTCCTGATGTTGGGGGCCAGGGATGCACCCACGTTAGAGCCTTCCTAATCATGGAGACGCACCCAGTATTGTGGCCCATGGACCAGCATTTGGAGACCTGGGCTCTTGAGAGCGACCTCCGCGGTCACTCTAGGCCAGCCTTCTCATTCTGCAGATAGAAAAGGAAAGCTGAGAATTGGGAAGAAACTTGAGGCAAATCCCCACCTGTCTTCCACCCTCACTTTCCCCACCTCCACGAGGAGGGTAGACTAGGGACTGTCCAAGCTCACGTTCAACCCTGCTTCTCCCCATCTGATTGCTGTGGCCAGTGAGACACCTTTCCTTCCTCCACTCTGCCTCTTGGTGTCTGGAACATTCTCCCAACTGTTGGCCACTGCTGCCTCTGGTCACCCTGTGTGCTCTGTTACATCTGACTCTCCCTAGGCCCCTGGAGGGCCGGGCCACGCTTCACTCCTATTTTGAAGCAGCCGACACCGTAATTACAGTGTTGAGGTGTGGTCATGAGGTGCCCAGACCTGTCCCATACGCTCCCTAATGCCACTCACAAGCCACTGCATGGCCGGGCAAAGGCAGCCATAACGTGTGACCAAGCTTGGTGTGTTGCTGCTGATTCGTGAAGTTATTGCCAAGAAGGGTCTTGTGAAGAATACAAAAGCAATTCATAGTGAATTCCATGTTTTGAAAATTCCCTGCTTTTTTGTTGACAATATAAAGTTACATCAGCTGAGGCCTCCCAGGAACTGCTCTCACGGACATGCATTTGCGCGCCATCCGACGTCTCACGGGCTGTTTCCTTCTGCCTTTCATCTGTTTTGGGGGTCTTTCTGCTTTGGGGGGATTCTCCTGTGCTAGCTTCCTTTGCTGAGCTCCTGTGGGGCAGGGGGTCTTTCTGTCTCTTCCCCAGAACAGAGAACTCAAGATCACCCCGGAGGCGGAGTGTGGCCGAGAGTCCGAGGGCCCTTCACTTTCTCAGGAAGATTGTGTGGCCTTGCCTGTCTCTGCTCTTTTTCCTGAGAAAAGTCAGAGGCCGGATTCCCTGATGGCTGGTTTCAAGAGTTCCCAGCAGATGGCTCTCTCCAACAGGGGAAGGGCCTGGAGAGGGCTTGCTCCATCGGAGGACAGGACCGCAGAGACCACCCGTCTGCAGGGTGGAGTTCCCTTGAGATGCTATTGCATTCATTCATTGGTTTACTCATTCACTCACTCCTTAATTCAATATTTTTGGAATGCCTACCACGTGGCATTGCTACAGCGTGGGCCCTGAGGACAGAGCAGTGAGCAAGGTGGTCCCAACATGGCCCCAGCGGAGCCTGCAGTTCTCTGGACACCGTGTGGCCTTGATAGCACGGTTCGGACAGTCAGAGGATATCAGAGCCAGACCGGCCCTTGGTTTGGGGAGCGTTAGTCCGACCCTCTTTTCACACGTGGGACCCAGAGCCTGAAAATCGGACATGGCTTGTCCAGGACGTCGCTGGTCCTGTGCAATCTGAGACCCGATCCCAGTCCCCAGGTCTTCCGACACCATCCGCGGAGTTGCCCTGTGGGAACAGAACACACACTTTTCCCACCAATGGGAGTATTTGAGGAACACCTTTTGGGCACTGGCTTTGAGCCTGGAAAGACGTGTCCCTAGGGTGGATTTAGAGGGGAAACAAAACACAAAATTTCCTAAACATTTTCAAGTTAAAATATTTTTGCTTCCAATGTCCCAAACTGTCATGGAGAGAAATGCGGAAAATGTAGATTAGCAGGAGGGAGAACGTGAGGTCACTTGTACCTCCACCACCTGGAGACAGTCCTTGTGAAGAGTCCAGTGTGTCCTGCCAAGCTTTCTCCCAAGAACAGACACATGTGTACATGTAATTACACACACACACATACACTTGTGCGCACACTCATGCACACAAATGGGCTCAAACTGCACACAGTGCTTTCTCGCCACGCAGCGTGTCGTGAGCATCTCCTCATGAGGTCGACTGTTCTTTAGTGTCCCCCGCATAACTGAGTGGTGGCCCGTTGTACGACGCGGCCTGGCTTATTTGACTGATTCCTTAGTGTTGGACATGGAGGCTGCTGCCCAAATCTGCCGTGTTGTAAACAGCGCTGCAGCAGCCGTGGCACATACAAATCCCTGCTCGTTTCTGTGGTATAAATTCTAATAAAACGGAGTCGCTGAGTCAATGGATACATAAAATTCCAAGGCTTTGATAACTTATCGCCAAATTGTGAAAAAAAAGGTTAAATTAATTTCCACTCCCAGCTAACCCCCAGGTAGAAGCGTGACCATCAAGTCTGTGCCAACTCTAAGTAGGACCGTGTTTTAAAAACTCTCCCCTCCTCTTTGTTCTCCCACCGTTTATTCTAAAAGAACTGGTCCTGAAAGTGGCATCTGTCAGCATTCAAGGAGGTGCAAAGAAGAGGGTGGACTTTCCCACTTGGGGGAAAGACCAGGCAGCATGGCAGGCGGGGAGGCTGCAGTGAGCCCAGGGGAGGGGCCCTGGGAGGAGCGACAGCGGGTTAGAGTTGGCACTCAGGGGTGTGACACATCTTCTCCGTCCCGCCTTGCATCGGGTGGGTTAATGAAACAAATGAGCAGTGAGCTCCAAGGAGGAATGTTCAAATCTGGGCTCCCTCCCTTAGCTGTGCGATCTTGGAGAAACCATTTACAGTCTTACAGTTTAGTCTTCTCCTCTGTGAAGCAGGAGACCAGTATCAGCGCTGTAGAAGAATTAAAGCCTCGTTCAGAATTGCTGTCACTTGTTGATGATAAAGATGGGTGGGGGAGGGAGAGTGGCTCGAAGGAAAGAGAAACCACTGTCTAATTGTTTCACGGGGAGTAATGGCGGTTTTTCCATTTCATGCTCAGAAACTTGAAGGAAGAGTGTGTGAATTCTTGAAGATTTTCGTTAGTGCCTAGAACAGGCTTATAAGTTCTTAACAGATACCTATTGACCAACTTACTGACTGACCCAAACCAAAAAACCCAACCAAACTGAAAACCCAGGATGCTGTTTCCCTCCACGCCCCGTTTCCTCCGACTCTCACCGAGGATGAGGACATGGCTGCATCCCTCAGCTGTTGGCCCCTGAAGGAGCTGAGGGAGCCGGGCTGCCCCGGGAAGCAGGAAGTCAGCACCCCCACTGCCCGCCTCCAGTGCCCCAGGTCCCCCACACCGCCTGTCCCGGGAACGGTCACCCCCTATTCCATTGCTCTCAAGCTTATTGTCAGAAAAGGTTGTGATATTTAAGAAGCGACTTAAGTGTTTTATTCCTGAGGGCCTAGCATTTCTACTCGACCCCAGCATTTTCGCTGCAGGAAGGACAGCTGAATCTCTCACTCCCGGAACTGGGGTGCCCTGGAGGTTAGGCGTGGTCGGGGTGCTTGTAACAGCTCATTGCAAGGTTGGGCCTCTGCACACGGCCCAGTCAAGCCAGGGAACCCCTGACATGGATCAGACCCACCCTTCCTCCACCTCCTGCCCTCCTGCCTGCCCCGCCTCCCTCACACACACAGATGCCAGACACATGCTTGCACACACTCACACTATATCCTCGCACATAGACCCACACTCACTCCCACTCACACACACACACACATTCATCCGTGCACTCACACACCATCACATACACTCACACGCACACACACTCATGCACGCTCACATTTACACACTCAGGGACACACACAGCCACACCCTCAAACACTTTATCTGGAGACCCAAGAGGTGCCCCACACGTTCCAGGCCTTTCTGTGGCCTGAGAGGGGAGGCAGTGGGAGCCCGCCTCTCCCCAGTCCGCCCTGGACCCCCTGCCCCTTGGGGGCTGCGGTGAACATGGGGCCGGAGGTCCAGGGGCAAGAGGGGTAGGTGGGGCTGGCGGGGAAGCCTCCAGGTCCCCAGGATCCAGGGCCTCCGAGAGCCGGCGGCCGGCTGGTGGGCAGTGGCGGGACCAGGCGTGCCGATGGGGGCGTGCCAGCCGGGGCCGGGACACTGGCGACCGTGAGCCATGCCTGCCCAGTCGAGGGGCCACCTGGAAGGAGCCGCCCCCATTGCTCAAGATACGAAGCCTGCGCCCCTCCTCCTGCATACTCAAAGGCAGACAAAGGTATTTTTAAACTCATTTCCCTGACCTAAAAAGGCTCTCTTTTGACTGAACACCTAGTCTTTAGGACCCACACTGGAGCGCTGCCTATAAATAGCTCGGCCTGTAGGCTGGGGAGGCCATCATGGCCACTGCAGGGTGTCGGGGACAGCCTAGGCCTCTGCAGGGTCCAGGTGCTGTGAGGGGGACCCAGCGTGGGTGCTGCACTAGGGGTGTCAAGTGACAGAACTGGGAAGAGATGAAATGGGACAGGCCCGTCGCCCCGGCCCCCACCCACCTGTCCTGCCCCTCCGTGCAGGTGTGGGGGGCCAGGGGCTGCGGGAGAGGGTGGGGGGCCAGGCCGGACGGCCCACCTGCCGAACACGGCAGGGTCTGAGCTCCGCGAATTTAACAAGTCACTCTTTCTAACGACGACAGTGTGCTCCTTGTATTGAACTAGGAAGATATAGAAAATAGAACAAATCTGTCCATATCCAAAAAGTCCCTCCAGCCCGTCCCGTGTTGGGGGTGGACAGACCCCAGCTCCCCCTTGTCTGAGTGGTGGCTGGGCCCACTGGGGCTGCACACCCGCCTCTGCCCCGACTGCGTGGCTGTGTGGACTTGGGGTTGATTTGGTTTCATCTTTCGTTCTCCCGCGGTGGTGGTTCTCCTGGTGGTGAGGACAGCTGTGCTGAGGCGAGTTCCCTGGGCAGCTTGCCTCATGGGGTGCCTGGGCCTGCCTCAGTTTCACCCTTCTTTCTCACCCCAGTACTCACCGCCCCTCCCTCCCTCCCTCCCTTCCTGCCTGCCTCCTGCAGCCCCAGCCTCGTGGAGAAAGGAAGAGTCCAGTGCAGGAAAGGGAGGGAGAGTGGCGGCCAGCAGTGGGAAGGGGAGGGTCTGTGAGGCTGTGAGGCTGTCTGCACCTGCCCCTGGAGACCCACACCAGGGGTCTTTATGTGGCATGGGAGGGAGGTGCAAGGCCAAAGGGGGCCTGTCCTTCTGCCTCTCGTCTGCCCCTCCAGGACAGCGGTGCATTCCTTGGCGCCACCTGGAGGAGGCGTCCTCCCGCTCCGTGGCCCTGGGTGGATGCCGAGCAGTGACTTTAACCTTTTTTTTTTTTTTGTGAGGAAGATCAGCCCTGAGCTAACATCCATGCTAATCCTCCTGTTTTTGCTGAGGAAGACCGGCCCTGAGCTAACATCTATTGCCAATCCTCCTCCTTTCTTTTCCCTTTTTTTCCCCAAAGCCCCAGTAGATAGTTGTATGTCATAGTTGCACATCCTTCTAGTTGCTGTATGTGGGACGCGGCCTCAGCATGGCCGGAGAAGCGGTGCGTCGGTGCGCGCCCGGGATCCGAACCCAGGCCGCCGGCAGCGGAGCGCGTGCACTTAACAGCTAAGCCACGGGGCTGACCCGAGCAGTGACTTTAAAACTGGTCCCTACAGCCCACGGGCCGGTCATGACATCAGTTAGTCCCTGAACTGACTAAAGAGGACGGAAACTGTCGAGCGTGCTGCAGGGGGTGAGGGGGACGGCTTTTACGACACGGCTTTAGTGACAGGAAGGTGTGGGTGGAGAAGGTGCCCCTCACAGTGGACGTGCCACGAGGGTCAGTTGTTGACGCAGAGCTACAGCAAACTGCAGCTTGCTCTGGACAGCTGATAAGCCTTGGTCTACTGGATTTTTATTTCCCAAACTTCTTCCTTACAAGCGAGAAAGAGAGCCGGCAGGGACGCTCTCCGTGGCGTGAGGCCCCAGGGGCTGCTCTGAGGCTTCCGCGGCCTTAGGTTAGCAGCCACTTGGGAGCAGCCCTGAGGAAGGTGCTCTCTGCCGACAGCGAGCAGAAGAGAGAGTTTCCACTCGGCTTTTTCTCCACCAGTCACACTGCACATGCCTCTGCTCAAGCCCCAATCCGCCCTGGATTTCAGGGGGAGGGTGCTTCCCCCACGGTGTCACTGGACCCCAGGTGTAGCTGGCGGGGACACCGGGCGGGGCAGACGGCCGCGTTGGCTTTCTTAGTGCGCGTGAGAGTTCCAGCGCAGAGCCGGCCGCTCTGGAAGGAAGAGTCAATTGCGCTTTGTCACTGTTGCTGTTGTGACTCTGGGTCTTGGACACCGTCCTGCCCAGGGCTGGGCTGATGGCTGACATCTGTCATGTCTGACATTAGCGACTCCCCGGGCCCTCCCCAAAGACTGGGTCACAGAGAATCAAAGTGCCTTCACCTCTAGAATCTTCAAAGTCTCTGAGATCATCTTTTTCCTCTGTGCGCAGACGGACTTCCTCAGAGTCGCACGTGGTGCCAGGTGAGGACTGAGCAAGGGCTGTAGGAGCGATCCGGCTGTAGAGCAGGAGTGTTTCTGAGCTTGAAGGGACCTCTGGGTCCCCCAGTGAGGGCGTGGAGGCCCAGCTGTGTTAAAGGCCTCACCGCAAATCAAAGGGCTGGCTAGTGGTGGAGCCACAGTGGTCTGGGGTCCCCAGCTCCCTCTCGGTGAGGCTGTGGGTCAATAATAAGAGGCGTGTGGCTAGAACTCTCCAGGGCTTCTCAGAGAGGCCACCATGACCACTATCCACATATGTGGCCCTGTCTATTCTATGAACCTTCTTGCAGGTCATCTGCTCACCCTGAGTTGCGGGGAGGAGATTCCAGGGAGGGAAGCCAAGGGCCATGGAAACTGAGCCGCCTGCTCCCGGCCACGCAGCAAAGCGAGGAGCCATGGGTCCACGAACCCGCTCCTTCCAGATGTGGCCGCCCCAGCCCCCAGGGAGGAGGACTTGCCGTGGGTCTCACCCCTCAGCTCTGTGAATGGCTACAGTTGCGCCTGGACACAGGCCCCGGGTGGCCCTCCCTCTGCAGGACCTGCCGGCCCTGGGACCCTCGACCTCAGTGAAGGGGCAGGGAAGGAATGAGACTTCACCCAGCCGTCATACGGTGTACCCATGCAATCCTCCTAAGCCCACGTCTCTAGGCTTCAATTTTCCCAACACAGTCATCCATTTTTTTTTCCTTTTTTGACCACTGGTATCTAAGAATAAAGTTATCCTTTAGAACACCAGCCCAGGCCTGGTCCATGGGGGGGTGGCTTCGAGGGCTGGGTTTCAACAGGGGCGCTGGAGGTGAGGAGGGGACCAGGACAGGGCCAGGGCCGTCCACCCCGACTGCACAGGACGGGCCGGCACTGTCCACTCTGACTGCACCCGTCACGTCCCCTCCACACTCTTTCCTGGGTGCTCACCCTGCATCACTGCCTTCTCTCCAAGGGTGCGCTTGACATGTGTTTGCTGGGCCCCCAGCTGCCGTCGTGCGGGTCTGTGAGGCACGCTGGCCCAGGCCCTGTCCTTCTCCCAACGCCACCACCAGAGGGCGCTCGGGCTCCACGCAGGGGGACGTGCTCCTCCAGCCGGCTGCCCTGAGGGGAGACTGAAGCACAGGGAACTTGCTTGGCCTGGAGCTGAGGAGGCCGGAGGGAGGCAGGTGCCGCCAGACCCGGCCCCAGTACTACCCCAGGCCCACCCTCTGCTCCCAGCCGCCCTTTACGCTGGGTGCTCATGCTGCCAGGGTCAGCGCCGAGGGGACAGGAGTGTTCAGCCTCCGAGTCCACTGGACGCCACATGGAGAGTGGCCTGCACACTTGGGAGTGGCGGGCCTTGTCCCTGGTGGTGCCGGCAGCCTCCTGCTCCTGTTGGCTTCTCCCCGCCTGCCCTGGGTGGACCGCTGGAGGGCCTGAAAGGCAGAGATGGGGCCTGCTGGTCTCAGTGGGAACCCGAAGCTGGACCAGCTGGAACGCACACACAGACGTGGAAGCTGGCTGCCTGGCGCTGCGGTGAGGGGGTGCTCGGCAGCACCCCCGAGGGTGGCAGCTGCAGGAGCCCCAGGAGAACGTCCTGTGAGGGAACCTTTGGGACACGGGGAGCAGGGAGCTGGGCCAAGGCTCGGAGCCCCAGGCACAGGAAAGATGGCTGTGCCTTCCCATATGTATCACAAAATAACAATGAGAGCCACCACCGCGGCAAGAATAACACAGCGTGGGTCAGGGGCAGGTCCGCCTGCACCCTGGTGTTCCCAGGTTGATGCTGACGTGTCCCCGCTCTTTCTGAAGCAACACTATCAGATTCCTGTGGCCCCGCCACCCCGCACTTCTCCGCCCAGGCTCCTGCTTCGTTGGGCCCATGCCTGGCTGGCCTGGTGGGTGCTGCAGCGCTGAACCGGGGAGGTGGGCACAGTCTGGGAGGGTTTTGGCTGGGACTCTCACGACACCGGCCAGCAGGGGGACAGACGCAGGGGCCCGGGTGTGAGGCTCCCCTGGAAGACATTGCGTTTGTTGTGCTGCCTTCAGGTTTCGGGCTCCTCGAGGGGGTCCTCGAGCTCTGCCCGAGTCTGGAGAAAGAGAATTTCCCAACCAGGGTGGGCATGGTGTCTGGGGGGAGTGTGTCAGTTTCCGCTGGAAGCAGACCCTGGGGCCCTCCCCTGGGATGCAGAGGCTTCCAACCAGGAACTGAGTTCGGTTGTACAGGGGAGTTTTTTCCTTGGACTTTTGGCATAATATCTCTTCTAATTTATCTCCAGTTTCCAGACTTCCTGACTCTCTTCTTTAAACCAGTTTCCCCCTCCTGGGAACACAGCTGCCTTCATCCTGAAAACCAAAGCTACCCATTGAAAGCGCAATCTTCCACACCAATTTCTACATCTCCTTTCATAGGCCCCAGAGCTTGTTTCTATAGTAAAATGTGAGTGATGATTATTTTCTTCCTAACTTGGTAAATCAAGCTCGGCCAATAAAGGAAGAGAAGGTTGTCTCCACATCCAGACTTCCCATGTTCTCCCTACGGTGTGCTTCTCAGGGAGTTGGGAGCACAGACGTTGATGGCGTCCTCTGACTGCTTTCTGTCCTGGCTGGCTCCCACCTTACAGGCTGTTCCATCCAGTTCAGCTTACCCTTGATTAAGCATTAAGGTCTGCCCGTTACACCACCAGGTGGAGGGGCTGCCAACCGGCTCTTCCTGGACTTGTTACCCTCCTGAGCCCCTACAGTGCTCAGTGAGGAGCGGGATGGAGGGGGTGATCCTTTGAATTCCAATAGAAGAACACACTGTGATGGTGTACACACCACTAGGTTCTGGCCCTGGCCCCCCGCCCCACGGCCGAGCTTGCTTTCTGTGAGATATCCTAGAGCTGGGTTGGGACACTTTTTCTGTAAATACCCAGACAGTAAATATTTCAGGCCTTTCCGGCCATGTGGTCTCTGATGCAACTACTCCGCAGTACGGGTGGTGCAAAGGCCCCCTGGACGGTGTGTAAAGGAACGAGCAGGGCATTCCGATGGAACTATATTGATGGACACTGAATTTTGAATTTCATATAATGTTCATCTGTCATGAAATATTATTATTCTTTAGATTTTTTTTGTTTTCAACCATTTAAAAATGTAAAAGCCAATCTCAGTTGTGAGCCGTATAAAAACAGGCCAAGGTCCGTGTTTGTCTCGAGGGCTGTGGTGTGCAGACCCCTGTCCCAGAGCACACGTCCGGAGAGCACCCAGGAAAATCAGGGCTCACAGGGCTTCGTGACTTGTTTGTAAGAAGTGATATGAAAATCACTTCCCTGGGCCTCTCGACCCCCTTGAGTGGACTGTTTTTCGACCACTTTTCATCAGAGAGCCCGGAATGCTGACAAAGAGCCAGCCCCTGACTCCAGCCTGTAGCTGGCTCACTGGGAGGCACTTTGTTGCTTTCTTGCCAAATCTTGCAACCAACCGGCATTCTTTGCATGTCTGTCGAATATTCCCCATGTGGGTGTGATGCTCAGAGCAAAGGGGCTCCTGGAAAGGACAAGGCCACCTTCTCCCCGTGCTGCGAGCTCCATCACGGGTCTGAGTCACGTGCTTCGCTGCACAAGCAGAACTGCTCCCAGCCCGCCCAGACCCGCCCAGTGAGGATCTGAAGTCTGCGCCTAAGAAGATTCATTCCTTCACATTTTCAGCACAACATCACGGAAGAAAACGAGAATCGCAGACGACAGGATGGGACAGGAATCCCGCCACAGAACAGACAGCGCGGAAAGTCTCTGTAACGTCTTTAATTGTTCAAACAATAGAGCACAAAGGTAACAGTTTCAAGTACATTCTGCTACACGTTTTTGACAGGAGTAGATATGCATTAGTCACGAGGGAGGCGCTCTGCTCAGACTCTCCGCACTGCCCACCCTGAAGATGGAGAAGTGGGTGCCTCGCGCGGCGGGAGCAGGCTGCACCTTCTCCATGCCCCGTGTTTAAGTTCTCCACGAGGTGGCTTCCTTTTGTTGCCAGAGAAAAAGAGAATTCTTAACATAAAGCTGGGAAAGGATCTTAAAAGGACTGTGGAAGCAAGTGGTGTGAGGGTGCCGCCACCAGCCCGGCCAGGAGGGGGCGCTGCCCGGGCCCTCTGCCTGAGCGCTGGTGCCAGGACTCTGCCAGTGACACAGGGACCTTCTGGCCTGGCCAGTGCCCGACTTCTCCCTTTGACCAACTGGGCTGCACCACTAATTGGTCTGGTGGATCCATCTAGCCAGAGCTGTTGGCATGCCCAGGGCTTCCGGTGTACTCACGATTGACTTACACGCAGACCTGAACAGTCAACTGAACAGAAACCACCAAACTCCACCAGGGATTGTAAACCTTGAACTGCTACCACCTAGAAGACCAAAGAAAAGTCTTTCACAGAGAAAAACCAAGTACCACTCCTGCCTGGAGGTCCCGGCCCTGTGGAAGCCTGCAGAGGGTGAGATCCAGTGCGCGCACCAGGCCCCCCGCCTCAATGCCAGCCACCTGGGCCCACGGCCTCCTGGAAAAGCCACGCCGCGCCGGACTATCAGCACAGAAGCCCCCAGCGACCACAGGCCTAGCCTCAGGAGCAGCTTCTCACACCCTGCCCAGGCGGAACGGAGGCCTGCCCGAAGCCGTCAGTTCAGTTCTGCGCCCCTAAACCTGGGCCAGCCTCCAGACAGGCTTAACCTGCTAGCAGGCCCCAAGCCCACAGAGCCCACCCTTCCGAAGCCCAGACTGCTAAGACACTCAGGCCCGAAGCACAAAGCAAGGCAGAAGCCTTCCATAAGCCATAGCGCTCGGAGCAATGGCCGAGGGCAGAGCCCCCTCAGCTGGGCCTACAACACAGCACGGAGGACTTCTCCCCCAGACCCCACCGACATAGAGCACCCACCCGAGGGTGCCCACTAGAGGAGAGCTGTGCCCTAGGGACAAAAGTCCATGCTGAACAACCACTCCAGACAGACAACTTGGGCTTGGAAACCCCCACAGCCCTGAGACTCCAGCGGCTGTGATGGGAGAGGATGGAGGGTCAGGGGACACCGCGCACGCAGCAGTGGGCCTCCTGCAGATTCTGGGAGTTCAGAGAAGAATACCTGGTCTCTCCTCGGGGACCCTGCTGAAAAGGGCACCCCAGGACTTCAGAAAGCAGCTAGGGACCTCCTCCCTGCGAGGCTAGGGGACGTGGCACCCCAACCTGGGGCAGCCAAGCGGAGGGCCCGAGGTCCGCCAACAAGTACACGGAGCCTGGGGAGAAAGTTCTGGGTGACTGCCCCCAGGGCCACCTCCTCCAGGCCCACAGGTTAGGCTGTGCTGGTTACGGGGTGGGAGCAGACCAGCCCCCAGCACAGCATCCCCAACCTTTGGGGTGTAGAGAGACTTTCACACAACAAATACAAACAGAGCTGAGGTTTCTCCACGGATGACAATTAATAAGCAGATCTGGTTCCCTGCTTCAGTTGATCTGAATTCACAGTATAAGCAACACATCTAAATATAATACTGGGAAATCCTGTCAGCACCAGGTTTCCCAGGCAAAGAAGCCAAAAAAGAAAAGAAAAAGGCCTGCAACAGGAATTCTTAGTTATTATATACTAACCAGTCTGTGCATGGCACATTTTATTTCTATAAAACTATTACAAAATATTCAAAAATACATTTTAGTAAATTTACAGCAGTTATTTCTCAATTTATTAATGCAAAAACATCCTTTGTTTTTCTCTGTACAAACTACAGGCTCCATCCTTGTGGGCTCATCACTATGTGCGCTTTTAAAAAATATTATTTTCTAATAAATTCTTTGAAGTTAAAAATAACAGAGTTCCTCCAGTTTGTTCAGAAAAAAAAAAGTGTGTGTGACCGAGTGTGTAACTGTCTTGATTTCCAAGAATGTGGCCAAAATGGTGATGACAAAGCAAATATTAAACCATGAAGACAATACAGGAGATGGCTGTGACACTGGAAACTAGTTAAATTAAAATAATATATTTTCATATTTTACACTATTTCAAAAATGAAATGTAATTCAGTTAAGTATTGATCTCTCAAAAAATCTAATTTACAATTCTGTGTATAAAAATATAATTTGTGGACCCCCAGGAAGCATGTTTTAGTTTACACTTGCTGAACAGCAGGAGCACTGGGAAAGAGGAATGGAGAGGACAGAATTTTGCTTTCTGAAAGTCAGGACGAGGGACATGTAGAAAAATAGACTCTGAGCAGGTCGCTTGGCCTCACAAAATAATCTTTCCCCCTGTGAGTACAGTTCACATGATAATAATAAATTATCCAAGAAACAAACTATTTAAGGCTCTTGAAGGTCCGGTTCATATTATTTAAAACATCTATTCATACCAAACAAATAAATAGCCAGGAGAGGTGAAAAAAATAACCAAAATAAAACAATAACCAAAAAATTCAAAAATATATATATAAACTAAACACAACGACAGAACTTTCCGGGGTCTTTGTTTCCTTAGAGTCTACTTTGGACTGTCCTACTTTATTATTATTATTAATTAATATTATAGTTAAAGTCTCATTCCGTGCGCGCTTTTTCCGTGTGTCTGTATCTTGCTGTTGCCCCCCCGCCCCGCCCCCCACCCGCGCCCTCTGGCCCCGGCCTTCAGCTGGACTTGACCGCCATGCCGAGCGGGTGCAGGGCTTCGCTGTCCAACAGCCAGGTGCCTATTTGGTAGAGCAGCTGCGAGTACCAGTGGACGCCTCCGGCACCTGGCGCGTCGGCCGCACCTGGCGCACCTGGCGCGCCTGGCGCGGGCGGAGGGACACGGCCGCCGCCTCCGCCGTCGCCGTCCCCGCCGCGGTCCGTGCGCGCCGGCGCCAGTGCGGCCAGGAGCGCGTGCGCCAGGCGGAAGGGCGCGAAGGCCCAGTGCGCCCAGCCGTGCTCCTCGATGACCGCGTAGCACGACGCCAGCACCCTGTTGATGAGGATGGTGCCCTGCGCCGTGAGAGGCGCGTACGCGCCCGTGGCCTCCTCGCGCAGCGTCACGCTGTGCACCGCGGCAGGCAGGAGCCGGCGGTCCCCGCCGCGCTCGGCCACCACGTACACGCGCTGGCCCGGGCGCACGCGGCTGGCAAAGAGCGCCCGGCGCCCCGGCACGCCCCCCGGCGGCGGCCCCGCGCTCCACGGCGCCCCGGGCTCCCCGGCGGCCGAGTCGTTGTGCGGCGCGACGAAGAGCAGGTGCGCGGCGGTGAGCAGAAGGCGCTCGCGCGGCTCCCTCGTCTCGATCACATAGAAGACCTTCTTGGCGCCGTCGTCGCGGTCCAGGAAGGTGAGGAAGTCGCTGTAGAGCAGCCGGCCCTGGTCGTCGGCCGCCAGCACGCGGTCCCCGGGGCGCAGGTCCTTCACCAGCTTGGTGCCGCCCCGCTCCAGGTGCACCGTGGCCGAGCCCGGGAAGCAGCCGCCCGATTTGGCTGCCACCGAGTTCTCTGCAGAGGAGGAGAAGGGAGAAAAGAGGAGACAGGGTGGTGAGTTCCCAGAGAGAGGCACGTGTGGAGAGGGGGGACGCACGCTTGGTGTCCCGCTCGCCCAGAACGGGGATGCGCGCAGCTTGGAGGAGAGATTCCAGGCTGGTCCAGCGGAGCCCTCCCTCCCCCAGCCCCACCGCCTCCGGGACAAAATTCAGAAGCAGACACATTCCTTAACGACTCTCTTAGGACTGGACTGGCGGTGACAAAGTTTGGCTGGCGTCTCTGGCAGGAGGCGGGTTACACTCCTTGCCTTCCGCCTTCCTCCCACCCCATCCCCCGGCTCAGCACACACCCCACCTCGCCACGAATTCAGAGGGTGTTTGCTCTCCACTTGGATTCCTCAGGAAGCCTCCTTGAGCTCACTCGGGCGCCAGGGCGCACTCTCCTTCCCTCCCATCCCCTGTGCAGGGCGCGGCGCTCCCTCGTGCGTTGCACATTGGAGTTGCGCGGCGGGGACCCCTCTCACGCCCGCCTCAAAGCCCAGCCGGGGGCCTTGATGTCGGCCAGTTGGGGGGCGGGGCGTGAAAAATAGCTGTAGTAGTTGTAGCAACTGGATAAACATTCCAGAGAATTGGCCGAGGTGTGAAAATCCGGGGCTTGTGTGGATTTTCTAATTAAAATCCAATAAAGGGTCCTGCGTTGTCATTGTGATCTCTGCAATAAATGGGAGACACTCTTGGAAGAGGGGACACTTCCATGGCTCCCCCTCCCCTTTCTCAGCTCACTCTCTCTCCAGCTCTCTGGCCGCCCCCTCCCTATTTGCTCAGGTGCACCCCCTCCTCCTGCGATTCACACGCGGGCTCTCCAGAGACCGGGCCTCACAAGCACTATTTGCACAGCCAGGCCTCTCTTCCAAGCTCTCGAGATGTGTATTTGAATTTTAAATGGCGGGGCCTGCTTCGAGCGCTGGAAGCGGCCGGGTTCTCAAGGCCCCTTGACTACCCGCTTTCTCGAGCCCTCCGTCGCTCTCTGAGGCTCACTGTCCCGAGGACAATTATCAGAGTCTGGGCGGCGCGCAGGGGGCCGGCGAGGAGGGGCGGGGAGGTCTCAGTCGTCTTTGCATTCCAATCTCCAGGATCACGCTTTTTGCAAATAGAGATGACGAGAAAGAATCTTCCCGCTGGAATTACAGAGGGATTTTAATCTTCTCATCGGTTTCTCTGGCATGAAGTGCGGGCCTGGCCGTTGGAGGCCCGCCGTAGCCCCCCGGAATGCGACCCGGGGCGCAGGCGAGCCCGAGTCGTCGAGTCGCACGACCCTGCTTGACACGCACCGCACCGTGCCCCGGCCCGCGTGCACGGAATGCCAATGAGCGGCTCTCCGTGCCCCGGGGGTCTGCTCCCCCCAGCGAGATCCTCGGGGCGGGATTACCGCTGCTCATTTGCGAGGAGACCTTTATGGACCCTCGCTCCCGCCAGGGGGACCCCGCGGACAGGGCTGGCCCGAGAGGGGGCCGCGCAAGGAGAGCGCAGCCACGAGGTCCGGGAAGGGCGCGTCCGGGGCCTCCCGCCGCGCCTCCATTTCCCGCCGCGCAGCCCCGCGAAGTGGGGGCGCCGCCTTCTCCTCCTCCCTGCAACTGAGACCCTTTCTCGCGCCATAAGCCCAGCCCCTCCCCCAACCCCTTCCACACCTTTCTTTCTGTTGTGACCAGAAGCCACTATTTTTCCTTACCTACGAAGTGTGTCTTGACACTTTAAAAAGTGTTTTCCTAGTAACATATGCTATTAAAATACAGCTTAGGAGACAAACAGGCAAAACTGGGGAGGGGGGTGGGGCAGAGACAGTTCCTCCGAAATTCACTGTGAACTGTTCTGGTAAATGCGCCAACCTATGCTGAGCGCTGGAGAGCTCCGCATGCGGTCTCCAGGTGGGGAGCTCTGCGCGTGTGCGTCAGCGCCTTCCCGGCAGAGCGATTCCTCGCCAGCAACAGCGAGTGGCGTTGCAGGCCCAGGGAAGGCGGCCTCACCGAGGGCCGGGCTCCAGCTGCAGACTCCGATCGGCTTTCCTGGCCCTGCCTGTGGCTCAGGGCAGCCCAGCTGGCTCCTAATAAGGACGGATGCTTCTGGGCTTGCGGCCTCCAGATGTTGGAAGTGGTAACTACTCAGTTTATTACCTCCCACCAGGCTTCTCCCGAAAGGCTTAGCAGTGAGTTAAGTTGGTTTAGACTCCAGAGGCGCTCAGCAGGGAGGGGAGAAGATGAGGGGCTTAGACCCTGGACAGAACCTCCTGTGCTGGGGGGTGAGTGGGGGGCGGTTGATTCTTAAGCCTTAAATGAGACAAGGAGCTCAGCCAGACCTGGCTAACCGTGCAGGGCTGCAGTCTCTCACCAGGAAAGTCCACGCCCTCCCCATTCGTGCTGCCCTGTCTGCGCCACCTGCAGTGGGGCTCCGGAAACAGGGTTGGGGAAGGCTCAGGAAGCCGCATGCCCTCTGCATCTGGGCTCCCAGAACCTGGGCCTCCGTGGCCTCAAAGGTAGGGGCAGTTCCTGGCTGGGGGGACACCCCTTATAGGGTGTGCTCTCACATCACCCAGTTGCCTCCCTCCCTGCGCCTCGTGCCCCTCCCCATTTATCTCTTTCCCACCCCTCACCTGCTTTCACGGAGCAGTGGATGTGCGCTTTGGACTCGTAGTAGACCCAGTCAAAGCCGGCCTCCACGGCCAGGCGCGCCAGCATGCCATACTTGCTGCGGTCTCGGTCTGAGGTGGTGATGTCCACGGCGCGGCCCTCGTAGTGCAGTGACTCCTCTGAGTGGTGGCCGTCCTCGTCCCAGCCCTCGGTCACCCGCAGCTTCACTCCCGGCCACTGGTTCATCACTGAGATGGCCAAGGCATTCAACTTGTCCTTACACCTCTGCGGAGAGAAGGGGCGACCCCACAGATGTTAGGGCCCACCACCCGTCCCCGCCCCTGCATCAGCTGCCCTGCCCCATCCCTGAGGACTCGGGCTGTGTGGACAAGTAGAGAGACAAGGCCTGCAGCGGGGCCCAGCCAGCTCAGAAGCGATGGCACTAGGCGGCAAGGAGGGGTGACCTCTGCTCGGGGAGCAAGTCCTCTTGGAGATGAGCTGACATGAGGGCCTTTCTCCAAGTTCTGAAGTGGCAGAGCCCCCACCATGGCCTGAGAGGCAGATGGCTTTTCTTTGAAACAAGGAAACTGCGTGTTTTCAGACAATGGCTGCAGAACACAGAGGGGGCATGCTCGGCAATGCCCCACTCCTCCCCCAGGACGCCCTCCACTCCTCAGCCCCTTTCTGTGGCCCCATTTCTCCCACCTGTGCAAGGCTCCACCCATCTCCCTGGGCACACTTCCTCATCAGGGGGCCGGAGAGAGGCCCAATGTGCAACTTTGCAGAAATCAAGAAAAATACACTGTCTACTTCTTAAAGAATTAAAAGCCTTGCCTTATCTCTGGACCCTCCCTCCTACCCTATGCCTATCTGAGGTGAGAATTAAGCCAAAGGTGGAGAGGGAGGTGGGAAGCCCACAGCCGTGCTTGGGGAGGGGGAGCCAGAAGTGAAAGGCTACCAGGTGAGTGAGACTTCTCCGTGCAGCGAGCGGAGGACAAACAGTCTTTATCTGGACAGCCACATTCCTTTTGCTGTGGAACTCTTTTCTCCCGGCTTTTCTGTGGTCTGATTGTGTCTCTTGTTTTCGCTAACCTGTTCCCTTCCCCCCTCTTGTTTTCTTGGCCCCAGCGCAGAATGGTGTCCAGCAAGTTTGAAGAGCAAACTTAAGAGGTGGAGGCGGAGGCTGGGGGATGGGAGCCCAGAGGCCTGCGCCTTGGAGCCCTCGCCCTGGGGAGTCTCCCTCTTGAAATTGCCCTTGGGCCCCCAACCCCCCCACCCCCCTCCTCCCCGAGCCGCCTGTAGGAGTAAAGAAACATTGACTAGGCGGGACACCAACCAGGGCAAAGTGGAACCCCGGGTTGTGGGAGTTCCCCGCATAATTCTCGGTCCCGTTCAGATAAGGATGCAAGAAAAAACAGAGTTGAGTCAAGTGTGTGTGTTTGGGTGGGTACTAACTCCCCGGTCGTTTATACTGCTGCTGGGGGGCGGGGTGCGGGATTTGAAAGACGGGAAGTGGGTACAAATCCTGACGAGGCATCCCCGGGAGAGGCAGACCCCCTGGAGTAGGCGACAGTTTCAGGGTGACTTCTGCAGAGGGCAGGGCTGGTCTCCTCCGGGCGGGCGGCTGCTCTGCTTGGGAGCCTGGGCACCGGGCTGGAGAGACGGCCCCATCGACGACCCTCACCACGTCACCACAGCGCGGGGGAGCTCTTCCTACAGAGCAGGGGAGGGGGCTCTTGCAAGAAGGGCCGCGGCCCCCGTGTTAAGGGGATGTGACAGATTGCGCAACAGGAAGAGCCCTGTGTATTTGGCAACAATAAAAACCAGTAACATGGTTGTAGAGTTAAACATACAACAAATGGGCGGGGGGGGGGCAGAGGGAGAGAGGGCGGCCCTGGTAACAGATCAGCTCTTGCAGGTTTCTGGGCCTGCCAGCAGTTTTCTTAAAAAAAACAAAAAACAAAAAACAAAAAACTCGGAAGGGCAGAGTTTGAGTGAGGTCATCTTGAGAACTGAACGCGTTTTACATGAAAATCAATCAGTAAACCAGGGTCAGTTTAGAGCCGGGATGTGAAGCCGGCTGCGCAGGCGCACACCGCCGACACGCACACGCACACACCGCGTCCGGAGCCCCCATCCCACCCCGGTTTCCTCCTCCTGGAGGGCAGATGAAGCTTTCAGCAGCTTCCCACCCGGCACCTGGCGAGGGGGAGGGCAAGATGGGGAGGACGCGTACCAGCCCCCAGCGCCCTGAGCTGCGCTACTTGGGCAAGAGCTGGAGGACCCCCGGCGAGAAGCCCCGGGCCGAGCCAGGCCCGAGTGGGCGCCCCGCGCCCCACGCGCCTCCCCGGCGCCAGCAGGCGCGGCGCGGCCTCGGCCCGTGGCTGCAGGACGCTCTGCGCCCCGGCCCGGCGCTCGGCGCAGGCAAAGCCGCGAAGCCCAGGCCGGTTATCAATTCACTGAGTCGTGTGCCGCGAATCAAGCCGGACTCTGTGCAGCCACCGTGAAGCCCGGCGGGGCCGCCAGGCGGGCTTTGTGTCGGCGGAGGTCAGGTTGTTCCCCACGCCTGAGCTCCCGCCGCCTCCCCAGTCTGCGCAGCCGCTCCGCGCCCAGAAGCCCGAGCAGGGACTGTCACCGCCAACGGCCCACGGGCTTCCCCAGTGCGGGGGAGGGGTGTCCCAGCTTCAAAAGAGACCCCTAGTCCCTAGACACACCTCTCTCCGCCCTCTCCTCCCCCCACTCCGGAAAATCAGACGCCTCGCATCAAAACAGGAGAACCCTCCTCGAACCCACACCTGAGCGCCGTCCCCAGGGCCGCCACGCCACAGAAATGTACTCCACGTGGCGTCTCAGGTGGAGCCCCTCGGGAGCCCCTCGGCAGCCCCGTGCCGGCCCCTCGCGGCCTCCTGCCCCCGCAGACCCCCCTGGCACCCGCGGCCTGCGCGGAGAGGTGCTGTCTGCGCTTCCCCCTCTCCGAGTTAATATTAACCAGGAGCTCCTGCGTTCCAGAACTGCTCTGAAAGTTCCACTGGGGACGATCTTGCCATGGTTGAGGGACTTGGGCGGCAGTCACATTAGAGAGATAGAGAGACACGGAGACGCGGAGGGACGGCCGAGACAGGGCTGGAGGGAGACGCACCTGAGAACAGTGGCAACGTGGTTATCTTAAATGAGGGGCCCGCGGTGAGCAGGTTCCCCAGGAGCCCTAACCTGCCCTGGCCTGGGAGGCGTGCCGGCGTCACCCCTTCACCTCCGCCCTGCCCCTCGCCGCCCGGGTCCAACGCCTCCCCCATCCCTCCCCTCCTTCAACTTTTAGAACCAGAGAAGAAGGAGACAGGGAAGGGACAAACCCAGGGGCACCTTCCAGGCCGGCCCCAGCCATCCGCGCTTTTAGGGGACATTTGTGGGGTCCGTGATACAATCCTGGCCCGGCTCTCCCCCCCCCCCCCGCACGTTGGCTGCCCCTCCCCCGTCCTTTTGTGTTGGGAACGGGAATAGCCACTGCCCAAGGAAAAAAAGTATTTGTTTTCGTTTCGTTCGTCTGAGGGAAGTTGACAGAAGGTCAGAAGTTCAAATGCTGCCCGCGTATGCGGCGGCGAGAGGGCCGGGCGCGGGGCCGCTGGCCGTGGGTCCCCGGCGGGGCGGCCGGAAGAGAGACCCGACTGGGGGCTCGGGCTGAGGCGCCGGGGCCGAGAGGCCGGGGAGGCGGCGGGGAGGCCGCCCTGGAACCGGCTTCTCCTGCCGCTGGTCCAGCCTGCGCCGCCGGGGCCATCGCGGCCGTCGGAGCCCTGCCATTAGCCTTGGCCAAGCCCGCGCTTCGGCGCGTGGAGGGCCGGGCGGGCGGCCGCAGCCCACCCCCGCGCACTGAAACCCTAGCCGCGGGATCGATAGCCCCGGAGTAAGTGGAGCCCAAATGCGTCTGCCGGGGTGCGCGGCTCCGCGCGCTCGCGGTTTGGCAGCAGGGCGGCGAGGCCGGGACCCCCTCCAGCGTCGGCCCGGCGCAGCCCAGGGCGGACGCTGACCCCTCTGCTCGGAACCTCTGGTGTCCCCGCCCCCGCCGCTTTCTCTTGCGTCGCCTCCCTCTTCCCCGGTCCCAGGGGACCCCGGGAAGGCCACCTCCCTCCCGCGGGGAGCAAGGGTGACCAGGGGGTCAGAGCCCCCGCCGCACGCACGGGGCGCCCCGAGGCCTGCGCAGAGTTAATTGTGGCTCGCGCTGCTCTCGGGCACAGGCGCGTGCGTCCGCACTAGCGATCCAGATTTAAGGTGGCCGGGAGCTTATGAGAGAGAGTGAGGGATGCCGACCCTCTCCTCCGCTCCCTTTCCCACCCCTTCTGTCAGCTCAAGCCGGCTACCCCGGGTGCCCCTCTCCTTTCTCAGCTCCGCAGCAAGGCCGGGAACCGGGCTGGGAAGCCGAGCGGCCCGGAGGTGCTCCTCTCTCCCTCCCGCCCCCACCCTCCCCTGCACTTGCGCCCCACCAGCGCCGCTCTGTCAGCTGCGGTGCGCTCCTAGCCCTAAAGGTAGGACTTGAATATTTTAATAGGGCAATAAAAAGGATGTTGACCTATATTTGCCAGGAAATCCATTTCTAGCTTCAGTTATACGTGCGTGGAGTTTCAGAAAGTCTGCCATTGGTGGGGAGATTGGCAGCCAGAAGTCTCCAATGGAGGTGGGGGGGGGGGGAGAGGATGCTTGCTTTGCTTTGGTTCTCCTTTCCAGTCCTCTCCCGCTAATATTTAGTCGCTCCCAATTCCTGTGCAAGCAGGTTGGAAACTAGTGTGATGCAATGCCGATAAGTTCTAAGTCCCTCCCCTCAGGTACCGCGGGCTCGGGAGAATGTAAGAGCATCCTTAAAGAAATATCAATACATTCACACTCTGATGGGCAAGACTGCCCCGCTGGGATCGCCTGTGGAGCTCTGCGAGCCCATCAGGGACCAGCCCAGCCGCCTCTGGAGCCCCTGCCTTTTGTCAGAACTGCCTCCTGGCTTTTCCCATTGAGGGTCTTTGGTGGGGGCCCAGTGGGGTGGGGGTAGTTGTGGGAAAGAAAACCACAGAGGAGATGGGGCCGTGTACAGTCTGAAGCGTAATGGTCAAGGCCACATTGTACAGTGACCTGTAAGCCACTTTGTGTTTGAGGGGATCCTTGCCCCCTCCCTCCATTTCCACTCCCAACTCAGAAAGGACAGATGCCCCCAAAGTGAAGGTCTCCTCGAGTTACAAGCTAGAGCTGAGGCAGGATGGGAAGGCCATCCCAGCAGGACAAATCAAATCAGGGCCATGTATGGACCGTCTGCTACCTTCCTCCCCTGCCCCCACCCTAAACTTCTCTAGCTGGACCCTTCCCTCCATTCCCTCCAGGAAGAGGAGGGCAGGTAGGGAGGCAGGTGGGTGGGGAAGGAGAGGGTGAGATGGCCTTCTATTTGCCTCAGGAGCAAGCAGACTAAGTCTGCAACTGCTTGGTTACACGTAACCCCGTGAAAGCAACACATTCCACGCCCGGTGCTGGGTTTCTACCTGAGTCATCAGCCGGTCCGCTCCAGTGTTTTCTTCATCCTTAAATATGATGTCGGGGTTGTAATTGGGGGTGAGTTCCTTAAATCGCTCCGAGTTTCTCGAGATCTTCCCTTCATATCTTCCACTGGCCCCTAGGGTCTTCTCAGCCACGTTGGGGATAAACTGCTTGTAGGCTAAAGGGGTCAGCTTTTTGGGGTGCCGCCTTTTCCCAAATCCCCTGCCGGGTCCGCACGCCAGCCCCGAGCACATCAGCAGCGAGGAGACGAGAACCACCAGCAGACATCTCGCCAGCAGCAGCATCTCGTCCATGGAACCCAGTGACTTCAAAGCTGTCCCCGTGTGGGGCTGTGTGTGCAAGTGTGTGTGTGCCTGTGCGCTCGGGCTGCGCTCTCCCTTGCTCGCTCCGGCTTGCTGCTGGCTCCCTCGCTCTGTGCCTCGCTCTTTCTCTTCCTATATAACCTTGCCTGCCGCTGCTGCAGGGGACTCGCCGCTGATCCCCACCCAGACGGGGGCTGGAACGGCTGGCTGCTGGTCGCTGATAACGGAACACATCGGAGTTGGGGCGCGAGACAGCAATCAAAAGACAAAAAGAGTCTGATTTTAAATGGTAGCAAGCCTCGAGAGCTTGTGAGAGAGGCTGCCGTCAGTACTATATTATAGCTGGCAGGGGCGTATCTGATTGGCCAAGGCAGCACAAGCTTGTCTTCTGATGTTTAACCCTAAAAAAGACTAAATTTTTTTTTTTCTGTTGCTGCTGTTGCTTTATTTTCACCTGAAGGCTTCGAGTTAAAAAAAAAAAAATCTTTACTGAGACAGAGGTGGGCGGGAGGGCGGAGGCACGTTCCTCAGGATAACATCAATTACTCTTGCTTTGTGCACATCTCCGCGTTCCCCCTTCACTTTCTCCAGAATGGTAGGTGCTTCAGTTAAAACCAACTTAAGTTTTTAAAGGACAGTCTAGACCCCCGCCCCCAGCTTTGACCATCAAACAAATATTGTCTCACATTTTTGAGGGGCAAACTGCCCAGGTCTTATTTAAATAGTTTTTCAGAGACTGTATCATGCAAGACCCGGTCTCCCTGCGTTTTAAAGACAGAGGGTCTGTGCCTCCTCCTGAATATTCAACATCCTTGGACTGACCACAACTTAAAGCATTGCTATTTGAAGTGCTTTAAGCGCCTTAGAAAAACTTGAAAATACTGCTCCTTTACTGTGTTTCAATAAATGCATTATTTTTCGTCCTCTGAAGATGGGATGGAGGCGTGCTCAGGGGCTGATACAGAATGAACTGAGGGACTGTGCTGCTGGCTGGGCCAAGTGGCTCTGGGTGCTGTGCTTCAGCTCGGAGCAGGGAGCTGGTGCTGGTGTCTGGGGGTGGGTGGGGGCCCACGGTGCCTGGGGGCAGTGGGGAGTGGGCAAGGCTGTGCACACACCACCCCCACCATCAATCGATTGGAGCAAAGTGCAGGCCAGGGATGAGCTGAATGTGGAGTTCAGGCTCCTTCCACAGCCTGCCGAGCTCGCCTTCCAGGGAGCTCTGCAAAGCCATCCTCAGGGTCCCGGGGGCTGCAGCCCAGATGGGGCAGTGGCCTGGGGGCGCAGCATTCTGGTCAAAGAGGGGCATGCAGAAGAGGACAAGGCACTCAGAGCTGGTCATACTAGGTCCCCAATCCTTGCACTTCTTTCAGGAAGAAAAGGAACTCAAAAAATCCTCTTTGAACAAGAAAAATAAAATCTGAAATTTCCCCTTTTTGGAGAACATGCCCTCTTTCTTCTGGGCCCTCTCCAGGTCACTCATACACAATAACTGCTCTGCAGTAAGGCCGGGGAGTGAGGGCTCTTCGTGTCCAGTGGACACGCTGCCCTGAGAAGGAGTCAGCCCCGGAGCCTCCTCTGTGAGGTTGAGTGCTCTCCCCTGACCCCAGCCCAGCCTGTGGCCCTCAAAACAATGGGATGTTTCCAGCAGTCCAGGAAAGCCCCTGTGCAGATAAACTTGTTTTTGAGGGGGTAATGGAAGGGGACATTCTAAGAGCCATCTAGCATGGCCCTGAGGAGACTGGAGACTGAGCATTATCAAGGCTCAGCCAGTCTGGGGTGCTCAGGAGGACAATCCAGGCTCCCCCCCCCCATCTCTCCTGCTTTTTCTATCCTATGATTTGTGAAGAATCAACGTACTGGGAAGAACACCCACCTCTGGGCAAGGTGGGAGAGCAGCACTCAACCTTATGAAGGCCTAGTGGGCGCAGGAGGGTCTCCGCTTGACTGGTAAAGGGGTCTGACTCGTTGTCCAGGCTGTGTGCTCTGTGCGTCTGTGTGCTCCCAGTGAAAACAGATACAGAGAGGACACCCGGCCCTGCACCCAGAAGGGGCTGCCTGCTGGAGGTGGGTATTGCACAGCTCGTGTGGATATAACACCCTGGGTGGTGCCGGCATGAGAAGCCACCGCACCCTGGGGACACTCCAGTTTTTTGATTGCCTTCCCTCTCCATGGCATCTCGCCTTGCCCCAGTCCCTTCCCTTCTTCCCTTTCCCCACTCTTTTTATTTTTTATTTTTTGCTTTTGCACCCTCCTCTTACAAACCCAGGCACGTGCGGAAGGGCCGCAGCACTGCCCGAGACCCTGCGGCTGGAGCCTGGGGCCCTCTGAGCCGCCACCGAGAGCGCAGCACCCGGCCGGAGGCGCACGCCCAGGGCACGCGATTGCCGCACGTGCAGGGATCTCGGCCCCCCGCACCGCACCGCCTGCGCTTGGGAAGCCGAAGCCTGAGACGTGGAGAGCTCCGCGTGGGCACAGCAGGCCTTGGGTGCCCAGGCGGTTGGCTCCCTCCTGGCCGGGAGCAGGACAGGCACGCGCCATGGCCCTGCACTCGTCCCGGCGGCCCGGGGGGTTCCCAAGCCCATCAGGCCTCCTTGCCCCAGGGTCTGGTCGAGGCCACCACCGCCCTCCACATCTCGCGGCCAGCCCTGGACACCCCAAGAGCCTGTCAGGGGCCGCCTGCCTGGAGACTGGCCAATCCTCAGGAATGAAATGATGATGGACCATAAAACCCGCCGCTGACGCCTTATTTCCAAGGGCTTGCTCCCTGTCATGGGTTGGTGGGAAATCTGGACAAAAATCAGTCGCAGTTTGTATTTATTGCCCTGGAAGCAAGGGCTCCGGCCGGGCCACCGGAGAAGCTGAGGCCTCGGGCCACCCCCTCTTCCCCTTCTTTTCCTCTGCCCCCTCCCCACGTCCCAGACGCCAGACACAGGCTGTCTTCCACCTCCAGACACCAGATGGCTCCCTCTCTTTGCCTTTCCCCCTCCAGACAATTCGGGCCCCTCCCCATCAGGTCAGAGGTTCCAAACCCCAGCCTCTGCCTGACCTGACCAGACAGCCCAGAGAACCCTCAGGATCCATTTCTAATTGGTCTGGGTGCTGCCCCTCTTGCCTGTGGTCATCTGCATCCATCCCTCAGTCCCTCCAGCCACCCCTCCCTCCATCCTTCCCTCCATCTCTCACCAGCATCCCTGCTGAGGACAGGTGGCTGCCTGTCTCCTGCCCCCACCCCGCGGATGTGCCTCCTGGGCCTCCGCCTCCCCCCGCCCCGCCGCTAGATGGCCTCCTCACTCTGCCTTCAGCTCTGGCTCAGCCAGTTGGGAAATCAGTGCAGACCAGCTTGGGAGGCCCCCCGGGCGCCAGCTAGCCAACAGGGTCCATCCTCCCCGATCCCCCTGACCAGTTTTTGCCACGCCCCCCTCTCCCTCTCCCAGATTGTTCTGCGGGGCACCGCGGCTGGAGCTCGGGCCTCCCCGCTAGGCCTCTGCCACTCTTCCCCAGGGTGCTCCCTGCCTCCCGGCGCCTGGGTGCTGTCCGCTCCCTCACCCCCTCCCATTTCATGTCTCCTCCTGATGATACTTCTGCCCAGCCTCTTCCCGTCCAATCACTCAGTTTGAGTATCTTTCTGATTTTGGTTCAGTTTTGGCAAATTGAAGTTCTGTTGCTCCATTTCTCCTGGTGAGTGCCAGCCAGGGCCTCTTCTGATGATTGTAGGGATGGGTCCCTTCAGCCCTCTTCTCCTAGCCCCGGGGCCCTCGCCCAATCCCTGGACTTGGGGGGTCTGAGTCTCTGGCTCCCTGGGGAGCTCCAGGGTGCGGGTGGGCCCTGCTGTTCACGACTGCAGCCCACAGCAAGGTGAGCACAGCAGCCCTCCGCTGTCCTGACTCTGCCGCGCGAGGGCCTGGGCCAGCGGTGGCCTCCCTGCGTCTATGTCCCCACAATGCTGCAGCTGAGAGCAGGCCAGTGGCGGCCGTGGCAGGAGCAGCCGGGGAGGAGGCCTCCCAGCCCACAAGACCTGCACTGGCTGCGCTGGCACGAGGGCCTGGCGGGGCCGCGGTTTCTGCTCTGGCCGGCACTTGCTGGGCAGCAGTTCTCAGCGGGGCAGAGCGGAGAGAGGGCACCGCCAGGGGAGGCGCAGGCTGGGCGCCCGCAGCACACACTGCTGCAGGCCTGGGGGTAGGACCTGGCATCGTCCTGACCTCGTCCCTCTGAACAGGGGCACAGGTGACGTCCGAGGCCCCCTCCAGCCCCGGGACCCATGACTCCAGCTCTTATTCTCGCTGGTTTTGCTCAGCAAACTGTGGTGCCCCATCTGCCCGAGGGCCGCTCACCCTGGTGGCGATGTCCTGTCTCCAGGAGCGAGAGCTGACCTCTCTCCACGTCACATGGACCCCCTGGGAGGCCAGGATCACGCTGCTGCCCCAGGACGTCACATCCTGTGTCTCCTTTACCCACCAGGGGGGCTCAGAGCGGCACTGACCTCGGCGTCTGACACGGGGACACTGACATGCAGAGGTCACACTGCCAGCTGGTGACACGTGAAGCTGCGTCTGGTTCAGTGGCCCCGGCATGGCGGGTGCGTGTGGCTGGAACGTGTGGCTCTCTGAGTCTGTGGGACTGTCTTCGCCCTCTGGTGGGTCCCAGCCTTCACCTTAAGCAGTGGGCACTTCTCCTCAGGTCTGAATAATGCCTTAGGGATGTGTGTGGCTTCGTAGCCACTGCCAGGGAGCCTCAGGCCACATCTGTGAGGGGGACATGGAAGTGGCCTCACGCCCAGGAAGTGAAGACAGACTGTGGTAGACCTAGCTCTTCTGATCCCAACTCCTGTGCGCTGTTCCCCGTCCCACAGCTACCTGGAAACTCTCCCGAGAGAAGGTCGCTCCTCAGATCTCTGGACCTAGTGAAGACGCAGATGCCCCTGGGGAGTTAATACAGAACCCTGGCTGCACAGGAGGGTCGCCCGAGGGCTCTGACAGGGAGAGAGCCATCCAGCAGGCAGTGCTGGCCGCACTCCTCAGCGACCCTGCTGGAATCTCTGCTCTGTTGGCTTTCCTGATGGGATCCCAGGAGCTCACGGGGCAGGCCAGGGAAGCATGGACACGGTGGGTCCCCGTCCCCAGGATGCCCCTGTCCTCAGAGAGGGCCTGTGTCTGTCCCTTCCACCCCGGCAGTACCTGGTGAAGCCCACAGGATGTCATGCAAGGGGCTGACGGTGGAGTGTGTGTGTTTCTGGTTCTTTCTGGAGAGCGAGTTTTGGGGGGTGTGGTGAGGGGTGAGTGTACGTGTGAGTGTGTGTGTGTAACTGCATATGTGTGTGTGAGTGAGGATTGTGTGTCCATGTGAGTGAGGATGTGTGCGTGTGTGAGCGTGTGTGTGTGTGCGTGTGACCAGGTGGGTGGGTGGGACCCTCAGAGGAGTGAGGGCAGGGAACTGGGAGCTGAGAAGCAGTGCTGGCCAGCTTCTCACCAGAGGGCCTGCTGCTGGGTTAGAGCAGGACCCCCGCGGGCCTGGGCCCTGCCCCTGGGGTATGGGGCTCTGCAGGAGGGGGGTCCCTGGGCTCTGCGCCCTGGGCGGCCCCTCTCCCGGGCGTGAAGACTTGAGGCCATTTTTGCCTGCTTCCTGCTTCCCCCTGGCTGGCTCATCTCCCTCTCATTCTGCCGCTCTAGAGGGGGTGGACTCGATCCTTCTTGGCAGACTGCAGGGTGCTTACATCATCTGGGCAACTTCTGTCCAAACATTTTCTTTAAAAATGAAAGGGATCCTATGTTGACATGCGAAACCCAGAGGCCATTTCTCCACAGGAGCCGACGGGAGGCAGAGAGCCATCAGGCCGGCTGCCGCGTGTCATCAGCCCCTCCCATGTCCCTTGTAACTTGGGGCTTCCTCTGTGGCTCCAGGTCTGCCCACCTCTGCCCTCCCCTCACTTGACCCCTCCTGACCTCTGTTTCCTATTTGCAAAAAGGGGGCTGAATTAAATGATGCCCATCTAGCCCAAGATTCCACAATCTCAGTCTCTTTACAGTGGGAAACTGAGGACCCGGTTCCACCTGCCCCCAGCTCTGAGCACCCCCCTCCTCGCCCCTAGCACGTGTCCAGGGGATACCTCCACCCCACGCAGGAGATGAACCTCCACTGCAGGCTGGCTTCCTGGGGCCTTTTGGCTCTGCTGGGCACCTGCTCCAGCACCAGCCAGGCATGGAGTCAGGGAGGCCCATGGGGACTCGCTCAGCCAGCCCCTGAGACAGGCCTGGCAGCCTGTCTCCTCTGCACCAACCCCACCCTCTGAAGAATATTCCCTCCTTCGCTGTCTTGAAGGGGGCAGGACACTTCCTTCTAATGTGCACAATCAAGAGAGAGAAGCGACAGAGGCTTGGGGAGGAGGGCCCACGGGGGCAGCGGAGGGGGGTGAGGAGGTGGGGCAGGTGTGCCAGGAGGTGGGAAAAGGCCACAGAGAGGAAACTGAGGATGCGAACACAGTTTGGACTTTACATTAGCAAAAGCCACTAGAACCTTAATAATTCAACGGGCCTTTTACTTGTATTTTTCCTGTTACCCTAACATTAGGGGGTGTTTAACAAGAAAGCCTGGGTGGGTTGTCGGTGACTGTGGCTGGGGGGGAATTTCCTGAGGGAGACAGAAGCCGCATCCCGGGGGGGAGGCGGTGCGGGGCACGGGGGAGCGGCGCAAGTGCAGACTGCAGAGCCCAGGGCTGGCGGGCAGCGGGAAGAGTGCTGGGGAACGCTTGTGCACAGGGGAGTGAAGCCTTCTCCAGGGCGGCCCCGTGGCTCCTCTCCCAGCCACTGAACAAAACACAGGGTCCTTGCTTTTGGGGCTCCCACTTTGTGTGTGTGGAACCTCTCAGCCGGAGCTGCACTCGGGAAGAAGTTCAATCTTACCTGTAACTTGGGGTAATAATATTTCCTTATTCGGTGTTTATAACGTATTCTTATTGCCTCTGCATAAAATTCAGTTATCAATGCAAGAAACCCTGTCAAGCAAGCGCCACTGTGCTGGGAGGACACTGAGGCACAGAAAGGGGACTCTCCTGTAGGGCATTTGCAGAGATGTGACAGAAAGGCATCAGAGGGAGGCCCTGCCCTGGAGGCACGCACAGTGTCTCTGTGGAGCTGGGGCTAGCACATAGGTGCAGCAGGTGGCTGTGCCCAAGGCCACTTAGAAATGAGTGGTCAGCATGCACCAGGCTGGCCTCAGTCTCCAAGTTCCATACTCCTGAGTCCCTGGAGAGACACCCAGCAAGGCTGCATTTCCAAGCTAACCGTGTTGTTGGCCACCAAGCAATGGACATAAACATGGGTTTCAGGTTAGGCATGCTCAAGGTCATAGTTTGTATGAATCCTTGAATTACTGGTTTCTCACATGACTGTGGAAAGGAACATGGCACAGCATGAAAGAAACCTTTAAACAAGAGCAGTCTTCCCTGGCTGACCTTTCAGAGAGATGTCTCTGTTTTAGGACTTGGGGACCTTCACAGCAGAAGCCTAGAGGGGGCCACCGCTGGGTCAAAAATGACAGAGATTTTCAGACGCAGGCTGCCTCACCTGCGGGTCCTCTATTATTGTTACTCAGTGTTCTTTGCACCATATGACAGGGCGTGAGTCTCTAGGGCCTTTGATCAGAGCTCCATGTGAGGGGGGGCACCTCCCAGCTTTTCTGCCAAGTGAAGAGCAGAGGGGGACAGACAGACTCCCCGTCACCGGGGTGGAGAGGCCCTCCTTTCTGCCCTCATTGCAAGATTGCAGCTTTTGCTGATTTCAGTTTTATTTTTCAAACAGATTATTGGCTCAAACAGCTTATGTGATCTGCAAATCCAGGCAGACCACACGATTCCCCAAAGCTAAACCCAGCTTTGGATCTTCCCGTGGCCTCAGCCCCTCCGGGGGCAGCGTCCCACCGTTTCAGGCGGGAGAGGCCATCTCTAAGTCTCACTGACTGCTTTACGCCCCTCGGGCTCCCGGTGTGTTCACTTCAGCACAGCGGGGGACACGCTCTATCCCGAGTGGCCTCACGCCAGCCTGGGTACTGGTTTCTCGGGGCTGCCGTCACAGAGCACCCCAGACTGGCTCAGCATGACAGAATTGTGTCTTCTCACAGTTCCGGAGGCCAGGAGTCTGAGAACAAGGTGTTGGCGGGCCGCGTCCCCTCCGAAGGCTCCTTCCATGCCTCTGTCTTAGCTCCCCGTGTTGCCGTGCACTCTTGTCATTTCGCGGCTTGTAGATGCATCGCTGCAACCTCCGCCTCCATCGTCACACGGCCGTCTTCTCCCTGTGTGTCTGTGTCTCTCTCCTCTTCTTAGATGGACACCAGTCATTGGATCAGGGCCACCCTACTCCAGTGTGGCCTCATCTTAACTAATTACGTCTGCAGCAGCCCTATGTCCAAGTAAGGCCACATTCGCAGGCCCCGGGGTTAGGACTTGAACACCTATCTTTTGGGGGCCACAGTCCAATCCACTGCAGCATGCGTTCTGTGTCAGCCCCTCAGCAGGAGGGCCTGCTGCCTCCAGCCCCCTCAGGCGACCTCTGTGGTCCGGGCAACCTTGGACCTTGTTTCCTCCTGGGACGGCAGGAGGCCACTTGGATCCTGAAGTTGCAGTTTCTGTCACCACCTTTTGCTGCTGTCCCTCGTTTGAGGGGCGGAGGCTGTGTCAGAGACTTATTTGTGTTTTGGTGCCTACGATGGAGCTCGAACCTGAGTCTGAGCTGTCCCGAGAAAAACCTCACGCGTGTGCAGTGCAAGGAGTTTGCAAAGCCCGTTCGCCCATGATCGCCCCGGAGCCCACAGCAGCTCGCAGAGGTGGCGAGGTGGGGGCATCGTGCTCCTGTTGTAGGTGAGGAGACGCAGGCCAAAGGACGCCCTGCGGAGGGCCGGCCTTCGGATCTGGGCTTTCCCCTCCTCCCCAGAGCTGCAGACCGTGGTTCTGGGGTCTTTAATCATAAACATCTCTCTTCATTAATGTACAGAGGGCAGAGTTCAGATTTATCGCCCTCCCCAGTTTCTCCCACGTCACCCCGCAGGAACCCTCTGATCCACGACTGAGCCCCGTGCACTTCTCTCTGCACCACCTTTGCTCTCTGGCTCTGTATCCCCCTGCAGGGCCAGCTGTGGCCTCTCGTCCTCCATGGAGTCTGTCCATCTCCCGCCATCCTGACCTGTGGGCCTGGGGCGTCCGTGTGTCGTGCCCCAAGCCATCCAGCCGGCGGCCTCTGCATCATGTCATATGTGCATATTTAACTTTGGGGGTGGTTGTTTGACTTTTGTCACCGTGGTGGCTATTTGTATCCTCAGCACGTTTACTAATTTCCAGAAGAGCCTTCAGGGTGTGAATCTTATTCATCTTTGTAAGTCCCACGGCTCCCAGCTCAGAAGGTGCTCAATAAATATTTGTCAATCAAAAGACGTTTGGTATTAATCAGCCAGTTCAACCAGTGACGTGGTGTGAAATGCGCTCTGGTGGTTGCTACTTAAAAAGTGACCCAACAAAACAGAGCAAGAAACAAATAGTGACAACAGCAGAATCTTGAACGTCACACTCCCCTCAAAAGGGCCAGGGAGCTCTTTTCTGCCCGAGAGTGTGCTGGGTCCTCATCTTCCTTTGCTCCCGTCATAGAGTTGACTTCACAGGGGCTGAGGGATGGTGTGTCCCATGCTGGACCTCTGGCCAACGAGCCCCTGGTATTGCCAGAAGTGACCAGAGGGCTCTGGAGTGTGGCCGTGGGCTACGGCTTGAGTCGAGGTCGTTTCTCTGGAGCCAGTGGGTCTGAGCTGGGTCAGATCCTCTTTGACGCCCACTCTGTGTGACCTTGGGCAAATCTCTTAACCTCTCTGAAGGTATTTCCCCATCTGTACAGTGGGTGGTGTCGTGGGGCTGGTGGAGGTAAGGTGGTGGTGTGTCTGTGGTGCACAGCCTGTGCTCGGGGCCCCGCGGGAGCTCGTGTGTGAACGAAGTTGGTTCCATGTTTAGACCGACTTACATGTCTGCCAGATTCTCCTTTTTGAGACTTGCCGCATTCGTTGGTACAAATATACTTAATAAGGCCAAGGGCAATTGGGTGCAAAATAATTCAGTTGTTTTTAAATAGGGTGGGCCTAACGTGGGTCTCTTCTTTCGTTAGACAAAAAGGACAGTCAATCAAACTGAGTTAACTTAAATAATCTTACTTCCTGCTGAGGCTCCACTCACCCTGCCTCTTTCAGACAGCGAATAGGGACAAGCCACAGTGAATCCCATCCCGTGGGGGTCCTAATGGGATCTGTTTGGGACAGAGCCTAGTATGTGCATGTCCCTAACTCTTAAAAATACGTGGTTTTATTTAGTGTGGAAACTCTCCACCGTGCTCTGGCTCCACACACGCAAGGATTCCTGCGAGGATCTGAGATGGTCTTAGAGAGTTGCCTCACGAATAATGATGTATTTTCAAAGGGTATTAAATCTTTGCAGTAATGCTTTGAGGTAGAGGCAGACCATGTATTATTATCTCCATTTGACAGATGAGGAAATTGAGGTCTAAAGAGAGATTTAGATGCTTTATCCAGAGATACTCGGGTAAGTCTCTGACTCTTAATCCATTGTTCTTTCCATTTCTATGCCTTTTAACTCAGGAATTGAGTGTGTTTGTGCACGATTACTTTGAACTCGACTCTTCTAGCCTTAAAGCTTGAGGCACTGGGGTGACCCCAGGCCCTGCACCGCACTCTAAATAATTTCCTTTTCCGTGTAAAGAACATTCTTTTGGTTTCTGTATCGACTCGTGCCCGTGGGGTCTGAGCTGTTCCTGAGCAGCGGTTTATCCACGGAGAAGAGAAACTCGTAATTGGCATCTTCCCTTGAGAGTGCTCAGGGTCACTTGTTTCCACGGAAGGGGAGGTGGAGAAGGCCTGAAGGAGGTCGGGTGGTGGGGGTGGGGGGGGAGGGCGGGATGCCAAGAGAAACCCAAAGGTATGAGATCAAGTCAAACTCAACACTTCTTCTCTCGGCCTTTTCAGTGTGAAGATGGCTCACCCAGAGTACACAAACCAACAGACTGAATCCCAGTTCTGTGTTTGAACTGCGCCCAGACAAAGCCTGCCCTCCAGAGTCCTCCTCTGGCCCCGTCCCGCCATGGTAACCGGGAATTCACTGGGCCATGGGAGCAGGCCAAGTATGTGCTCGATTGTCTTGGATCCTCTTCTTTCTCTCCACTGGCGGATGGTATTCGATGTTGTGTACGTGTGTTGTTTCTCGCCCTGATGTATTTATGCCCTAGTTTTGTTGTGCTTTGTTTGGTGGAGGAGGGATAGGGTGGGAGGCATGGAGTGGCCAGGAGATCCTTTGTATCAGGTTGGTCAAGAATGCTCATCTTCGGTTCTTAAACTGCCACCACTGAAAGGCCGGGAGAGCCATCCCTTGCCAGGATGCACACGTCAATGGATTCGGAAGCAGTTTTAAAACTGCATGCCAACGTGACCGTGTGGCATTTTGATTTGGCTGTTAAAGAAGAAGTGGGTATAAAGGCTCCGGATACCTTAGGCAATGCTCTGTAAAGGAGGCAATAAAAGGTGTAATTAGGCAAATCAAATAAAGCACAGCAACGACTTTCAGCTGTTTAGTCCCGTGTCGTTTCCCGTTAATTTACTGTGCGTGTAAAGGAGGTCTGTGCCTTTACGGTCCCCCTGTTAAAATGAGAGCCCTGGCAGGGCATGGTTGCCTTAGACGTCGCTGACCCTCGTCTCCGAGTGCTGTGACCGCCATGGCACGGCTCCATCTGAAGGAGGGAGTGCGTGTGAGATCTTTCAGGCACAGCCCTGGAAGACCCAGTGGTTGCAGCGCCGTCCTATTAATTTCAGGTTTATAGACCGGCATCCAGAGGAATCCTTGTTTCTGTCCCCATTTCAAGTCAGGTAGCTCAGTCCCTTTAACAATTATGGCAGTTTTGCCCAAATCTGCTGTAATGTGACAACTAATCCATTGGTCACCTTTCTTTGTAGAAGTAATCAATTCTAATCAATAATTGCTTTTGGGCAGCGGTTCCATTCTGCTGTCATCCTTTGGCTTCCAGCATTGTAACAGCATGCGAGGAGCTCTGGGGCAAAAATACCTTTTACTCTGACGGTACTCCAGGCCAGACGGTATTTATTCTTCTGCTTAACCACTAGGTTAACATGCAGAGCATGTTTCCACATTTTATTCTCTGTCCCCACCGTACAGAAAAGAAACGTGTGTAGGAGTCTGTGTCTTCAGAATGCCAAACATCTGAATCTCTGAATGGATTGTCTTCCTTAGTTTTCAGAGAGATGTCTGGTGCCACGTAAACACAACCTGGGCTATTGAAGTGATTTTTCTGGGGAAGGTTTTATAAGGTCTTAGATTCAGCACAAGAGGAAGGATTGAGTGAGAAAACCTGGTTTTAGGTCAGAGGTAAACCAAGAATCTTATGCAAAGAGCTTTCACACCTGGACTTGCATCTCCTTGGCCAAGTCTCTGCGTTGGGAAGAGAGCCAAGGCAAACAGGTGGGCGTGAGGGCAACACAGGGACCAGGCCCCTGCGTTCGTTTTTGCCTCTACAGCCTCCTGGAACTGGGCTCCTCTCCCTTCTCTGGACTGGGTGTGTCCTACTAATAGGTTTGGGCTGCGGTATCACTCAACTCTGTTGTCTAACATGGCCTTATAATTCCTCCAACTGGATGTTTAAATGCCAAATGTGTCTTATTCACTCAGTGCTTCCTTAAGAAGTCTAAATAAAATGAGGCACGTCTGCTCCTGACCCTCCTCTCAGGTTTGGGAAGGGACAGAACTCTGCAAGGAATAATGGACAGTTGAGGCCATCAGAGCAGGTTGAAACCAGGTGTAACTACTACATACTCTTTAGGGACTGTTAAAATTGTGACAATTTTCTTGGGTCTTTTTTCTCTCTCTCTTAAGATAGGCTTTGTAGAAAAAAACATGGAATCTGCTCTTGGTACAAAGGTTTCTAAGATATCTGTTACAAAGGAATAAAAATCCTATTAAAATATTTATAAATCTAAATAACCCCAGAAGCCACACACACAATTAGGCCTTTCAGCCTTCTATTCTGAAAGCCAGATAAATCATCATTTGGAGAGCGAAGATGAAAACTCAAAACAAACACAGAGAACTCGGAGGGCTGCCATCAGAGAGGGCAGGGAATGTGGTCTAGAAAATCATCCTTGTCTCTGAGCCATGCACAGTCCACAGACATCCCAGGAAACCTTTGAGTTTCTGACTCATCAAAAAAAGAAAAAAGCTTGTGTGTCATCATCTCTGGAGAACATCATCGAAGTATAGAACTTTAGAAGGAAAATGAGAAATCTGATCCAACCCCTGACTTTATAGATGAGGAAACTGAGGCTTCAAGTGACTCACTCACGTGGAGGGGTTGAAGAGTTGGCAAAGCCCGAGCTGGAACACACACCTCTGATTCTCAGATCAGAGGCATCCTTTCACGGTGGTCTCCTCCAATTGATTCACAGTCCAGTCTGTGAACCAGCCCTGGAATTCAGGAGACCACACCTGCCATTATTTTCTGGGTGCTGGAGACACCAGAAAAAGCTTGTGCATTGGTCCGTTTCCTCCCATGCATTCATGCGTCCACTTATCCATTTTTTCAGAAACAGGTAGTTGACTCTTATAATGTGCTAAGACCATGCTAGGTATGACCTTTGGTTCAAACAGAGGACCCAACCCCCAGCCTCAGAGTGTTCAGTTCAGGGAAGAGATGTGTTTGAAGGAATAACTAAAGGCCACGAGTCCTGTAATAGAACTGAGGACAAGGGCTGAGACCCCAGGAGAGGAAACCACAGAGTTTAATTCTTGCTTCTGCACCCCAGAGGTCGGCATTAATTTCTCCTCTGGGGGGAGGTGCACACCAGGCAGGTGGTGTGAATTTGGAGACACATCCGGCTGAGGCAGGGCAGGGATCTCCAGTTTCTCCCGGGGGAGGGTTTGTTTCTTGACCCAAAGTCCTGGGTGGAGCCATGTTTCCTTATTGTGTCTCTGAGTCCATGGCTAGTGTCTCCCTAGTCTCCTTCCAGCTTCTCCACTACGAGAGAAGCCTTCCCATGGGCCAGTGGCAGGGCTAGCTCCCCACCTCACATGGCCAAAGGCCAACTCTCCTATCTATGGCTGCAGAGTCATTAAAACCTGGCTCCAAAGGGCCCATAACTGGTCTGACCACTCCAGGGGCTGTTGCCACATCGTTCACAGGAGTAAGGATCTGACTTTGTTTCTTCCTTATAGTCACCTGAAGATTGCTCTTTATTTCCTTTCTAGATGTGTTTTGGACCTTTGAAAAACGGTGTTACCCATCAGCTGGTGTGTTTGCGGGAGGTGTGTGTGGCCCCAGCTTGGTCCAGTCTACCATGTTGGTGCAGTTGGAACTTTGGTGACCTCCTTGCCAGGCAGCTCTCCATCTGGTGGCAAGGAGGGCTCTTGGCAGCTCCTGGCCTATATGGTCCTCAGCAATCCCTCTAAAGGGCCGGCACCTGGCTTTGCCAGCTCACTGCCTACCCCCAGCCGATGACCGTGTGCAGGGTGCAGGCTTCTCTGATTCCAGCCTGGGGAGGATGCTCATCCAGGGGTAGCCCTTTGACTGACAGCCCCACCAGGTGAGTATGAGGCAAAAGAGGGACTTTCTCGCTGGAAGAAGGGGACGGCGGTTTGGACGGGTGACAGCACTTGCCTCATTTATTCAACACTGTGGCTAGTCTGACTCACCAGGAAGGGTGTCCCCTGGAGCCTTGAGTAGGAGGCCTCGTCTCTTAAGCACGTTGAGCACACGCCATACCCGGCGCCCAGCAGGGGCTCACCTCAGGCTGCCCAGTGCCATCCCCTCCTCGAGGTCAGAAGGGACCCACGCTGGGTCCCTTTCCAGTTTGCTGCACCTTCTGAGGCCTCCATCTGACTCAGCCACCGAGGGCAGTGCTGGGAGAGGTGAGAATAAGCAGGTGCTGGACCCTTCACTTCCCGAGATGACCTATGTGGGGCATCGAGCAGATGGGTGCTGTAATGGAGCCTTCCAGTGTGGTCAGCAGCAGCACCCAGCACTCCCCCCGGGTGTTCATCCCTTGGAAGGGCTGACTCACAGCATGACGGATAGAAACACCATCAGTGGAGAGGTGCCACGGGGGTGAGGTCCAAGTTACTGTCTCGGCCTGGCCCCCGCCCCAGCCAAGCCCTCCACCTTCCCAGCTGGCTCAGGGCCCCAGCCTCTGGCTCTTTGTCCCCTGGGACAGGGTGGGGATGGCCAGCAGTAAGTGAGGTCGGCTGTGTCTGGCGACGGGAACCCCGTGTTTGTCCTGTCTTCTGGCATCCGACTCCCGTAGTAGCTGTCCATGGTTCTGTAAGCCAGGTCTCTCCTGGCTCCCCTCGTGCTGCTGTGGATGGGCCTCTAGTGAAGGTGAGTTGGGGGGGGGTACTTGGAGGGAGGCCAGGTTCACTAATAGAGTCGGGAATTCCATCAGTGGGACCTAAGTCTAGAACTGAGGCAGAGTGGAGGGCCCAAGAGAGCCGGGGACTCGAGGCAGAGGGGCGGACGACCCCAGGCCGCTGAGCTGCACGGCCCTGGGCTCTGCTGATCTTGCATGGGGGCTGTAGCCTGTGCCCGCTGAGCGCACAGTGGCACAGGGGACCCCAGCCCACGGAGCCTGCAGCCAAGGTGAGGCAGCAGTCTAGAATGTGCTGGACTGAAAATCCTATTTGTTAAGTGCCCTTTGGGTTCCAGGCACTAAGGGGGAGGGAGGAAAGGAGACTTGGCCAGGCTGCCAGGGCTGCGGAGGCTCTGCATGAGCCAGTTTGGCTGCTGGTTTGCTCTGAGTCATTGCAAAGCAACACCCCAGATAATAAGTGCTGTGCACGCAGAAGGTGAGGGCGCCCCACGCTCGAGGGGGGAGGCTCCCCCAGGCTTGTGAGGAGCTTGTAGATTCTCAGAGCGCCTCCTTTGTCTAATTGACCCTTCCTGGCAGTTTAATGAGGGAGGTCGCTGATATTCCCATTTAACAGAGCTCGAGCTGAGCCCGAGAGAGATCAAGAGACAGCAACTGAGACAGAGCAGAGGCTGCCGGCCGCTCTCTGGTGTCCAGCAGTGCATTCCCTCTGCTATCCGGGCTGCCTCCTCGGCTGTCAGGACAGCGCGGCGGGTCCTGGAAGATGGGCACACCTGGTTTAGGAGGTGGTGTCTGTGAAGCCAAGCATGGCGGGGATGTCACCACGCACACTGGTACGGTCACTCACCTTGTAACCCCAGAGCTCCAAGAGACCCCACGGGGTCCTGTCCCTCACCCTGAAACCTCACAGATGTGCACTCTCAGGAAGACAGGAGGTCTGAGGGCCTCCCGCCTTCCTCCCTCGAATTAGAAGAGTCCAGATCCCTTCCTTGGAGCTCTCGTAATTCATGGCCGGGGATGCCCGAGACAAGTAACTTAGGACAGGAGTGCCAGTTGTTTATTGTTTATTTTGGCTAAGCAGGTCATTTCAACTCCGTCTACATCTACTTTGTTTCCTGTGGAGATTAAAATAATCTGATGCAATTCTTGAAATTCAATAAAACCTTTCACAAATACACTAACCGTTTACCCATACAGAATCCATCTTAGGGGCCGGCCTGATGGTGTAGTGGTTGAGTTTGTGCGTTCACGGGTTCGGATCCCAGGCGTGGACCTACTCACTGCTCATCAGGCCATGCTGTGGTGGCATCCCATATAAAGTAGAAGAAGATGCGCACTGATGTTAGCCCAGGGTCAATCTTCCTTAGCAAAAAAAAAAAAAAAAAAAAGAATACATCTTACATGGCACCTCATTTATTTAGAACACATCCAGGAGACAGAAAAAGAGTGAAAAAGGACTCTGGTTCCTGAAATAGATGTCATAGGTCCATGCTTGACCTGACACAGAAAATGGGCTCCGAGACCCTTATCTGGCATTTGCTTGCTCTTGAAACATTTCTGACTCACCTGGTCATCTGGCTGCAAGCATCCAGCTGTTAAGATTCCTGGAGATTGGCATCACAAGGGGCCAGCCATCAGTGAAGGGGGGAAGATGTGGGAAACTGAGATGCCCTGGATGGCACAGGGGCTGGGCGAGCTCGGGGGCGGGCCCCTGTGGAGGAGCCTGTGCCTTGAGCCCCTTGAGGTTTGACTGCTGTGTAAGGGATGACTCAGGCTCACGACGAAGGTAAATTTTGCTCAGTGCAATTGTTAATAAAGTGGAGAAATGCTGAAATGCTTTTAAGAAACATTTCCATCCAACATGGTGACGAAAGAAGCAGTTTTAATGTTGAGATGGAGATTAGCCTTAAATTCCCTGGAAGGCTGGTTCCCCCGGAACGCGGGCACTTGCATCTCAGCTCCTTCCAGGTGTCACAGCGGCACTGGTGGTGACAGCCCCTCTCAACTTGAGGTGGATGGAATGAGCTGGAGACGGGCGCGCCCCTCCCCTGCCCCGCAGGAGCTGGGGGCTTAGCCGGCCCCCCAGGACCTGGGCAGGGAGGGAGTCCCTGTGGGGCAAAGCCACCCCTAGGTCAGCGAGAGGCGGGGGTGGGGGTCAAGCCTCAGGTGGCCTCTACCAAGCTGGGTGAGATGAGGACTTTGCTCAGGTTCTTGAGGCATCTGAAGTCCCTGCTCCTCGTGTGATCGCTTCTTCTCACAATGGGGCGAGGCATTTCAGTGTTGTGACCGCTCTTGCCGTCTCCTCTCTCTTGGACCTCTGGTGATCCTCTGTGGGCACAGCACATGGGTCCCGCTGACAGCTGCCAGGAGCCCGCCCACCTATGGTCAGAATTCCTCCACCCCCTGGGGCTGGGTGGTGACAGCTGGGGGATTGACCTCCCGTCCTGGAAGGCTGCTCCCCAGACTGCGGAGACCTGGGACATGCAGCAGCGTCTCTGCCCGATGATGCCAAGGGCTCAGGGACACCTCCCTTCTCCCGGGGAGACCGGACAGTCTTGGGGGCTGCTGTCCAGGAGGTCGGCGGGGCTCTGGCCCTGTCCCTGCAGACACCGGAGCGCGTGCAGCCGAGGTGCTGCTGGGGAGTCTGGGATGCCAGAGGCCTCCGGTGGCTGGCCTCCTAGACGCCGCAGAGTTTGCTAGCACCCCATGAGGTCTCCACCTGGCTGTTGATTTTCAGAAAAGTGCCATTTGCTGGATGATTCTCACCAGTGCGTGGGGGTGGAGTGCTCCCGAGGCCGTCGGGACTGGTGTTGGGGGTGGGGACAGGGACTGCCCAGTGCGCCCTGGCTGGGCTTGTGGCTTGGGGACCTCTAGAGCCTGTGACAGGAATTGATTAGAGACTTTCTGACTCTACAAGAATTTTTATAAGCAGCCTTGTTGAGATATCATTCACACCATATAATTAGCTCATTTAAAGTGTGCTATTTTTGGGGCTGGCCCGGTGGCACTGCGGTTAAGTGCGCGAGCTCCGCTGCGGCGACCCGGGGTTCACAGGTGCGGATCCCGGGTGTGTGCTGGTGCACCGCTTGCTAAGTGTGCTGGGGCGGCGTCCCATATAAAGTAGAGGAGGCTGGGCATGCATGTTAGCCCCGGGCCAGTCTTCCGCAAGAAAAAAGGGGAGGATTGGCATCGGATGTTAGCTCAGGGCTAGTCCTCCTCACACACACAAAAAATAAATGAAAAAAGTAAAGTGAGCAATTCAATGTTTCTAGTATATTTGCAGAGTTGTGCAAGCATCACCACCGTCAATTTTAGAACATTTTGATGTTCTAAAATGACCTTAAAAAACAGTCTTTGGAGCCAGCCCTGGTGGCCTAGTGGTTTAAGTTCTGTGCTCTCCGCTTCGGCAGCCCAGGTTCAGTTCCTGGATGCAGAATCACACCACTCGTCTGTCAGTAGCCAGGCTGTGGCAGCGGCTAACATTGAGGACTTAGAAGGACCTACAACTAGAATATACAAATATGTACTAGGGCTTTGGGGAGGAAAAAAAGAAAAAAGAGAGGAAGATTGGCAACAGATATTAGCTCACGGTGAATCATTCCCAGTTAAAAAAAAATAATAATCTTTAGGTCTAACCTTGTCCTTTCATTCCTTATCCTCCCACCCCAGCCCAGCCCTAGGAGACCACTAATCTAATCTCTTCTCCACAGATTTCCCTATTCTGGACATTTCATATGAAGGACACGATATAACACATGGTCTTTTGCAACATGTGGCTTCTTTCACGTAGCGTAGTGTTTTCAAGATTCATCCACATTGTAGCGTGTGTCAGTGCTTCATTCCTTTTTATGGCCATATAATATTCCACTGTGTGGATGGGCTGTGTTTGTTTGTCTGTTCATCTTTGGTGGACACTCGGGTTCTTTCCACCTTTGGCTGTTGTGAATCGTGCCACCGTGACCATCTGTGGACAGGTCTGTCTGTGGACATGCACCCAGGGGAGGCTCTGCTAGAACTTGAATTCACTCTGCAGGAGCCGGGCTGGGACAGAGTGAGGGAGGCCGGGGGTGAGGACCTGCTCAGAGGCCGGGAGGGCTAGCTCCCCGCTGTGGGCCTGGGCCAGGTGGCCATGCTCAGGGTTACAAGAGCCTGTCCTCGGGGGCGTTCTCCTCTGAAGATGGACAGTGCCTGTCTGAGCCCCTGACCCAGAGCGCCCTCCTCCCTGCACTGCACCCCTCTGCCTGGGGGGGGCAGGCTGGGGGTCAGTGCCCAGGAGCAGCCCCCTGCCAACAAGGGGGGCATTGGAGGAGGAACCGCACAGCTCCTCTCTGCAGTGACAGCCCCCCGGGGACAGAGGCCCAGGTGTCCACAGTGGTGGCCTGCTCAGGAAGTGTTCCTTATTGATGTCCTGGGGTCACCGCCCCCAAACTGCTTGCCCTACAATCCTTGTCTCAGACGGGGCAACCTAAGACAAGGATCCTTTTTTTTTTGGGGAGGAAGATTGGCCCTGAGCTAACATTTGTGCCCATCTTCCTCTATTTAGTATGTGGGACGCCGCCAGGGCGTGGCTTAATGGGCGGTGTGTAGGTCTGCATCCTGGATCCAAGCCTGCCAACCCCGGGCCGCCAAATCAGAGCACTCAAACTTAACTGCTATGCCACCGGGCCAGCCCCAAGGATCCTTTTAAATATCCATCTGTGTTTTCTCAAGCTGGGGTCTTGGGGTGCTTGCCTCTGAGTCTGCTTCCTGTTTTCTGCCTGGCCTGGGCCCCATCCATCTGTTGTCATGGAGATGCCGCGTCTCCTTGCTTCTATAGATGAATCAGGTGAGGACACGCTGTCTACCCAGGAGCTGTGCACCCTGCACTAAATGGGCAGGGCGTTCCATTCCTCTGCCCTGGACGCTGGGCTGGGGGTCAGAAGAGAGGGTTGCCCTGGCTCCTCTTGGGCTCCGTGACTTGGGAAATTCTCCCCTCTGGCTAAGTTTTCTTAATGGTATACCAGGAAACTGTGCCTTGACTATCCCACGGGTCTGAGTGTGGCCGAGTCATGCAGGGTGTAGTATAAGTGAGATTTATACACACGAGATTTGACCAGAAGAGCGAACCAGACAGACTGAGGCTGCTCTCACTGTGGTTCGGATGTGCCGTGATCAGCTTGCTTGTTTCTGATGGAAGTTGTCTGGGCTCGCACAAACACAATCAGAAATCCCCCGCCCATCCTTCCCCGTCCACCGTGGAGAGGATTTTATTTCAAAGACAGTGTCAAGGGCTTCCGATTGTTGGGAGGTGACACAGCAAACAGTAGTTCAGGAAGTCTCAAAATGATGTTCCTGCAAAAACACTGTAGATCTGTGAGCTGAACTGAGGGACCCTAGAGTTGAAACCAGAGTGACTGTGGTTGTTTTCTGAACTGTTAGCTGTAGTAAAGATTTAAAGTTCAATGACCTGAATTAGAAAAATACATACCATAATGGATGTAATCCCCTCAATATTAAGCTTACGTCTCATGAAATTTTCTTAAACCCCTGGCACCCCCATGAAGTGCCGTCAGACAGCACAAATAAGTGAGCACGTGAAGCGGAAGTCGGGGTGGGAACCTTGTCAAGAATAACTTGTTTGGTTCAATGACTTATTTTTTGTGGACATATGTGCTTATGGTTGTGATTGTAGATCTAGAAACTTATAAAGTCAATCTTTCAACGGATAAACCATTTTAATTCTTGTGATTGCACCAGATGGAGAAATGCTTCCTGATTGTCTTAAAAACTGCCATGTCTTTGCGGAAAAAGGCTTGAGACCCAGCTCTTTTGTGGGGAGGTCCCAACCCTGGGAGGTGGAAGACTTGGCTTTGAATCTCGGTGTCACTGAGAAGCAGAGCAGTGCTCCTGGGTGCTGTGGTTAAGGACTTAGGGTCAGACACGTGAGTTCATTTCACTGGAACACGGGAGCCAAACTCTGAGACCCAGTACGGATGGTTTATTGTAAAATTACAGCCAAGATATGGGAAATCAACAGTGTGACTCAGACTTCTCTGAAGTCAGCAACTCTTTGCTTACTGTATCTGGACGACGGCAATCTGGACGAGGCTATGCAAATACGCTAAACCAAGTCATTAATTTTGCAGCTCTGACTGGCTTTGGCAGTCTCGGAGCCGTGGACTCAGGGATCTTTGCCATCCCCTGCGTTGGAGGGCCTGACCATAGGGCACCGAGAAGCTCAGAGGGGCAGAGCCCGTCAGGTGCCCAGCTGGGGCGTCGGGCCTGCTCTTCAGGTAGACGCGTTTCCACAGCAGGACTGCTTTTACGATTGCATCCGTCATGCTGTCAAAGAGGAAATCTTATCTTCACTCATTTACTAAATATACAAAGGGCTGGGATTTCCACTTGGCAAATGCGCCTGTTTACCTGAAGGCTGCTTTTCCCTGAACTCAGACAGAGTTCATCTGCAGCTATTTGCAGAAACAGACTGACTTCTGATGCCCAGAATGCTTTCAGACTCATGCTAATTCTGCTCTCAGCCCGTGGGACGTTCCCTGGCCCGGCGGCCTTGTGACAGAATCGGCTGTCTATGATGGACATGATCCGGAGTCTTCTGGAGACCTCTCCCCAGAAGGTGCTACCACCGCCTGGCCTCCCTACTTGTAAATTCTTGTGCCTGTTCTCTTTCGGTTGTATAAACCTGGAAGTTTATTGGAATTTGTGACCAGTTTTCCACTTAGAGGTCACAGACTCTTTATTTTATATGCATGTGTGTTTCGGCCACTTTTGGGTAGGTTCTACTTTAAGCAGAGCTGAGGTAATAATTCTGATTTATGAAATACATCCATTTGGAGGTTCATTTGCTCTTCCAAAGGATTGGCTACAGGTGCTTTTAAACAGTGAGAATTTCCAGTGCGTTTACTTGCGAGTCTATGAACTCGACTAGGCCTCACAACAAAGTGTGATACACACACACACACACACATGCAAACCCCCAGCAAGGAAATAACAGTTTTTTTTTCTATTCAACTCATTTTACTATGCCCATCCCAATGAATACTTTTCCCTTCGAAGCTCTCACTGCGGCAGGCTAAGCCCTCACTGCCGCCTGACCCTCCTGACAGTCTATCTTACTCGCTGGATTTGGCTTCTAACATCTCTGGTTGTTCTGGAAAATGAAATTCACACTTCCAGGACAAACACTGGTCACTTCTGAGGACATCTGAGCAAAGGGGTCATTGATGCCTGATGGGAACGTGAGACTGTGCAAGGGCTCGCCTCTGCAGAAGGGGTCAGCCTGGTTATGTACATCAAAGTTAAGGTCCGTGTTTGGTTCTCCATCTTTGTTTCGTGGGGGTGCCCGTCACTATTTGATGGAAGGAGCCTGGACCTCAGGAATGGGATGTAGTCACGTGGTCACTTGGCCCAAGAATTATTCTTGGTCTTCTCTGGACCACTCTCAGGTTGAAGTTTTCTGCCCTTCTTGACCAGGTACTTGCACAAAAGTATCCCACATTCAGGCTTTCTTAGGTCAGATCTGGCAAACTGGCTTCTGGGTGAAATGACTTTGGATTTGTGCCTGCTTGGCCTTGCTTCGTTTTGGACCGATTCCTGGCTTTGTGGACAGGCCCCCACCCTCGCTGCCAGGAACGTGGTGTGCCATCTCCCTCGGCTCTGCCAATACGGATGAGGTGGAGCCACCCAGAGACACGTGGTTGTGTGGACACACATCCCAACCCAAGGGAGCAGGTGTTTACATGGACCCTGGCTGCCACTGTCTGTCCTCTGGAGAGGCCAACGTGTCATCCAAATGGCGTTTGTTTGTTTGGACAAGGAGTTACAATGTGCTGGTCCTCACCCTTTTGTCTCTGAAGCCGACTGCTGCTTTTCCAGTACCCCTCGGCTCACCAGGAGCCCCAGGACTGGTGACAGAGCCGCCTCAGTGATAGAGGCTGTGCACGTTCCCCGCCGCCTGCCCTGGACACGTCAGCTCAGCAGGCGCACACACTCGCAGGCGTCTTCACTTGGTACCTTCCCTTCAATTTTGAGAAAAAACATTTATTTTTATTCCCTGAAAAGCCTCACCTTGAAAGTGAAGGGGTGAGTTTCACAGGTGTCCCCCATCCCATCAGTGTCCTGCTCCGTCCAGGGTGCCATGACAGCAGCCAGACTGGGTTTAGGACCATCGTTCCTGCTCCACTCCACTTTCCATCTTGATATGAGATTATCTGCAATAAAATGGGAGAAATTACGGTATGTGGGCCTTTCCTTTCTCCCTTATCTTTACGTGTACAAGCTTCCCAGAACAATGTCCTTTCTCCACCAAGTGACGTGGCGTGTCAGGAAGTCAGCGCGTTACGTCTCGGAGCTGTCTCCCTATTCTCCGCCAGCAACTATTTACCGAGCACCGCTCCGTGTCTGTGCTGCGGGGGTGAGTGGGGTGGATATAAAGACTTGTGGTCTTCACGGTGGCCCGCACAAAGCTTCCCTTCTGCTCAGGAGCAGGGCAGGGGCGCACTGAACGCTGAGCTGCACCTCCATAGGAGGGGTGGGCCTTCAGGGCTGGGATGAAGGAGAGGTGTCTGGAGCGGCTGGGGAGGGACTTGCCCCTGAAGGATGGTCAGCATGGAGCCAGGTGGAGGCCAGAGGGAGAAGAGGCTGGAAGACAAGAGAGCAAGAGCGAAGGTTTGGAGCCCTCTGCAAGGCGCCCTCCGTGTTGAACGGGACGAGCTAACGCCCAGACTTGCCCACAGGAAGACGGAGGACCAGGCTGGACTTCCACTCTTCGTGGAGCCAATGCTGGAAACTCCCTGGAGAGATAAGGGTGACAATGTGAGACTTCCTCGGAGGGGAACACGGTCAAGCTTATCCAGAGGGCACGTCCACTGCGCCCCCGGGGAGGGGGTGGCACGCACGGCCCCCTCTCCTGGGTCACAGCCGGGTCATGGCCACGCAGGGATGGAAACTCGGGGTCCTTGGAGCTCAGGGGACCCCTTGTGAGGTGGTCGTTTCTCTTCCGTGCAGGCTCGGTCTTAGACATGTGTGGGTTACAAGCCACGTCCCTGTCCTCAAGGGCGGGGCAGGGGCCATGCCTGCCTTGTCTCTCGGGCCTTCGTCTCAAGGCCCTGGTCCTTTGCCGGTGCTCAGGGGTGTGTGCTGAAGGAAAGCCCGTGGTTTGAGGGGACGTGAAAAGGCCGTCCTGGCACCCCGTCGTAGGCTGAGCCACGGTGGCGCCTGCACTGGCGGGTGTACCTCAGCCACGAGAGCCACTGGCACCCGCTGTTCGGGTTCCCAGGAAAGGAAGCCCAGGGGGGCACACTGCCACGGAGAAGGGGGTGAGAGGCCAGATCCAGATGAGGGCGAGACCCCCGTGGGGGTGGGGGACGGCAGTGCTGGACCAGCCCCACACTGTGCCCGTGGAGCAGTCTCCCCTGTAGCAGGATGCTGGTGACCAGCCTGCCCTTGCAGTTAGCTCCTGGCCATCCCCTACCCCGTCCTCGGCACCATCTCCTTAATTCAGAAAAGCGGGGAGATGTGAAACCTTCAAATCGAGCATAGCACCCAGGGCGTGGGTTCCCCCCGAGAGGCATTGGGCACACTTTGCGGGAGACTGGGAGGTGACCCTTGAGGGTGTGGCTGGAGGCCTTCCCCAGAATGCCTTGCTGGCCTGCCCTGGGCACGCCACCACTGCCCTTTGTCCCCACACTCCCCTCCCTTTGCCCTCCTCGGCTGATCCCGGCCTGTCCGTCCAGCTCACCAGGACCAGGAATGCACCACTGGCTGCTCGCCCACGGCTGTCCCCTTGGGGGAGATATGAAAACTATTTTTGAGCCCCGCTGTCCCTCCCCTGGCCTGCGGTTTCCTCCTGGCCACTTCCCTGAAAGCACGGGGACAGGCCCGGGCACGCCCTTGCCAGCCCCTGCTCCCTGTTAATGATTAACCAGCGTTTCTCGGTGTCCGCACCCAGACTCCAGCCTGCTTCCCTGAACCCACCCTGACCCGGAGCCAGGAGGGTGTGGGGGGCTCGAGCGGCCAGGAGGACCCGGGGCTGGCTCCAATCCCCGTTTCCCCACTTTCTCCGTCTGAGCACCTCTGAAGGAAGTGACTGAACCAAGTCTCCCCGGTGTGATTCTGGCGCTAAGACCCACGGCCCCACAGAGGCACGCCCTCTGAGCCTGTGCTGGGGACCAGTGAAGCTCCAACATGTCTACACCAGAGACTCAGGGTGCTCCAAGCCCCAGCGCCCCGACTCCTCCGCCGTGGGACAGCCTCTCCGGGGGGCAGGCTGTTCTGACGTTTTCTGATTTCTCCGTGGACACTAGATGCGTTCCTGCCGTGAGCAAGTGGCCGCCTCCTAAGCAGGGGCTTCTCCCTCCCCGTGGCTCTCGCTCCCACTGGTCTGGCAGCCGGTCACGTCAGTTTCCCTCCCCTTTGCCCGCCTCTGCCTGCCCCCCAAGAAGACACACTTGGGGCGACATGGGTTGATTGAACCTTGGACAGAAACGCCAAGGTGAAATTCGGGCCCTCCACACCAGGGACCGTCTCTACTTGGAGTCAAAGTCCTCTTTCTTTTGGAGGCTGAGCCTATAAATGGAGTGCTCTGAGCTCGTCGTCTTAGAAGAAGCACCTTCTAATAACGCAAATGCACATTCAGCTACAGGGCCAGGTTGGGCTGGCGGAGCACCCCCCCGACTAGACACCTGCGCCTCCCCTTTCATATTCTGGGAGCAAATTCAGGGTGCCTAAAATGAGCCCATCCGGGAAAGGAACGACCACTCATCTTCACAGCACCCCTGTTCGGGCTTTATTGTTCTCTTCACTTTACGACCAGGCCAGGTGTCCCACAGCTGCCCACGGACTCCTGGGTGAGTTCCCTGTATTGAGACCGGGCCCCTGCTCAGGAAGACCAGGCTCTTCTCATGGGATGGGCTGTCCCTCGCTCAACCCTCACAGCAACTCCTGCCAGGCCGTCCGGCCCCCTACTCCTGGGACGAGGCCACCTGACTATCACTCTCCTTTAAGGAACTGGAGCTTCACACGTGGCATCACTAGCCTTACTCTGTCCCCTGCCCTGCCTGCCCTCCGTCCCTCCCAGACCCCCCAAGAAGGCTGTCCCTCTTTCTGCTCCTGTGGGTCTCGGCCTTGAGGACGGGGCACCTGCCCCACCACTGGGGCCCCTCCCCTCCTGCTCTGCCCCACACACCTGCAGCGGTCCCCGCCCCTTCCATGCCCATGGACCGTCCTTTCCCGAGCTTCTGTTCCCCATCAGGTCCCGGGAGGTGGTGGGCTGGGACGTGAGGCCGGTGTCCTGTCTTTGGCAGGAGGCGGGAGTGGGCTGGGGGGTTTAGAGGGGTTGACATCTCCAGCTGACCAACAGTGGATTAGGAGGGAATGGGGGGCTCTTGGTCCAGGTGCCGAGCACGCAGGACGCACCACAGCCCAGGGGTGCAGTCTGAACAAGACCTGTGTGGATTGAGCGGGAGCATCAGAGCTCCAGAAGGGGTCCATGGAAAGGTTACTGCGGGGACCTGCCGCTGTCCAGAGCATCGGCTCTTTGTAAGGTTGTGGGGGTTGCGGGGCCTCTGATGTGGCTGCCTGGAGAACAGAGAGCACGTCAGCTCCGTTCTAGGAAGACTTGCCCAGAAAGATGTAACGTTTCAGCTGGGGGTCTGCCTTTCTGCCTTTGCTGAGCTGGTGGCAGGGGTGTTTCTGAGCCTCGGGATTTTTGGTAGGAAGTTTTCCCCTTCATTGAAGACACAGACTTGCGATGTTCTGCCTCAGACTGTTGGTGACTTTTCCCGGCTGCAGCTGTGTGGCGCTGCCTCTGCACCATCTCGTGATGCTACAGTCCATGCCCATGTCAGACCTGATGCCCTCGGGAGGCCCCTCCCATTCTGGAGTCCAGAAGACCCTCACCCCACGGCCTGGGGGCATGTGCCAAGGAGGCCTTCCCAGCCCCTGCGGCTCTGTAGCAGACTGCTCCCATCCTCATTACGCACCGAGCTTGTGGTTGTCTTTGCTGTAGGCTGTGAGCTCCTTGAGGCCAGGGACTTTGCTTAACGACATCCGTTTGCTATTCTAGCGCTTTGGAGCCGTGCACGAAGCAGATGCTAAATTTATATGTTCTAACAAGTTCTGGAGAACAGTAACAGATGCTCGGATGTGGCCCTTGAAGTAACAAGTGACACGAGACGAACCTCCTCTTTCAGGGCCTATGGGAACTTACCGGAGCACGGAGAATCTAGAGTTATAATCATGAATTTTGGAAGCAAATACTCAGGGGGGGAACCCCACAGCTGTGATGTACCTCACTTGGTAAAATTCCAGCTTCCTACAAAGTTATCTGCAAGGCAGTTTAAACAAATCAAGTGATAGCTGGAGTAGATTTGGGGGCTCTTGTTAGCAAAACCAATCCTGTGGATCATCCTTTTGTAAAGTATAAAAGCGTTCTTTGGGCCGGCCTGGTGGCATAGTGCTTAAGTTTGGGTGTTCCGCTTTGGTGGCCAGGGGTTTGCCGGTTCAGATCCTGGACGTGGACCTGCTCAACGCTCATCAAGCTGTGCTGAGGCGGCATCCCACACAAAAGAGCCAGAAGGACTTACAACTAGGACCTACACCTATGTACTGGGGCTTTGGGGAGAAAAAAGAAAAAGAGGAAGGTTGGCAACGGATGTTAGCTCAGGGCCAATCTTCCTCAAAGGAAAAAAGGAAGGTTAAAACAGATAAGGGTCAGATGCAGAGTTTTAAAAAAAAATGTTCCCAAAATTATACTTTGTGTAAATTCAAGTTCAAACATTGGGCTCAGCTAAATTTATGTTTTAACCACAATGCCGATAAAAATGACACCACTGACACCTCTTGGGAGGGAAGGGAATTTGGGTTTAGTCTTCCGGTTTGGAGCTGAGTCCTTGCTGAGCTTCTGACACTCCTCGGGTGAGTCTCTGCATGACCAGTGGAAGGCTGGCCGGGCACGGAGGCACGTGGACCTGCCGAGGCTCAGCAGTGGTCCCCCTGCACGGCCTCCTCACAGCCGCCCACCTGGCTCAGCATGGCCATGGCTGCACTCAGGCGCCTCCGACAGCCAGGCAGAAACCTGCTGTGTCTGTAATTGTGGACCGTCCTTCCTACAGAGCCTGGAATGAGGAAACAAAGGGAAAAGGAAGAGGTTTCCTTGAGACCCGTCAGCTCCAGGGAAAAGACCTACTTTCTTGGAGAGGGATTTAAAAGCTGCTGAGGAGGAATAGCCATTTTTGGATGGTTTTGGACTTGGATCTTCTGGCAGAGTGTGTGGCTTTACTGAGGAGGGGCCTGGAAACTTGGAAATTGTGTGAACTCCCATCAGAACACAGCCCAGCGTCTTGCAGGACCAGACGCACATGTGCTTGAAGTTCCAAACCAAACCGGGAGGCGCAGAAATGCCGCCTCTGACTTGTGCCGTCACAGATTTCCGAGGGCAGTTTTTCGATTGGTTTGGAGAGTTCCATGTACAGGGGAGTGTGACTGATGTTCAGAGTTCGGTCATCTCCTGCTCCAGCTCACCGTCCTCGGCATGACCCTGATGACAGGTAAGAGGAGGGGAGGTCGGCGGGAGGACTGTGTAAACTTCCATGGCTCCCACGGCTTCGGGCCCAAGAAGGTCCCCGAGTTCCCATGGGACTGGCGCCCGCCAAGCCGGCAGCGGGGTCCCGACTCCACACAGCAGGATGGTGGAAAGAGCCGTAGAGACGGGCTCGGCCCGGGCTGCTGTGTGACTGTGGGCCACCCCGTGGCCTCGCTGGACCTCAGTCCCCATCTGTTCAGAGAGGGTAAAGGAGTCTCGGATTGGCAAGGTTCCTTCTTGCTACAGTGTCTGCGCCTGGCTTTGCTGGGATTTCTGCAAGCGACCTCTGGTGTTAGCATTGAGAGCACGTCAGTCTTGAGAGCTTCTTCACTGTGCTGTGACACGCACGTGCTCTCCAAGTTCACAGCGTTTGGGTCGGGGTCAACCCTGGACACTCTCCAACTTGCTCCTCAAAGTCTCTCAGAAGACTCCTTAGGAGTTCGGAATCTCAGGCCCACCCCGGCCCGCCGTATCGGCGTCTGCAGGTGACCGGCGCCCCAGGTGTGTGTGCACCGAGCTGTCGGAGAAGGACGGCCGACCGGAGCTTTCTCCCTGCACACTCCTCAGTGGGGAGCTGCTCCTGCTGCCGCTCTTGGTTCCTAAACTGGGTTTGGGTTAGAATGGTCATTGCTGGCATCAGCCTGCATCAGAGCGAGCTGCCGTGTCCCTGCTCTGCAGGCGACATTCCGAAGTCAGGGTGGAAGGCATATGGAGGCAGGTAAGGGGGAGCGAAAGGGGACGAGACGTCGCAAAAAACTGCAAGTGCTGGTGTGTGGGTGTGTGTGCATGTATGCGAGCATGTAAGTGTGTATGAGCGTGTGTGTGCATGTGTAAGTATGTACGAGTAGATGTGCATGTGTGTAGGAGTGCATGCTAGTGTGAGCATGTGTGTGAGTGTGTCAGTGTGCATGAGCGCACGTGTGTCAGCGTGTGTGAGTGGCAGGGAGGTAAGGATGGGGCAATAGAATGTGTGGTAACACTAACAGTTACATCTATTGAGAATGACCACCGCCAGCCACGGTACCAGGCATTCGACACAAGTCATCTCACTCCATTTCCAGAGCAGTGGACGGGCTGCCTGGGCCAGTGGAGGGTGCTGGCCCTGGAGCCACCTGTGCCTTCGGTGAGTCACTTAGCCTCTCTGCTTAAATTTCCCCAATACCAGTATCAGAGGGTTCTTGTGAGGATTAAATAAAGTGATCTCTGAGAACCTCATCGCTAAGGGCCTCACATTTTAGTAAGCTCTCAATAGGTGTAAATCATAATTCTTCAATCCTTGGAGCAGCTCTGAAGTAGTTATTATTATCTTTACTTTATAGATGAGGCAAAGGAAGCGCAGAGAGGTTAAGTGATTTACCCTAGGTCACAGAGCCAGGATGAGCGGGGGTGGGATTTGAATTTGGGTCTGACTCTCACGCTGGCTTCTTTCCTGGTGCTTTATGGACATTTACAGATCTGTGTGCCAACATCTCTTTCAGAGCAGACAGAAGCAGAGCACCCCTCCCCCTTGCCCCTCCGTCCCTGACACCTGGCCTCCCTGGCTCTCCCCTGGGGTGGCTGATTTGTGGTTTGGGGTCTTTGCTGCTGATTCTGAGTATGGGTCCCTTCTTTGCTCTCTGGCTCAGTGTCCTCATGGATCAACTGGGAATGGTGGCAGGGGCTGGTCCCTGGTCACCAAATGGCTGTGGGGCACGAACAGTAAAGGGACGGAAGACGCAGAGCCGAGCCCACGCTGAAGATTGTTGTCGGGCGTCGGGTGTCTCGTCGCCGGCCCGCTGAGGACCAGGGAAGCGACTGGCTCCAGGAAACACTGCTGTTTCGAGGCTTCTAGTTTTAGGCAGCACGCCGCGCGTGAGGTCTCAGCGGTCAGCACGCTTCCGGGGGCAGCACCGTGGCCTCGGAGACCCCAGAGCCGGGCAGCCGCTCCTGGCACCAGGAAACCTGGGACACAGGAGGCCCTCGGGGGAGGGCTCCTTCTGTGCAAGGGAACCGAGAGAATCTGGACGGAGGAGAGAGCGTTTGGAATGACCTCATCCTGCAACCAACTTTTAGTCTCCAAAGACAAAGCTGACGTCAGCTCATATTTGCAATCATTTTTCCTCTTTCCTGCAAAACGGCTCCTTCTGCTGGGAGAGCATTTGGCAGCCAGCCCCGTCTCAGGCTTGCCAAGGCACGGTCCCGTCACTGAGAATAGGTCTCAGGCCCCCACCGAGGGTCATCGAGGGAGTGGCCCCTACAAGCGCCGCCACCAAGGTGGCTCCGCCGGGCGCTGGGGCCCTCGAGGGGGCATCCTCCGCCTCCTATCGCTGCTCTGTAAAAGTTCTGGGAGAGCAGCAAAGCGCTGCGTCTTCTCCAGCTATTCAAAGGGCCCTCAGGGGGGCCCTGCCAGTCCCGTCTCGTAGAGGAGCCGAGACCACGGCTGTGCCCGCGGAGCAGATAGGCCCTGGCACGGAATCCAGGGGGGAGACCAGGCAGGGAGGAGGACAGGGGGCTCAGGGGCCACCCCAGGTGCGGGCCGCAGGGCTCTGGGTCTTCCTGCTGGGAGCGATGAGGCAGAGATGCAAGTCGCAGTGGCGGTCACACGTGGCTGCCCCCGGGAATTTACAGTAGAATCGGTGCTCTGAGGAGTCACTCTGATTTTGCCGGTGTGTTTCTACTGCAGGTCGGTGCCTCCAGGCACATGTCATTCTGCTGCCCGCCTGCACGTCCCTGATGCACACGGTGAAGAGGAGTCAACCGCACACCTTCCCAGATCTGCCCAGGTATCTGAGTTCACCACCACCGGCATGCTCTGTTCCTGTGACCACAGCAATGCTGTCATCAGCGTGCATCTTTCTTGGGCTCACTCAAGGCCCTCCACTTCCCATCCAGTGAGAGAACCTTCTCAGCTTTCCCTTACTTCACCCCAAAATAGGGACCGATCACAGGCTTTCCATCTACATATTCAAGCTCAGGTGTTCTGAAAGGAAAGACAATTATCAACTAGCCCACAAGCATTTACTGAACGGTGAATAGTTGAGACACTGGGCTGATTGATGGGGGACGTTATTCTCACATGTTGGCGATTATACATCTCATCTTCCTTTAGAACCTGTGGGAAAAGCACGCACCACGACTGTCGCTGGGACATGGAAGTCCCCGGGCAGGTATTTACCTGGTGAAAGGAACATGGAACATTCTTATCTGGTCACCTGTCATAAGGCCGAGAGACCGTGCTCCACCCCGCTATCGCCCTGCTCCAGCACTATTGATCTTGTTACTCACACTTTATAAATGAGAATGCTGCTCTCAAAGAGTGCAAACATTTGCTTTGCTGTGCCATTGTCTCTGCCCAGCACAGCCTTTCACTCTTGATATATGTCCATGGATGATTGTTCTGGTCAATGTTTCAGGACGGGAGGGTTCTAATGATGATTTACAGGGTTACATATTGCTGGACCATAAATTTCTGTTTGCAATTAAAAAAAAGTTAAATGCAAACTTCAACTTCACAGTGACTCTTGGGTTTAGCGTGATGATAAATCGTAAAGGACCCCGCCCGGCCCTTCTGGAAGGCCACCAGAGACCTGCACAGTTTCCCGGCAGACGGCTCCCAGAGCTGGCCCATCTGGGGGCTCTGCTGGCTCCTGTGTCCTGTCTCCCACTAGCGTGGGCTGATCCTGACTTCTCATGGCTTTGCATTACCCACCATCTGAACAGTGGCCCTCGTGGGGCTCGCAGGTGGTCCTGCTGTGCAGATAGCCCAGCACACACTCTTCACCCTCTAGGGCCCCCCCCCGGGTGAGCTGCAGGGACATGGCTTTCCCCAAGTCAGAGGGTAGGGACTCTTCATTCTATCGCCATCCATCCTCCCCATGGCTCTGCAGAAGTCCTTGCACTTAGTAGATGCAAGAAAACCCTCAGGGATATGAGCTGTGGGCCCAGGCCAACCGGCTTGAATTCCAGCCCAGACATGGAGGACCACTGCTGTCTGAGCGTCAGTTTCCTCCTTGGTAAAGTGGGGCGACCAGCGTGTCACCCCAGGTCCCCGGACATTTGTATGAGACAACGCAGGAAGCACCTGGTAGGGCCCCCTAGTATTTGACAAGTGCTCAGTGGGCGGCGACTCCGTGATGCGGTATTCGCAGCCCGATCGTTCCTCATCCACGTTGGGTTCTGGAACCTCGCACCTCCCCCGGGGGCCTGTGTGACCACCGACAGAAGCCTGCCCCCCACGGCTCAGTGACTTTGGGCTTGGTACCAGCCCCGTCTCCAAATGCCTTCCTCACCTGTGCTCACCTTGGACCTTCTTTTCCTGACGTGTTGCTGCTTCTGATCTCGTCATCATGGGGTTTTTGACACGCTTTCCTTCTTGTACCCTGGAGCTTTTGAGGACAGAAAACACTTAAACCTTTCAGACTAAACAACCCCAAGTATACCAGAGTCAGCCCTGTTTAGTATCCTTACCTGGAGCTGGCCAGTCCCGTGCTCCTTAGAGAGAGAATGCCGGCGTGAACCCGGGGCACGCTGCCTTCTCAGTGGGACCAGAAGACTGCAGGTGGCCCAGCCTTGGTGAGCTGCCTGATTTTGGGCCCAGACTGTGGCTGTCAGAAGGCCTCTTTGTGTCCTGCCCCTGGGCCTCTCAGGCTGCCCCATTATCCCTGACCTGGCCCCCTTCACCCACGGCCCCGGGCAACCCAGGCACAGGGGCGACTTCGTGAGTTAGCAGATGCCACAAAGAAACTGCGGACCCACGGGGATTTACACCACGAGACCTGCTAGCCTCACCCTGTCCCCCACCCCAACCTAGAGTCCCAGTGGAGCAGTTCTGACTGCACCCTGGACCCCGGGCACTCACCAAAGGTTTCTTTCCCCCAAACAAGTACGGTTCCTTTGTGACGACAATCTTGGTGCTGCTCACTCCTGGACGCCTCCCCACCTGGCTGCACGTGCAGTGGCCACTCTGTCCCCTCTCAGCAGGGAAGGAGGCCCCGTCCAGGCCCCAGCCCACTCTCTAGCCCATGGCTGTGCTTTTCCCAGCAGGGGGCGAACTTCTCCCTGACCGGGCAGGAGCGTGAACCGACAAGCCCGCGTGTTTAGGGATGTGTCTGCCTTCCTCAAAGGCTGTCTCCTGTGGGGTCCACTCAGAGGAAGGGAGGTCCTTTCAGCCGTGTAGCCTCAAATCCCTCCATGCATCTTTCTTCCTTCTCTGTTCCCTTTTTGTCCCCTGACACCAAGGCAGCAGCCTGCCCTTTGCCAGTGTTGGCTCTTGGGCATGGCTTTGCCTTCCCGTCTGCTGTCCTCTCTCCTTCCAGTACTGGCTTCAGCCCCCCTCCTCAGGAAGTCTCTCCTGGATGACTCTCCAATTAACCCAGTCTTTATTTGTTAGGCTGCAAGCTAAGGGGCTGTAACAGAGACCTCCAAATGTGGTTGCGTACCTAAACACAGAGATCGTTTCTCTTACTCGTAATAGCCCAGAGGCTCTTCTCCATGAGGACATGCAGAGCCCCAGGATCAACATGTGGCTTCTCTGTCTGGGTCCAGGGCTCGTTAATAGTAATTTCCTGGCCATAGGGAACGGGGCAAGAGAAGACAAGGAGAAGAGGCGATCGCGCATTAAGTTAGTGATGCAGAGATTGCAATGTCACTTCCTTTCACCTTGCTTTGGTGTGAATTGTTGCATGGTCAGGCTTAACAACAAAGGAGGCTGGGGGATGTGGCCTCTGGTTAGGCAGCCATGCACCCCACTGAAGCTGGAGGTGGTGGGGAGACCTTACTATTCAAGGGAAAGGTGCCCTTGGCCCCAGTGGACATTGGGGGCCATTGGCAAGGCTGTAGCACCACCGTTCTATCCCCAGACCTGTTCCTGCTGTATGAATTATTGCCACGAGGGTTTTATGAGAATGCGTTCCCTGGTTTGGGGATGCACCATGAGGCTGTTTTCTCTCTCCCTTAGGCTGGAAGTCTTTGATGACAGGATCTGCTCTAATCTTCCAAAAGAAGGCCCGTGGCACTGTGGCTTCTGGTCGGCTGACAGGCTCCCGGGTTCCCTCTCTGGGTAGGTGGGGACCAGCCTTGCCTGGCCTGTCGCCTTGGTTTCCTGTGGGTCAGAGGAGGTGAACCGGTGGACTTCCTCTCAGACCGTGTTTCGGATGCTTGGAAATCGGTGACTGTGGTTAGATTCCAGCGGGGACTCTGAGCAGACACTGTCCGGGCCTTAGCCCGACCTTTGTTACAAGGCCTTCCCTCTATCACGAGTCCTCCTCATCACTGTTTACGGCTCCCTTCCGTCCCCCCACCTGCTGGGACCTGTCCTGGGACCCACGACCCAACGTCCTGACCACCTCCCCTGGGACCTGCTCACCCAGATCCTGCGCCCGGGGCCGTGTGCAGTCTCGCCCTGGCCCATCTGAAAATATCAGCACCTTTCCATAAACACAGATGCCCCCATCCCCTGGAGGCTGTGATGATGGAGTGAGTGCCATCGAGAGCAGAGCCCAAGATAAGGGTTTGGGGGACAGTGTTCATCTGGGAGCGGTCCCGGGAATCAGGAGTGAGTGGGGGAGTGACACCGTGTACAGGGAGGAAGGGGAGCCGGCAGAGGGTGTCCCTGGGCTCCGCTCTAGAGGGGAGGAATGACTCCCCAGGCCAGGAGGAGAGGCCATTTGCCCACAGCTGCCTTCCCCTGTCGTAGAGGGACGCCCCTGGGGCTGTGAACGCCCCTCGCTTCGGGGAAGAGAGCTGGGAGGAGCCGCAGGTGCCGGAGGAGGCCCGGGGCGCGAGTGGAGCTGTCCAGCACGGCCGGCTGGAGTCGGCTGGGCCAGGGGACATGCCAGCACCAAACGTGTTTTCTGCACACCCCAGGAGAGTGCTCGTCCTCTACCAATTCCTACCAGCCACGGTGATCTGTTGAGCTTTGCTTTCTGTGGTTTATATCACCAAAAAGTTTTGTGTTTCATTTTCTATATGTGTATGCATATGATTATATTTTAGTAATTAAGCAGAACTTAATTGTTTTAGTGAGGGAAGCTAACATTTAAAGTTGCCGACCCACGTCTGCTTCTCCCCTCCAGCCTTAGTTCCTGTGAAAGAATAGTGAAGAAGAAAAATGGAAGGAATGAACTGTGACAGAGAACAGATCATAAGGGGGTGACAGGAGATGAGAAGTTTCGACAAACTTCTGCAAGGCCTCAAGTGGACAGAAGTGTGTTGGGAGACAGCAGCAGCCCAGATTCACAGGGAGATTGGGGGTGTGGGTGCATCCAGGGTGGAGTGGATCTGTATGGCAGAGCCGCGGATGGGCCAGAAGCAGAATGCAGGAGAACAGAGGTGGAAGACAGAAGCTAAGTTACCAGTCTGTCCTGGGGATGCTCACGATCTCACTCTCCCCTTGTCTGTGTCTCTCTCTGGCCCCTTGGCACCCTCTCCCAGCCCCATGCAGAGCACGTGCAGCAGGCTTACAGGGATAAGACTCTTTACTATTGGGTGGACTTCTCACAGAAATTCAGAATAATACCTTTTTCATTCTGGCATTTAACCTTGATGCTGGGAACATTCTCCCTTGGGTGGCAGAGGACCCTAAGGTTTTGGGACCCAGAGAATAAAATTGCACCAAACCGCTTGTCTAAAGGGAACAATCTTTTTACAGTCATAACCATATAAATGCTCTTAATGTTGTAAAAACTTTTATTTTTCTTCTAGAATCAACCTAGGGATAAAGTCCAGAAGACTTAATTATGGCTTTAAGACCAAATGACAACGTTAGTATTCTGGACAGCGTGAAAATAAAGTTATATTTGGTAAAGTGGTAGAGAGGGCAGGGAGGGAGGGGTAGATCTATTTGCTGCCAGCCTGGTTTGTGTATCGGAAAATCAAGAGATACCTGTAAAGTTAGTAGAAGAAATAGAGTGTGTCCTCTAAATTTATAAAGGAAAAGCAACAGAAGGAAAATAACCACGTAGCTGTCCTATGTCGTTCAGGGGGTAGTGACAAGCAGTGTAATGGGGAGACCCTCACTTTTCATACTGTGTTTGTAAAGCTGGAAAATGGAAACACGGAGGTTGTATCAGCCAGGAGAGACAAGGTTATGCCGTGTAACAAGCAACCTCAGCAATCTCAGCACCGTAACACAGTGAAACTTATTGCCAGCCTCCGTTGAGCACAGGGCGTGGTCCTGGGGCGGGGGTGGTGGCTGGTGGAGGCCCGGGCTCCGGCAGCGGCTCTGGGCTTCCGGGGAGCCACACGCAGCAGCTTCCGCCGTGTTGTTAAAGAGGAGCTGTGTGGCGTGGTGAAACCTAGGAGTGGAAAATGCCGCTCGGCCTGCCTTCTGTCGCAGGGTTCCCTGGATGCCGTGGTGTCTTGTTCGGCCGTACCCTGGGTCAGAGGCCAGCAAACCCGGCTAGCCACTGCTTTTATGTGACTGTTGAGCTAAGAGTAGTTTTACATTTTTAAATGGGTGAAAAAAATCAAAAGGTGAACAATATTCCACGACACACGAAAATTATATGGAGTGCAAATTTCAGTGTCCATAAAGTTTTACTGGAATGCAGCTGTGCACACCTGCTTCATGCCGACTGGGGGGGCTTCTGCAACACAGGATGAGTAGTCGTGACAGAGATCCGACGGCTTGCAAAGCCTGAAGTACTCAACATCTGACCCTCACAGGAGAAGCTGGCTGGTCTCTGCCCTCCATGCACTCTAGTGCTTAGCGTCTGCTCGGGCCTCCTCCTCCACACCAGGATTCTCTCGTTCACTCATTCCTCCAGCAGATGTGCAACCGGCACTTACCTGCTGAGAGAACGCACCCCCAGGCTGTAGAGGACACTTTGACCAGAGAGCTGGGTTCCCCTAGGGGACAGCCAGTGTGAACCAGCTATCCGAGCCCCTCACTCAAGGCTGGGGCTCTCTCCACAGTGCCCCCCTGCCTGCTGTTATCAAGGCAAGGGGGCTGAGGGTTGTCTGACCAGAGTGAATTCAGTTTGGCATTAGACCTTTCTCTTTTTCCAAAGAGGGGTGTACCCCTGGGGGTGGAGCGGGCCAAGTTCTCCTCTGAGGATCTCAGAGGTCCAGCGTTTGCTGGATAGGGCAGCCCCATGGGTTCCAGGCTCTCTCTCGCCTACTGTGGGGCCCCGAGCTCATGACATAAACCAGCAAAGGAGCCCCCAGGGTCCCAGCCCCCTTCAATGCACAGGTGATTTGGTTCGTAAATATTGCATGGAGTTGTTCATGCACAGCGGGGGGAGAATAGACAGCCATTGTCGGCCTCTGCCTCACGGTCCTGTGTTAATTAACTCGGATTTTGCAGGGAAAGACATGCTAAGGTGCATCCTGAGGGCTGCGATCTTATCTGGGTTGGGGGCTCCCAGGGTCCTGGCCAGGAGGGAATGGGGGCGCAGGTGTCCAGATGCTGCAGAGGCTCTCCCACAGCCTGGAGCAGAGGCAGCTCGCGGGGAGGGGGGGATTTGAAAATGTCTCGTCGTCCAGCAGTCGTGTCCCACCTCTGCACATGGGCCAGAGGTCATCTGGGGGCAGGGTGATCTTCCTGAACATCAGCCTTCCCGGACTGGGGATGAACTCAGTTACTCTCCTTTCCCTTGAAAGAACTTTGAGGATCCATAAAAAATATTATTAAAATTAACTAAAAGTGTGCATTGATTCAGCCTGTGTCTCACCTTGTGGGGGCAGTGAAGGGGAGAGTGGGCAGGTCTGCGGATGCAGACATCAATGTTCTGTGTGAGGCTTACCTCCTCAGCTAGGCGTTCACAGTCCTTTGCAAGGTGCCTGGTGCCTGTGTTTCCAGTGGCATCTCTGACCACCCCTTCTCAGCCACCTTCCTCCTCCCTCCCCATGGCTGATCCAGGCACTCCTTCTGCCCCGTACCTGGCTCCCCTTTGCGACTCAACATGGCAACATGTGCCCTTGGCCTGGAATCCTATTTCCTCCCTTTCTTCACCTGATCCTCCAGGACCCAGCACAAACACCAGTTCCTCTATGCCGCTGTCCCCAGCCTGCCACGCGGTCTTCTCCTTGGAGCTTCTGGAAGCCAAGCGCACCTCCAGCTGACTGCGCGGCGAGCGCTGTGGGGCTTGCTTTCCCAGGCAGTCGGGGCCGCGGGCCCTGGGACTCTGGGCTCCTACACTCCGGGTGAGCTGAACCATCTCACCTGCAAACTCCACCTGAAGGTCCACTCACTGAGCCACCGTGCCTCTCTCCTGAAGGTTTAGGTTTCGTTCTCTTGCCCTGTATTAGTTTCCTAGGCCGCCTAACAGAGCACCACTGTGTGGCTTAGATGACAGACGTTTATTTCCTGACAGTTCTGGAGGCTGAAGTCTGAGATCCAGGTGTGGGCAGGGCTGGTTTCCCCTGTGGCCTCTCTCATGGGCGTGTAGACGGCCGTCTTTGCCCTGTGTCCTCACAGGGTCTTCCCTCTGTGCGTGTCTGTGTCCTCATCTCCTCTTGTTATAAGGACACCAGTCCTGTCGGATCAGGGCTCACCTCATGACCTCATTTTACCTTAATCACGTCTGTAAAGACTCTGTCTCCAAATACAGCCACATTCTGAGGTCCTGGGGGTTAGGACTCCAACATATGAATTTGGGGAACACAATTCAGCCCATAACAATCCCCTAAAAAGAAAAATGAAATTGTAACTATTATTTGAAGAAACACCCGTAAAGCAATAAGTGAAGCGTCAATGGATGGATACTAAACGTCTCATCACAAAATGCCACATTGTTGAGAATTATTAGAAGTGTAAAACTGAACCACAGGTGCCTATGGACAGCTTGGTCCAGAACGTTTAAAATACCAAAAAGGTAAAAAAAAAAAAAAAAAAAAAAAAAAGACAAGATTGGAGGCAGAGCAATCCTAAGCAACTTGGTCTGAGGTGAGCGGCCCTGTCGGGCTCCTCCTGCCTCCAGCGCCCTGGGAGGCAGACGAGCACACCTGTTCGCCAGGAGGAGACGGTGCAGGCGCAGACCTCCCTCAGGCCCTGGCTGCGGGGACCCTGGCTGCGGGGTTGGGCACACAGGTCTGCCCTCTCTCCTTCTCCCTCCAGTTCCTGTGTTGCTCGATGTGGAGCCCTGTCCCTCCTCATGGCACAGGTTTCCTGGCAGGAGAGGCCTCGGTGTGCCCTCGGTGCGTCCTGTTGGCCATCTCTCCTCCAGGGAACGCTCACGCGTGGGACCAGCGTGCCCTTTCTTTCCACTCCTCACAGCCGTGGATCTCTGTTAATCTGTTTTCAGGGTTTCTGGACAATTAGCCTGGGTTTTATGTTGTGGAATTACAACCCCCCAGACTGGAATCCAGAAACATTTTTATCTACAACAGTTGCTGAGTCCCAAGGAGTGAAATCTTTTGATGAACAATATCAGACATACTCTCCGCTCAGCTGGCAACTGCATATATTTTATTTACAGCTTCACATTACCTTAGTTCAGAGGATAATGTTATTTCTGTCCTGAAAATTCAGCCTTCCTATTAATAACAAATGCAAACCCGTGGCCATATCCTGCCTCTGTTCCGAGCTCAGATCGATGGCAGGATACAGCTTATGCTGTGTGTGTATTTTCTTTACTGATAAAACATTCTGTTTAGGTATGTTTAATGCTATTTAGATATGATTTGTCCAGAGTGCTTGAAAAATGTCCCAGTAGATTTTCCTTCCCCTGGTTTGGTTACCACCATGCAAAAATGATCCACAGGAATTTTCGTCTGATTTTTATAGAATGAGAATTTCAGAGGTTAAAAAATATGTTAAGCTTGTTGGCTCCCGCAGCCTTATCGTAGAGATAAAAAGAACATGGCCCAGAGAGCTTAAAGAGCTTAAGATCACTGGCGAATGAGCAGCAGAACCAGTGTTAGAACCCAGGGACCCTTTTCTCAGCCTGGAATTTCCTCTCTGCTGCTAGTCCTCGGCTGGAACAGGCTCCTGAGTCAGCTGCGCTCCAGCATCGGAACCTGTCCTGTGGACCCCAGTCCACTGGTGAATGGTAAGCGATGCAGAGCCAGAGTGGCATAGGCGAATTGTTTGCATGACCTGGATTTCCATCAGCCTGTCATCACGGCGGCGAAGAGCAGCTCCTTAATATCCTATTGGGCAGCTCCGAGTAGCTTCTGTCTGGTAATTGCCCAGCTGCCCATGCTGTGATTGGTATTGGCGTCTCATCTGTGCACAGGGCTGGAACTGATTGGCTATACTGCTGGATCAAGGGAGAAACATGTAGCCATACTTGAAGAACCTAATTAGACATTTAGGAAAATAGCAGCTCCCACTCATTGTCCCCCAAAGTCTTTCTTTGCACAATTCAAATAGGAAGCAATCTTGGAGCAATCTGAAAATACGCACAAGCCCACTGCTGCTGCCCGGAGCGAAGGAGTATCGATCTTGCACTGCTTCTATTGATTTAATGTCACCTCTGTGATTTAATCACGGTTTCTTTCCTATCTGTTTGCAGTCTTTCTTCTATTGTCTGCCACGAAGCAGTCAAGGCCTCTCAGCCTCTGAGCTGGTCAAAATAACTTTGTTTTCCATTTGCATTGTTTTCAAGAAATGATTGAACCGCCCAGAGTAGGACATTGGTGGGTAGCCTTACGTGGAGTGCATAGTGTCGTGTGAAAACTGTCTCAGCCTCGAGTCCCAGCGCCGGGATGATGGAGCGGGAGCATCTTCCTCTTCAGCTATGAGGGAAGCACTTGCTTCCTTGGCGATGCTTTTACCTCTCCTCTGCTTTCATTAGAGCCTAGGTATACATGGCTACTGTTGACCACGTCAGAGATGGGCAGGTCGGAAGGAGCGACACACAGCATACGCTCGAGTGAAAGCTTGTTTGGAGGGAGAAGTCCAAAGGAAGCTTTGAGATGTACTTGGTTTTAAAACAGCTTTAGTTCCCAGGATGACTCTTATGTGCAGTGCCAGCATTTCAGCCACGGATGGTGGCAAGCAGGCAGTGGATGATGGCAGACTCTGGGGGACAGCTGTCGGCAGCTCAGAGGCCCCGGTTTTCTGATGGCGAGAGACTTCCATGAGTTCTGGCCCTCGACCACTGAGTCTGTGCTTTCTGTCCATGGACGGGCAGAGAAAATGATTCTGAGATACTTAAACAACGTTTGTTTGACTACATGGTGATGAGATTCATACTTGTAATCTCCATGGTTTGAGAGCATTGCTTTAAGGTCTTAAAACATTGCTGTTTTCCTTTTTAAAGAAAGCTTTGCTTTTATTTTATTTTTCTCAGAAGAGATAGATAGAGATAGAGGGAGAAGGAGATGGAGTAGAAGAGGGAGAGGGGATGGAGGGTGTGGAGAGAGAGAGAGAGACCTACCCCGGCGCTAATCCGAGTTCTCCACGAGTGCAGGTCAGGCCTGGCATGGGACTCAAGACCCTCAAAGATTTACCTGGATCCCCTGTCCTGGCAGTGCCTTCCTCGTGGACGGAGACCACAGGGACACTGGATTATGTGCCCACTCTGACTGTGCTCGTCCCTGTGCCTTTGTTCGTGCCGTTCCCTCTGCCTTCTGCTCCATCTCCTCCCACTGAGATCAAGATCAAATGTACTTACTCCTTGACCAAAAGTTTTAGCCCCAACCCTAAACCTTTTGGAAATTAAAAATCACTCAACAAAATGAGTTGCTTTAAAGAGGGAATCAAAATGGTACTTGCTATTTAGTTAGTATCGATGGGACCCTGCATATCAAGTCTTATGGGAGGGATCAAGCAGTATTTGAAAATTTATGGTGTTCAATTCATTCATTACCATACAGGAAAGATGTAAATAAATATGCTAGATACTCAAGAAGTTAAGGAAGGGGCAAAGACAATAAGCACAAACACAAAGCAAGAAAAGCAGAGAAAGGAAATGATACATGCAGAAATTAATGCATTAGAAGACAGAAGAATGGCCAAGGGTATTACAAATCCATAAATTGGTGTTTCGAAAAAAAATGATAAAAATAAAGGCATCCAAAAAGTCAAAATCAAAAAGAGAAAACACAAATGCATAAAATTAGTAATGGAAAAGGAGATAGCAGCGTGGAGATGAAGTTAGTAAAGAGTAAACATGAGCATGAATATGATTATAAGACTCTGCTTATAAATTTGTAGATTTTGATAAACTGGATTATTTTCTGGGAAAATAAAGATTGGCAAAACTGGCTCAGTTAGATGTTTAAAGTTTGGCTAGATGGATGTCCTTGGAAGAAATTTTAAATATTGTCAAAGAATTACCTCCAAGACAAGAAAACATAAGGCCAGGACACAGATAGTTTTAGTGTCAAGTTCTTTTAAATTTTCAGGGATATATTTTTTTAATAGGCTTTGTTTTTCAGAGCAGTTTTAGGTTCACAGCAAAAGTGAAAGGCAAGTGCCGAGATTTCCCATATACCCCTTGTTTCCACACATGCACGGCCTCCCCCACTATCAACATCCCCCCTGAGAGTGGTACATTTGTTACAATCGATGAACATACATTGACACATCATCATCACCCGGGGTCCATAGTTTACTTCAGGATTCACTTGTTGTACATTCCACGGATTTGGACAAACATGTAGTGACAAGTATCCATCATTATGGTATCTGTACTTTCACTGCCCTAAAAATCCTCTGTGCTCCGCCTGTTCATCCCTCCCTCCCCCCAATCCCTGGCAACCACTAATCTTTTTACTGTCTCCGTGGTTTTCCCTTTCCCAGAATGCCATATAGTTGGAATCATACAGTGTGTAGCCTTTTCAGATTGGCATCTTTCACTTAGTAATATGCATTTAAGGTTCCTCCATGTCTTTTCGTGGCTTGATAGCTTATTTCTTTTTAGTGCTGAATAATATTCCCCTGTCTGGATGGACCACAGTTTATTTATCCATTC